>NW_016809913.1:1008559-1101986 GCF_001698545.2 Rhinopithecus bieti | reverse complement strand
TTTTTTTTTTTTTTTTTTTTTTTTTGAGACGGAGTCTCGCTCTGTCGCCCAGGCTGGAGTGCAGGGGCCAGATCTCAGCTCACTGCAAGCTCCACCTCCCGGGTATATGCCATTCTCCTGCCTCAGCCTCCCAAGTAGCTGGGACTACAGGCGCCCGCCACCTCGCCCTGCTAGTTTTTTGTATTTTTTTTAGTAGAGACGCGGTTTCACCGCGTTAGCCAGGATGGTCTCGATCTCCTGACTTCGTGATCCGCCCGTCTCGGCTGGGATTACAGGCTTGAGCCACCGCGCCCGGCCAATCATTCATATATTTCATATCATTGCTGATTCTTTGTGTAACTGTTTTATCAATGACTAAGAAGAGTGCTAAAATCAACTCTAATAGCAGATATGTCTATTTCGATTTTAGTTCTGTTACTTTTTTCTTCATTATATTTTGAAATTCTGATAAGTGCATATCCATTTATAATTGTTACATCTTCCTGACTTATTGACCCTTATATGTTAAAATCTACTATTTTTCTGATCCATAATACTCTTTATCTTGAAATTTATTTTGTCTAATGTTATTTTAGCCCCCACATCTTGGTTATGGCTAGTGGTGTTTGCATGGAATATCTTTTCTTATATTTTTACTTTCAACATATTTTGTTTATTTTCGACCTATGTGTTAACCTATTAAAGTGGATTTCTTGTGAGCAACACGCGGTTAGTTGCGTCTTTTCTTATCTTTTCTGGCAACTTCTGCAACTTATTTTGTTTTCTGTTTGGCTCTTTGTTTTTAGAGGATTATGCATGTAGACGATATGTATAGCTCTAGTTCATTCATTGTCATTGCTCTGTAATGTACTATGGCAGGAAAATACCAAAATCTACTTTTCCATTCTGCTTTTGGGTTCCCACTTGGGTTGTTTATGATTTTTCATATGTACAGACAATGCCAAAAGTATACAGTCCTGTGCATGTCTCCTATGTACATGTATGTTCCAAGGCAAAGGTAAGTGTACAATTCCTAGATCTTAGAATATGAGAATCATCTATCTTTACCATATAAGCATTCGCTTATATGAGTACAAAAAAAAGTAGTTTTGCCAGTTTACACTTTCATCAAGCATGAATGAGAATTTCTCTTGATCGATATCCTTTCCAACACTTGGTAACGTTACACACACCCAAACACATGCCCACCACATGTGCTATCTGACAGCTTTTAAACGGAATATCGCTGTTACATAAATCTGCATCTTTCCATGTGTATGTTGGCCTTTAAGGCCTCCTCCTTGAGGACTTGTTCATGCGTATACTCTACTCTCATTTTTTAAGCTGAAAAATCAAAATGTGGAGGCAAGATTTTCCCAAGATCACACAGCAGATTAGACATGAGTCCAGGTATTATAACACTGAAAATAAGTTTTTCTCTCTCTTTATCTACTTATCTAATGTAATACTGTATAGATTTTATGACTCTGTGTGTGTGTGTGTGAGAGAGAGAGAGAGAGACGGAGAGAGAGACATGAGATAGTACGGGATACTATTTCTAAAATTCATATTTTGGCTTGAGGTTTTCGGTCCAGTTCTGATAAACAGAACATCCAAGACAAATCACCTCCGATGTACCCCTTCCCTCCAATCTTTTTCACAAGTAAAATAAAAATAAAATGAAAGAAAATCAAGAACAACCTTTAGGAGATGTCCTGAGAACAGAGTCCCCAATCTTGCCTTATAGGGTGGGCTTATAGGCTGAACGAACAAACGTGAGTATCAAGTCAGCCCCAGCAACTACCTTTTTCTCTCTTCCTGGAATCCTTTCTAAGGCATTGCTCATATTAGGATAGGGACCCAGGGCGCTGGCCCAATTCCTATCCAGGAACAACTCTGGGAAGGCTGCCTTCTGTGACTGCCCTAGGAAACCTGGCTTCTCCTGGCCCTCTCCCTGCCCCTGGCTCTCCCAGCCTCTCTGCTGCCACTGCCTCAGGATTGATCATTAGCCTGGGATTAGCAGCTGTGCCAGCAGCAGGCAGGACAAAGCCCTGCTGCCCTGGGCTGTAGCTGCAGAGAGCTGGCTGGGGATGGAAGGCTCAGCTGCCCAAGTGCCAGGCATATGTCAAATCCAATTTGAGAGAGGATCTTGTTAAGCCCTCTTATCAGATGATACATCCTCCTTAAAAAAAATCATCGGTTAGGAAGGCTTTGCAGTGTCTACCAGGCACCCATGCTGAGGTCAGATAATGTTTCCTGTCAAGAATAGATTCTTTATATCCCATCAGTCCCTAGGTTCAAGGGGATTTGATTAGTCAGATATGGCTTACCTATAAGCCTTGCTGGCCCTAATCAGTCTCTGCCCTTCAAAAGCTTTGTGACTCATTTTTTTGTGATCATATAGTCCCATATCTTCACTAGTAAAGAGCACAGGGCTCTTTTCATTCCCATCCTGTTCCCTTTCAAAATTATAGGCACCAGCCAGACACGGTGGCTCACACCTGTAATCCCAGCACCTTGGGAGGACGAGGCTGGTGGATCACTTGAGGTCAGGAGCTTGAAACCAGCCTGACCAACATGGTGAAACTGTCTCTACTAAAATACAAAACAGTTAGCTGGGCATCGTGGCAAGCACCTGCAACCCCAGTTACTCAGGAGGCTGAGGCAGGAGAATCACTTGACCCCAGGAAGCAGAGGTTTCAGTGAGCAGAGATCATGCCACTGCACTCCAGCCTGGGCAACAGAGCTAGACTCCATCTCAAAAAATATACATAGTTAATATTACATATTATATACAACATAATATATATATTATGTTGTATATAATATGTAATATTAATTATATATATTTTTTGAGATGGAGTCTAGCTCTGTTGCCCAGGCTGGAGTGCAGTGGCATGATCTCTGCTCACTGAAACCTCTGCTTCCTGGGGTCAAGTGATTCTCCTGCCTCAGCCTCCTGAGTAACTGGGGTTGCAGGTGCTTGCCACGATGCCCAGCTAACTGTTTTGTATTTTTAGTAGAGACAGTTTCACCATGTTGGTCAGGCTGGTTTCAAGCTCCTGACCTCAAGTGATCCACCAGCCTCGTCCTCCCAAGGTGCTGGGATTACAGGTGTGAGCCACCGTGTCTGGCTGGTGCCTATAATTTTGAAAGGGAACAGGATGGGAATGAAAAGAGCCCTGTGCTCTTNATAATAATTATATAATTATATTATATATGTACATAGGCACCAAAACTGATAAAACGGATTCTGAGTCTGTGGCAAAACAGTACTTTTATACATTGCTTGTGACAGCATAAGTTGTTCTAACCCTTTTGAAAAGATATCTTACAGTAGGTGTCAAAATTCAAAAGTATATGCACTCTGACATTCTACTTATGGAGTTTTCCAAACAGGATAGTGTAACTAAAATTTATTTCCTATCTATTCTGAGCTATGCATGTTATTCTGCTGCTAATTCTGCAAGTCAAGCAAACTTATTGTTCCCATTTTATTGATGAGGAAATTAGAACAATGGCTAAGTGACTTACCTGATATGGCACCATTATAAGGGAGAATCTGCATTCAAATGCAGTCTGATTCCAATCCCCTGTTTCTTCTACAAAACACTGCCTTGGGAAAAGGATATCTATGTATGAATATCTTCACCGCAGCATTATTTATAATAGCAAAAGCTGAAAAAAGCAAAGTGGCTCATAATAGAAGAATGTTCTAGTAAATTATGAGAAGTTAACCCAATGAATTATTTTTCCATCTTATAAATTTTAATGATTATTTAGTGATATTGGGAAAAGCATATCCTATAACATTAAGTCAAGACAATAGAATACAAAATATTTCTATGTGATGATTATAACTATATTAAAATGCATAGCCATATGGAAAAAAATGCTCATGGGAACTTGGAATATAAAAGACTTTTTTAAAGGTATTAGTAACTAAAAGTGATTTCCCAAAATAGTCATTATTGTTATAAAGTTGTATTTGAAGAAAGGCACTGGTCTTAGTGGAAAAAATAATATATTCAGAATAGAAAAGACCAAAATCTGAACGCTATCTCTTCCATATTCTAAATTTACGAAACTGAGCAACTTACCTATAATCTTTGAGCCTCAGTCTTTTACATTTGTAAAACAGTGATAATAATTACCTCATATGATCATAGTGCAAGTTTAATACATTAGAATACCAACAAATACTGAACTCATCATAATAAATTCAATAACAAAAAAGACATCCCTGATAAATGTATTAGCTAACTAACTAAATACAAATGATGATCCTTCTTAAGCTTCCACCACCTCCAAACTTTTCTGTAGATTTTCAGATGCAAGACAGGCCAAAAAAAAAAAAAAAAAGGCTAAATTTCAGCCCACACACACAAGTGTGTTTATCACAGGGCAGCCAAAGGAGGTGGCTAAGTACGAGAAACTCACTCCTTAACCACATAATTCTTAGCTGAAACCAGCCATACATCAAATGCTTCACCAACACGGAATGCCTTATATATTAATCCCTAGGCTCTGCAGTGAAGCCAGCACGTGAAACCAACCCTTCCCTGGTCCTCTGGACATTTACAAGATAAGGCCTTGTTACAGGCTGGATAGTGATGTTCCCTGAAGCCTCATAGGATGAACGTTCTCCCTCCGTAAGACATTGTAAGCTCATGTCTGTGGGATATTTTGTGGGATGATTTTTCTAGCTTCAGTATTGCTAAGAGTACAGGACACACTTAATAGGATGAGACCTATTAATGTTACTTCATGGTCTTATGGCTGAGCAGCTATACTCTCTTGGCTTGGTTTGCCATCAATCACGTCCCTATTTCCCAAATCAAGAGTAGGGTCAAGTAGACTGCGGAATGAGAAAGAGTGGAAGGCATCAGGCATGAAATACCTTCATCAGGGGCTAAGCAAGCACTGATGGGTTTCGAGTAACCAACAGTACCTTGATCACAGAATCTTGACTGTGGAACCTTCACCTGGGCTCTATGCAACAAACCCCAAGTGACCAGTGAATGATGACCCTGTGGCTGAAGTGAGTAGTCTGCAACCCCAAGGAAAGGAGCTCTTTGCTTCCAGACATTGCCCAAAGACAGGGGCGAAGGAAGCTGGAGGAGTGGGGTGGAGAGAGAATAATATTATTGAGATTTACTAAATGTCGAGTATGTGTCAAGAAAAAAAATGAATCATGCCTGTAATCCCAGAACTTTGGGAGGCCAAAGCAGGAGGATTGCTCGAGCTCAAGGGTTTGAGATCAGGCTGGGCAACATAGCAAGACCTTGTCTCTACTAGAAATCAAAAAGTTAGCTGGGCATGGTGGTGCACACCTGTAGTCCTAGCTGCTGAGGAGGCTGAGGTGAGAGGACAACTTGAGCCCAGGAAATCATGGTTGCAGTGAGCTATGACTGCACTACTGCACTACAGCCTATGGCAATAGAACGAAACTGTGTCTTAAGAAACACATACACACAAAAAAAGATGAAAATTAAGCCAGGCATGGTGACTCATGCCTATAATCTCAACACTTTAGGCGGCCAAGGCAGGAGGACTGCTTGAGCTCAGGAGTTCAAGCACAGCTTGAACAACAAAGCGAGACCTTGTCTGTACAAAATAAAATAAAAAAAAATTGCTGGATGCAGTGGTATGCACCTGTAGTCCCAGTTACTTAGGAGGCTGAGGCAGGAGAATCACTTGAGCCCAAGAGTTCGAGGCTGCAGTGAGCTATAATCAGGCCACTGCCCTTCAGCCTGGGCAATGCAGAGAGACCCTGTCTCTGAAAAAATAAAAAGAAAAAAAGAATAAAATGAACTTGCTGATTTGGTACTCACCTCCTGCTAGGAAGATACAGTTATCTTTATCATTTAAAAGATGAAGAGCTTGAGGCACCAGATTTGCATTTAGTCATCTACCGTCTATTCGCTGAGCACTTACTACAGTTTAGAAACTATGCCTCAGAGGAGACAGGAAGGATCATCACAAGGTGGAATTTCTCATTTGGTGCAAAGCTCGTTCATGAGGTTCCTCAGAACACACTATTCCCTGAAGCAGATGCTCTTAGATCAAGAAGAAATTGGCAGTGCAGTTGTCCAAGCTGGCTGGTCCATCCTGCCTGCACCTAGTTGAATGAAACAAACCTGAGCAGGATTAGGAAAAGTGCTTTAAATGGTTGCACTTTAAGCAGTCCCTTAGCACAACTCTTGCCTCATAGCAAAGGGAGCCACAGCTGGCATTCATCAATTGGGAAGACAGCATGTTCTGTCCCACACTCTAAACCTAAGCAGGTGGCTCTGGGAAGGTCTGTGAGGGTGAGAGAGAGACTTCTGCATGGGGTTAGCCCTTTTCCCATCAAGTAGGAAGAACATGAGATTTAGAGCAAGGAAAAGGAAAAAATAATACCCAATTGAACCTGACTCTGCCACTTACTTGCTGTGTGTTTTTGGCAACATTTCTAACTTCTTAGATCCTCATCTGCAGAAAGGAATTTTTGGGGGCCTAAAAGCAAGTCAGGGATGTACTACACTTTGCCCAATACCTGGTACCTAGCATCATTCTTTTTCCCAGAATAATGTTTCTGTGTTGAAAATAGTGAGGGTTAAGTGTTATCCTGAGAAGTGAGGGGCAGGTTCAGCCTATGATGCAAAGGTTGGAGGCACAGACACAGCCAGCATTATTCCCCAGAGCTCATGGAGAAATTGCCTAGAGCCACCAAAAGCTGTGGGTAAGAGGAGGCAGACACAAGGTCAGGAGGCAGGGCAATCAGTTAAGACAGTGAAGTCCAGCAGGTGCCAGGACAAATTGAATAATTCTGTCCAGCTCTGATCGTATAGCTCAGGGCTATGTCTAATGAGCACCCTGTGATTATTGTCTTGCGGAATCGGGTACCTAGAGATTTCAAGGAACCACTTGGAACAGAGAAACAACTTTCCCTCCGTTGCTCATTTCAGTGACCAGTAACCTTCAGGGTCAACACATTCGTTAGAGCCAACTCCATTTTGCTTTTGTTCCAGCCCTCTTCTCATTTAATTCTCTTGGGGCATGGAAAACAACTACTCGCTTTTTCACCCCATTGTACACCCTGACTATCCAAGTGGATAGCACAGTCATGTGCTACGTTAGCCAACCAACCTGTCAACAATTAGAGCATGTAGTATCCTACATTAAGTGTTTTGGATGGTACCAAAAAAAAAAAAAAAAAAAGACAACTGTCTCTATGTTTAAGGAGCTTTGGAAATCTGAATTGCAGTGCCCTAGAACTCATGTTTTCCAATCATCCATTCAGTACTAGAATCTTCTTAATGCTGCCCTTGAAAAGTAGTCACTCAACCCCTGCTTGGATTCCTCCTGGGACTGGAGGTTGCCTACCACCCAAAGAAACCATTTCATACACAACTTAGTGCTGTGTATGGAGGACAGTGGATTCTCAACAGATGTTGAAGAGATGAACGAAATTAATTGATGGCTTTCATTGTTTTTCATTCATTCACTAATCCATTTGTTAGCACTCCTTCTCTTCTTAACTTCTATTCTTGTGTGGCTTGGAGCTGCTCAAACATTTGCAAGTCTAACCAGGCCGAACATTTTCAGTTCCTCCAAATATTCCTCATATGGCTTTGTTCCTAGACCCTGTCCTATCCTGCTTCTCTCTTCTGGATAATGTTTCTTGCAGGATGTGGCACTTAGAATTTAGCAAGTTGAAAACACCATATTTCAGCTGTAACTTGACCAACACTCCCCTTATTCAGGTATCTCTGCTTTTATCCATATAGCACAAAGAGTACATATAAATACACAAGGGAAAATGTGTCCCAAACACATAACAATTTTGACAGCAGATAATGGGGAGAAGGCTGATGGGATTCACTCTATATGGGTTTTGAAGCCCCAAACTAGAGACACAAACCCAGAGAAGCACAGGAAGAAAGGGAAAGTATATGATACTCAGCATGGAACAGCATGAGATCAACAACCAAGGGTCCTGGTGTGAGAGAGTGTTGAGAGTATAGACAACCCTTGACAAAGTCACAGAGAAAGCAGTTTGACCTTAGGTCTGCTGCCATCCCTTTTCTGAGCACCTTCCTCCCTCTCGATTCAATGGGCAAGGTGGACTGACCAAGATTAGAGTCGCATTGACCTGGGTTTGAATCCTTGTTTTACCAATATGTATAATGTCAGAAAAATGCCTTTCTCTCTCCAGACCTCTGTTTTTTATCTGCGTAATGGGAACAAGAATGTCTCCCTCCTCAGGTGGCTATTAAGGAAGGTAATGGATAAAACCTACCACAGGGCTGGGAATTTACTTAGTATCAGTTTTTGCACTCTTCCATGTGAGTCTCCATCCTCATTAGAAGACCCCGCTCTGAGTAAAGACTTTAAGGCAGTGATTCATCCCTCAGTGTGGGCCAGTAAGGTGGTGTAATTCCTGTTGGAGTATGTCTGCTAAGGTGTTAAAGAAATCTTACATTCTAGTCAGGGGGTGGCAGTGAGGCTGGTGGTGGCATTTTCTTTCATTTCTTACCAATCAGCTTTCATGAAGTCTCTGAAAAAGCTTTTGCCTGCTCTCTCTCTCCCTAGACCACCTGTCTTTCTCCCTAGGGATGAGATTTAAAAGATGCCACCCACAAGCTTGTGATTGTTGTTAGTATGTTTTACCTAAAGGGTAGCATTTCGCCTGGCATGATTCTGTTAAGAATCTTGGACCTCTGGGCAGTAATAAAAATTCCTGAGCCTCCGAAGAATTCCTTCTGAGACTCCGATACCTTTTGCAAGTGTGTGGGGAGAGTCGGGGGTTTAATATATGTGTGTGTGGGTGGGTGGGTGTATGCAATGTGAACCAGCCATTGGTTCAATATGTGCATGGAAATAAGTGGGTGCAGTGTGTAGCATGTAGTGTGTGTGTGGTGCATTATATGATATGTTCTGGCAGAGAACATGCACCCGGAAATATGTATCATGGGTTTGTGTATATGGAAAGTGTGCACACACACAGGTTACTGTCAGACTCCATTGTTTTCCCCAGATTCATCCCTTCAATTCTTCAGTCTGTCAGGATTTTTCATTCATTTAGCCAACAGTCTTTATATAATATCTATATGGGCTACACAGTATACTAGGGTATAGGAGAGAAAGATGAATAAGATCTTATCTCTGGTGGGAGAAAGAGATATAAACAGACAAATCATAGAACAGCCCAGTTTGTGTGAACCATATGTATAAATGAGTATAGCCAGAGCACAGGGAGGGCAGTGAGCGTGCAGAGAACTCACAGAGGAAATGGTATATGGTTGGGGTTTTGACAGATGAACAGGAGTTTCCCCAGTGCTGAAATAGAAGAAGGACATTTGAAGCAGAGAGAATAGCCTGTGGAAGACTGAGAGTCATGGATGGGCATCTCATTTCGAGGGAAAATTTAGTACCTGAAGCAGGAGTCTTGTGTGATGTGTTATCAGGAGAGATAACCTAGGGAACCTGGGGTCCAAACTGGAAGGGCTTTAGTTAAAGAGCTTTAGTTCAAGAGGCGTGACTGCAATCACCCTGACAGAAGATGCTGAAGTCCTGGGCTCAGACCATAGCTGTGGGGGTGGAGAGGAGAAAGGCTGGATTCAAGATATGTTTCTTAGTTACAATTGGCAGGACTGGTGATGGATTATTTGGGGGTGGGGCCTTAACAAGGAGGGAAGAGTTGAGGATGACTCCGAGGTTTCTGGTTTGGAAGATCCACTAGATAATGTCATCATTAACCAAGATTGAGAACAGAGGAGGAGGAGCAGATTCCTGGGGAGATTAGATAAATAACAGCAAGGGGCAAATCTCCTTGTCAGCTTCAAGGACATTACACTATCCAGGCCTCAGAATGAAAATCAGCTCTGCAGTGCCCTTGAAGGCCATTCTCTAGCGCAACTTTTTAGGCAGGACCTTGGAGAATCCTGTAAGGCTTCAAGGCTCTTCTTCTGGTGGCAGGCTGAGGGGTCTCCTGGCTCATTTTCATGTGTCATGGTAGTTAAGCGTAGTGATTAAGAGCATAACCCCTGGATCAGGCAGCCATGGGTTCAAATCTTCCACTGTCACTAATGGACTGTATAATCTTAGAAAGTTTACTTAATTTTTCTAAGCCTCAGTTTTCCTGTATACAAAATGAGTATGCTAATAGTATACATCTCACAGAGCTACCAGTGGAATCAATGAGTTAATGTATATAAGAGGCTCAGGATGGCATCTCACACATCATAAGAATTCATGAAAAGCAGTGCTATTGTTAGTAGTATGTTTTTTATTTTTCCTTATTTTATTTCATGTGTATGTGCTGGGAGTGGGGGTGCAGGAGACTACTGATCAGAGAAGGAAACAAAGACCAATCTTCTACAATTCCCCACACCTACATTTCTTCCAGAAGATCCCATTAAGGCTGATACAATGCAGTCACCATTCACTGCCTGTTAGACATACAGACCAGCCATGTTCTTGGCCACTTTCAGCAGGCTGTGCATCTGGTCCCTTTCCTGGATGTGGGATGGATTTGTGATTATTGTTTTTGGATCTATGACCAGGTCCCCTGTCCTGCAGCAAAGGATGGTCGGGGTTAGGAAATAGAGCAAGATTATCTGACCCTCTTGGCCATTGTGCTCCAGCCAGCTGAGTCACTCCTCCCCCAACACAGGAGGTGAGCATGTCCTTACATCTCTGCAGGTCTCTTGTGAGATGTCCAGATTGTTTGGCTCCAATTCAAGGAATGGGTGCTCTAAAGCTGTGCTGTCCAAGCCTGAATTTCTTGAGCAGCTTCAAGTGGTCTTCAGCATGGATAGGAATCAGTCCTGCCCTGGCTGTGTTTACTCTGCTGACAGCCAGATGATCTTTCATGGGGATTCTAATATGTAGACATTTTCTCTTGCCCACTCCATAATCTCCATGTTGGAGGCTGGGAAAGTGTGGCAGGAAAGATGTTTAGCTAGGGAACAGAAAAGATTCATCCTAATAAGCTGTCTCCATCCTCTTCCCCAGTCGTAGCTACTCAGTGGAGCCATAGAATTCCTTCTAGGCTAGTATTACAAAGGAAGCAAGTTTTAATCACAGTGTGGAAGAAAGAGAGAAGAGTAGTAATAAAGGGAACACAGTAGAAGGATTATGGGCTTTGGAGTCAAATGACATTGATTCAAGTCCCAACTTTGCCATTTGCTGTGCGAGCTTGCCATGATACCTAACTCTCCCAAGCCTCTGTTTCCTTATCTGAAAAGGGGGAAAACAAGATCTCTTCTACAAAGCATTACTGTATCAAGTGAGACAGCATAAATAAAAACACTGCTTTGTTAGCCTAATTTTTTTATACAACCTGTATACAGTTTGATGTCTTTTTTTACCTGTTAAATGCACTATGGTCCCAGGTTAATGCTTAGAGGATCTCTCTCTTTACCTCTTATTTTGTGTGCCTCCAAAGCCAGCCTCCACGACCTCATCTCCTCATGCCTAAATATGACTCATTTGTCAAAGCTATGAGCTTCCCTCCCTCTACACACACACACACACACACACACACACACACACACACACACACCAGCCCTGGAAGAGCCCACTCCTCCTCTCTATGAATTCCCACAGCAATTTATCAGTTCATTCCTTCTGCTGGTTCATATTTTCTACCTTATGTTACAACTGTGGACTATAAGCTCCTGTCCAGTCACATTTCCCGCCCATTATGATTGTAAACTCTGAGGATGGGATTTGTGGACAGTTTGTTTTGAAGTCCCCAATGGTGCCTGACATAGGGTGATCACTAACATATGTTATCCAATGAATAGACAAATTAACATTCAAAGCCTTGGTTAACCAGCCAGAACCCCTCATTCCACCTGTTTTTCTCTCTTCTCCAGATGCACCTCAGAACAGCAGGCAGCCTCATTCCTCATTCACACATTTCCTGTGCACCCCTGCCCTCAAAGCAATTGCAGTTTTTGTCATGAGGTTTCTCGAGCTCCATGCTCCCATTCAAGTACTAACCAGATTTGCCCCTGCTTAACTTCCAAGATCATGTAAGATCTGGCACGTTGAAGGCAGTATGGCCATAGATTTGAGCTCCTTTCTGATGACAATTATGGGGGAACTGGGTAACAAAGTCATAAGGATAAGCAATACCCAACTACCTACTAGCGGTTTCACTTGGTGTCCCATGAGAGCTATTAATTGAACACATCTAAAACTGAACTCCTCAGCCATCCCACCTCTGCCTCTCTCCAGTGCCCACTGCTCCTCCTGCTTTTTCCCAGCTCAGTGGAAATCTGATAGAGTATGCAGTGTGTCTGTGCACACGCATGTGGCTCATTTAGATGAGCTATTAGACTTAGAGTTGATACTGGAATGGTTAAGACTTTGGGAGATGTTGGGATAGGGTGAATGTATTTTGTACATCAGAAAGACACATATTTCAGGGGGTAGGGGAAGAAGAGGATCAATTGTTTATGGGTTGAATTGTATCTTCCCAAAAGATATGTTGGAATGCTAAATCCTGGTATCTCAGAAGGCGACATTATTTGGAAATAGGGTCATTGCAAATGTACTGGTTAAGACAAGATTATAATGGATGGAGTAAGGTAAGACCTTAATTCAATATGACTGGTGTCCTTCTTCTTTTTTTTTTTTTTTTTTTTTTTTTTGAGACAGAGTCTTGCTCTGTCGCCCAGGCTAGAGTGCAATGGCACGATCTCAGCTCACTGCAACCTCCACCTCCTAGGTTCAAGAAATTCTCCTGCCTCAGCCTCCTGAGTAGCTGGGATTACAGGCACCCACCACCACGCCCGGCTAATTTTTTGTCTTTTTGGTAGAGATGGGGTTTTACCATGTTCCCCAGGCTAGCCTTGAACTCCTGACCTCAAGTGATCCACCCGCTTCAGCCTCCCAGAGTGCTGGGATTACAGGCGTGAGCCACCGTGCCTGGCCAGTACTGGTGTCCTTCTAATAAGAGGATAAGTGTACAGGGAGAAACAGCCATGTGACAACAGAGGCAGAGTTTGGAGCGAGGCATCTATAAGCCAAGGAACGCCAAGGATCCCAGCATCACCAGAAGCTAGAACAGGCAAGAAAAGATCCCCCAGCTTTGAAGAAAGAGCATGGCCTTGCCAATACTTTGATGTTAGACTTCTAGCCCCAGATCTGTGAGACAGTAAATGTCTGTTGTTTCAAGCCACCCAGTTTGTGGCTTTGTGATGGCAAGCCCAGGAAATGAATGCACCCACTATCCTTCCAAACACTGGAGAGGAACTTCACCTCCACTCTCTTGTCAGCCCCACAACCTCCCTTGTCCCAGTATTACCCCTCCCTCTTGTCTCTCCCATCTGCCTTCTCTGACCCATTTCCACCATCACACCCTTAGTTCAGTCCATCCTCTCTTCTCACATGGAGCACTAGAAAGGCCTTCAAGTAAGTGTCCCTGCTACACATTCAAGTGCCCTCCAATCTACAACCCATACTGATGCTGGAGGGACCTTTTCGAAATATCAATCTCATCATGCCCCTCCCCTGATTAAGACCTTGAAATGTTGCAACGGCTCCTCCGAGTCTTCAGGACATTGACAAAGGAGTCTAAGCTCAAGACCCTTCATGATGAAGGCTGCAACCATCATCCTAGATCACCTCCTGCCCCTACATTCCCATGCACCCTTTGCTCCAAGCCTACTAAAATATTCCAACATCAAATGATGCCGTTCATCTAAGGAATTTCACATATTATCATCTTCTGCCTTGCTTCTCTTGTTCACATAACAAACATTTACTTTCTTCAGAATTAGTTCAGCTATCACCTCCTTCAGGAGTCTTCTCTGAACCTTCTCCCTCCTATGATGCCCTTCTCTGCACTTTCAGAGGGGTCCCCTAGGCCATAGTACATTTCTACCAGGGCTCTCAGTGCCTTTGCTGCAAGGAGCCATCTCTGTATGACCAAAGCCCAAATGGGCACAGAGCAGGTGCCCAACAAATGATTGTTATCTTCTTTTATTTATTTCATCTGTTTTATTTATTTTACTTATTGCCTTTTAATACGTATTTGTATTATTTGGGGCCAGCCAACGTGCTAATAACTTCCTTGCATCATTTCATTTCCTCTTCCCACCCACCCTATCAGTCAAGCATCATTATCTTCCTGGTATTCCCAAGGAGGCTGAGTCTCAACAAGATTAAGTAAGTGCTCAGCACACGCAGATAGAAAGTGGCAGAAGGGGCAGAAGGGAGGGAGGGTCCAG
The DNA here is from genome assembly GCF_001698545.2 of Rhinopithecus bieti. Taxonomy (NCBI): domain Eukaryota; kingdom Metazoa; phylum Chordata; class Mammalia; order Primates; family Cercopithecidae; genus Rhinopithecus; species Rhinopithecus bieti. Next base: position 1,087,779 of record NW_016809913.1, on the reverse strand, counting down.
CCCAGGCAGCCGACTCTACCACACTACCAGAATGAATGAAGGAATGAGCCAATGAATGTCAAAGTCTCGCAATTAAAAGTTATTCCCTGTGGTTCATCGGAATGCAAATGGAGACCTCCCCAGCTCCACTTGCCACTTCGATATCGACTTGTTTCTCATCTAGAGAGAGCGAGTCTTTCTCCCATGGTCCTCATCCGTCACACCCAGCTACGTGTGTCTGTGTCAAGGGACGAGAGGAATGAACACTAATGTTATAAACACTAGCAAGGGCAAATGAGGAGCTATTTTATCTTCTCAGTGCAAAGCATAAAATCGTAGCCAGTGCTGTACCCCAAGCTTTATTTATAGTGTGTAATGGTGAACGGAGTCCAGGCAGGGGAGGCACCCTCCCCCACTCACACCTACCCCACACCTTGTTGGAGGCAAAGACGAATTAAAAACACTAGCTGCTCAGGGAGAGATAAATCAATTTTCATCAGAGCAGCGCTCCTGACACCACCCTGACAAATCAATATCTTTCTCCATAATGGAGTCACTAAAGCTGCAACCAAGTCACTGGGAAACACAAAGCAGACTCATAAAGAATATCGCCAAGTAATAGAATATCCAAATCTGAATTTCAATTATCCACCTTCAAGGGCACACTAATATCTTCAGTAGGGAAGTCCATCAAAAATTCATGGAACGAGGCTCCACCGCTTGCTCCCAGTCAACAGCTCTGTGGGCATCTAGCGTTCCAATTGCTCCAAGTTGTCAGAAGACGAGTCTTGACCAGCCTATGAGAAGAAGTTTGAATCCCCTAGAACATGGCCCTCTCCAAGGGTGATAACAAGCCCGGGGCAGACAAGCTGGTCTATTAAGATTCTCCCTCCTGGCCCTGGAACTGGGGAGAGGATTTATCTTTGCCTGGATTCTAGGCAGGGCAACAAGATGAAGTTGCTGAGATCAAGCAGAGCTGGCACCATTACCCAGAAACCAGCAGGGACCCGCCCAACCCAGTCAGAAGGAAGCCTTCGGCTCCATTGGCAATGCCATTTCCTGCTTCCCTATCACCTCCTGCCCTACCAGGGAGTGAGAGGGGCCAGACTCCTGGGGAATGGCAACCAGCTCCTGGCAGGTACCTCTTGCTCAGCAGTGGGGGTACCCTGGGAGTCACCTTGTACAGGCACCTACCTCTTGCTTTCCACCTCTGAGTCACCATGACAGTGACAATGACTGCATAGGAGGTGTACTGGCTAACAGCCTGGAGTCTACAACCAGACAGTCTAGGTCCAAACTCGGCAGCTGTCAGTTACTACCTGAGTGGTCTTCAAGCCTCACCTTTTCCGTCTATGAAATGGAACAATGGTCTCCTACTTCTTAGGATCATTGTAACCAAAAGCAACCTTTACTGAAGGCTTGACCTGGGCTAGGGATCATTTGAAGTTTTTTAAAAATAGTAAGTTACAGGCTGGGTGTGCTGGCTTATACCTGTAATCCTGGCAGTTTGGGAAGTTGAGGTGGGCAGATCACTTGAGGTCAGGAATTCAAGACTAGCCTGAGCAACACGGCGAAACCCCATCTCTACAAAAATACAAAAATTAGCTGGGCCCAGTTGGTGTGCATCTGTAGTCCCAGTTACTCAAGAGGCTGACACAGGAAAATCAGTTGAGCCTCGGAGGTGGAGGTTGCATGAGCCAAGATCATGACACTGCCCCCCAGCCTGAGTGACAGAAGTGAAACCCTGCCTCAAAAATGAATAAATAAATAAAAATATTAAGTTATATAATCTTCAAAACAACTGGGTGACACTGGTATTATTTTTCTCACCATTTTACAGACAAGAAGGTTGAGGCACAGAGATTATGTAGAAGAAAGAATATAGGAAAGCACTTAGCACAGTGCCTGACACCTTGTAAAACTGTAAAGGGTGAGATCACTTGCTATTACTATCATATTTAATATAGTTTCTAAGCAGTTTAAAGGCTGCTTCATGCACTGAAGCACAATATCTACACAATAGCATTTTAAAAATTCAAAATACTACAAAATAACCACTCCAATCCATACTCGTTAGTACTGATAGGGAGATCATTCTAAAACACACATATGGTGATACCACTTCCTTATTTATGGCTCAAACTTCTTAACTTTGCAGCGAAAGAGTCCCTTAATCCGATGGGTTTGCCTGTTCAGCCTCAGTTCTCATCCAACTTACAATCAGTTCTGGTTTCTATAACGGAATACCACAGACTAGGTGGTTTAAGGAAAAATAAACAACGACAACGACAACAAAAAACACATTTATTCCTCACATTTCCGAGGCTGGAAGTGCAAGATCAGGGTGCCCGCATGGTCAGGCTCTTCTTGGGGGCCCCCTTCCCAGTTTATACGTGGCTGCTCTCTTGTGATATTCTCACATCATGGAGGGAGAGAGATCTCTAGCCCCTCTTCCTATAATGACGCTAATGCCATCACGGGGTCTCCACACTCATTAACTCATGTAAGCCTAATTACCTCCCAAAGGCCACACCTCCTTATGTCATCACATTGGGGATTAGGGTTTCAAGATACAAATGTTGAGGGATCACCAACATGTAGTCCATAAAAATCCTCAGTGTTCCCCATGTCATAGTTTATAGGAAATTTCCTGTTTACCCACACATCAGGACTTCTATGCATGTCATCTCTGCTTGTAGTGCCTTTCCTTCCCTATTCTGGAAAAACATCTTCCCTTCCCTTCCAGAGACACCTCCTCCATAAAGCCTTGCTTATACCCCAGGACAGGCTTGTGTTCTTCTTCCTCCGTGTCCCCATTGAGACTTGCATGCCCTCACCACAATGCTACTGACACACAACAACTGTATGCCCAGTGTCTGCCCCCCTTCACAGACCAGGGTCCACTGAATGGCCAAGCCTTGTCATTAGTTTATCCCAGGCGCCCAGTACAGGTCCTGGCAGACAATGTGTACACGTGCGTGCAAGTGTGTGTGGTTTATATTGTTTTCATTTCTAATTACCATGGGTGCAGATGATGAAACATCATAGTCTTCATCAGAAGACAACTGAAGGTCTTAATGCAGTCCTGGGGACAGCGCCAATTCCACAGAACCCACTCTAGCCATTGTAATCAGAAAAGTAATTTGTTAGAGGATGTTACGTAGCTCATGGAATCTCCAGGAGACCAGAGAACCAGTCTCAGAAGGGAATAGACTGAAATGATACCCAAATTACAGTGCCAGACTATCCCATGGGATCTCTGTGGCTGCCATCTCTGGGCTGGAGCACTTCAAATCCTCTCAGTGTGTTTTAATAAATGAGTAAGATGGTCTGTAGGAATGATTCCTATCTTATAAAGGAGGGAGTTGAGGTGTAACATGATTATACGAATTGCTCACAGCCCTACAAGTAGTAGGTTGTGGGACTGTGTTCTCCTGCCTAGATGTCTCCACAATACCACAGCCACCAGGACATGGGTTGTGGGTGAGCCGGAGCTTCTGAAGCTGAGGATCCAGGTACGAGCTCAGATACCAAATCCTGAGCTTCAGAGAGCAGCCAGAGGGCACGGAGGTAACTGTGGAACATAGGAGGCCATGACCCCCATCCACGTCACTCCCCTTGGTCACATGGTTATCCCACGTGTCTCAGCCTCCACTGGAGCGGAGTGGGCTGTGGACTAAGCTTTCTGCTCAATGAAGTGTGAATGCAAGTAAAGTGGGTTACCTTGGGTGGGCACATTCAAGAGCAGGTGTGTCTCCTCCCCTCATCTCATGGCAAGACACAAAGGACCCAGTGGAGGACTCGAGGCTCCAGGGGAAGACAGAGCCATTATACAGGAAGAGGCTTGGCTCTGAGCTGTCAAGAGGAGGACTGCCTTTCAAAGCCCTGATTTGATTGTGATATAAACAGAAAGGAAGTTTATTGTGGCTAAAGGCTACACCAGTGAGGCTTAGGCATCATCTATGACAGTTATTAGCCCACTCAACTGCCTCATACTCAAAACCAAGGGGCCAAGCCTCATTATCCCACAGCCTGGGGTGGTGTAGGAAAGCAGGAAATGAATAAAGCACCCCAGAGGTGGCATCTATGCCTGCTTTTCCCAGAACCCACCAGCCTGTCTTTCCTGCATGAGGCTGTTTAGCCTCTGCCTTCTGAACATGCCCAAGACCTCAGTCCTGTACGGCAACATTAGGGAGAACAATGAGAGACGTTCCCTCTTCTCCGCTTCTCTCTCAGCCTCCCTAGGGAGCTGGCTGATCCATTACCTCTCATCCACTGTCAGCATAGGGCTACCAACTCTTGGTCAGCAGCACCACCAGCCTTCTCCTTAGAGCACAGATGAGGTTCTCTGACTCTGAACGAAGAGGCAAGGCAGGCACAGGCACTGCCTAGAAGAGAGCAGATGCTCAACAAATGCTTTTTGAAATGAAAAGATGGGTGTCAGGGGAAGGGAAGCTTATAAATGAAAGTATTATAAGGCCACTCTGATGCCTGCCCTTAGAGAGGTAAAAAGCACCGAGGTATTTATTCAATGGAGGGAGAACAAGTATTTAAGGAACGAGTACAGGGAGTAGGGAGAGATCAAGAAAGCCTTCACGGAAAAAGCTGCATTGGAGCTGGACATTAGCAGATGAGCAGACTTTCAACAAACCAATGCTAAGGGAGAGAAAAAGGATGAATTCTGAGAATGAAAAATAGGAACAAAGCTAAGGGGCCAATGGGGAAAGAAAGTCTTCAGGAATGAGTGAATTGTATATTACTGCAGAGTTAGACTTTGCACCGTGAAGAATTGGAAACTGAGCCTCGAAATACAGTTTGGCAAGACAATAGACAGCCACTGATGGACTGGGGCAAAGTAGTGACATATTGAGGGCTGTGTTTCAGACAGGGTCATTTGGTCATGGGAAAAATGGGGATGGAAGAGATAGAGGAGCTGGGGAGGAATTGATTAGAAATAACCATTCTGAGTCGGCCATTGTATTCGCTAAATAAACTGCCAGCCCCCCAAGCTCCACTGCCTAGGCCCCAGAAGAGTCATTTTGGCATAGGATAGCTCCCTTCCTTTGGCCATCAGGAAATGGCTATAAATAGCCACATAAAGGTTTCCCCCAGCTCAGCCACAGAGGCTCCAGGGCTGAGCTGCCACCCACCAGGACCTGAGCAAAGCCAGCCCTGACTCAGCCCTGCCTGGTCACCCCACCATCCCTGGGGAGAAGCCAGCTTGTGGTCTGCTGACATCAGGGGCATCTTCCTGAGCCTAAACCCTATCCACAAATGCTCTAGAGATATTTCACACTCTACCACAAAAGCAAAGGAGAAATATTTCAGTCTGCAGCTCTGCGTGCCTTTCCTTTAATCCCACTGAGACCCAGGGTCTGCTGGGCAGGGGCCATTTCGGAGGTCCCCTACCCAAATGGGACCAGGTAAGCAAGAGCCCCTGAACGGTCTGAGAATCTGGATCCGAGCGTGTGAAAGCCTGAGTGCTGGCCCACTGACGAATTACCTTGGGTCTAGCTTCTCCATTCTTCTCTGAGGGACATTTAGGAACTCTGGTCTCTCTTGGTGAGACAGTGGGGCCGGGAGTCGGGGGACCGGCATTTTGGAAACTTTTGTGACAACTGTAGGTGCTGTCCTGGAATTTGAGGCGCCATCTCTTATGCCCTAGAAGTTTGATCTCTGGGCTCTTTGCAGGAGGATCATAATGCCTCTGCAAAGGACATGAGAATGTAAAGCCTGGCTCAACTCAGCTGGGATCTCAACTTTGCCACTTACCAGAGTATGGCTTCAGAAAAGTGCTTTAACTTCCTTCAGTTTGAATTTCCTAGTGTGTCCGGAGTTGGTTCCTGCCGGTAGATTCATGGTGTTGCTGACTTCAAGAATGAAGTAGCGGACCTTTGTGGTGAGTGTTAAAGCTCATAAAGGTTGCACGGACCCAAAAAGGGAGCAGCAGTAAGATTTACTGCCAAGAGTGAAACAACAAAGCTTCCACAGCATGGAACGGGGACCTGAGCTGGTTGTGGCTGCTGGCTGGGGGCGGAACTGGGTGGGGGTGGAAGCCAACTTTTATTCCCTTATTTGTCCCCACCCATGTTCCATTTTTGTCCTATCGGAGTGCCCTTTTTTCAATTCCCCCCTGCAGTTGACTACTTTTAGTATCCTGCTGATTGGTGCGTTTTACAGAGCACTGATTGGTGCATTTTACAGAGCACTGATTGGTGTGTTTTACAGAGCACTGATTGGTGCATTTTACAATCCTCTTGTAAGACAGAAAAGTTCTCCAAGTCCCCACACGACCCACGAAGTCCAGCTGGCTTCACCTCTCACTAGCCTGCAAAGTAGGAATAACACCTGCCTTCCCTACCATTGTGGGCTGCTGTCAGGTAACAAGTGTGTGCGTAAGTGTTCTTCATAAGCTGTGAAGGCTTAGGTAAAATCAGGTCATACTTCAGCCACCCATCCTGGAAGTCTGTGCTCAGCTGACCTCTGTAGACAGTAGGGGTAGGGTTCCCTACAAGCACAGTCTTCTCCACGGAGGGACCTAGGCCCCAATCTAACCCATCACGGCCTGTTTGGGGTCATCCCAATTTAATACCACATCTCCTTCTTTCATTGTGAGAGGGACCTGAGATGATATATGTAAAGGCAGAAGAGAGCTACCAAGTATTTATTACTTACTGTTAGCCAGACTCAGTGCTGGGCATCAATTATCTGATTTAATTAAATGTTCATACTAACTCTGGGATTGATAAATAGATGTATGATATGATATAAATACATATGATTGATTTCCCATTTTAGAAGCAATGAAAGGATATGAACTCAGATTTCTTTGGCTTCAAAGTCTTTCTTTTTCTTGGTTATTTTCTACTTTTATTTTTGTGGTGTAGGGGAAGGGGATAGTGTCCCTAGGTGGGTGGGGGCAGAGCCATGGCAATGCTGGGTAAATGACTCTTTCCCCTCACCTAAAAAAGGTGCTGGAAGAAGCCACACCCCTGAGAATCCCTCATCCTCTGGAATTGGCCCAGGGGCAGCCTGTCTCTGTTGAACTAGCTACAGAACATCAGTGCATGTTCCCAAGAGCAGCCCTGGCTCTGAGCTGTGGGACAGAAGCCCAGGAGGCTGACATTCACACTCATGGCCACAGGCCAGGGCACCAGTAATGCCAATGAGCTTTGCACTCACCTGGTTTGAGGAGCCTTTGTAGGGCCTGGCACCAGCAGGTGAAGCATTCTTGTGAGGCAGCCAAGGAAACCCACAGCTTCCCTGGGCCTCACTGTGTCTGCTAAGGGCCACCTGCTGTGTGAAAACTGATTTCTCCTGCAAATCACACTTATTTACATCTAAGGTCAACTAAGTGACATAGGGGTTATACATCCTAATTTCCAGGTAAACCAGTGGTTCTCAACAGGGGACAGTTTTGCTCCTCAGGAGATACTGGGTAATGTCTGGAACTTTGCAGGGTGAGGGGTGTGGGAGGAGCACTTCTGGCCAGGGATACTGCTAAGCATAGTGTCATGCACAGGACACTACAGTTTGTCCAGCGCCCATCACAAAGAATCCTGTGGCCCAAAATGTCACTAGTTCCAAAACTGAAAAACCCTGAGAGAAGGAAACTAATTCTGAGAGATACTTATCAAGTTCACATAGCTGATGAGTGCTACAGTCAGCTTCCAGGTACTGATTCTCTAATTCAGAAGTCAGCATCCCTTCTTTATATCTGTAATGGTAAATGCCCCCTTGAAGTCTGAAATGCCCCAACAGGAAATGCTGTGAAGCTTCCTAGAGTCATGTTGCAGTTGGCATCAGAGGTTTGGGGGTGAGCAATAATTTAATTGCATTTGAAATGTAAATAGTCACTTCTCTCTGTGACCGCCCTACCACCCTCAGGCACAACATCCATCTTTAAGTACTAACGGTCTTGTCAAATGTCCCAAAGTCCCCAGAAAGGGGACACATTGTCCTCTCACCAGAGCTGGACAGTCACCTTTAACCAAGTCCATCCGGGCATGTTAGATAATCCATGCCTGTCTCCAAGAGAAATAATCCAGGTCAAGTCCCTGGCACAGAGTAAATGCACAATGGGGGAAGGAGAGAATGGGAGGAAGAGGAATGGGAGTGCAGCCATGGTAGAGATGAGGCTGGCAACACAAGCACAGCCCAGGCCACAAGTGCCAGAGAAACCTAGAAGGGGGACTTTGACCTGAGTCCAGTGATGAGACATGGAGAAGTTCTAGGTTAACAATTTATATGATTACTTTCTCAATGTCAGTCTGCACCACATACTCCAGAAGCTAAATTACTATTTGTGCCAATCCCAAGGTTAATCAGGTCTGACCTCAGGAAGGAAACCCTCTGCTTATGACCGCTCTCGTAGATAGACATACAGTCAGTCATTTCTAGGAGAGGGAGCTCACAGTCAAACTCCACTCCTTACTCTGAATCCTGGGACCACCCCCCTCCTTGCCCACCCATACCTAGGCAGTACCACCTGGGGCCCCTTCAGTTCGTACCCCTCACTCTGCCAAAAATAAAATAATAGTAATGCCTTGAACTTTGGAATTTTAATTTCCTGAACAGCTATAGCCAACCACAGGCCATTACTGAAAGACTGGTGACTGTAGAGTGACACTTGAGACCCCACAGGCAGGCTTCTCAGAACTCCAAAGCCAAATGGAATGCTTTGGTAGAAGTGGAGACTCTTTCTGCTAGATGAGTTGGAAAGCCATTAATTAATAATTCCAAAACAGAACCTCACAACTTCTCTGAGTTCTGGCCAGCAAAGCCCAGCCAGCGATGGCCTGGTCAGCCTACACCAAAAATTGCACTTGTCTTCCAACTGTGACCAAGCAGTCCCAAACAGGCCTGCCTACTGGCAGCTGAATCACTGAAAGCAGGAAGATGGCACAGAAGTTGGGCTAGAGATAGAAAGTGGCTGAGGACCAAGCCTAGGACTAGCATCTCTGTAGGAGAAGACCAGTCAGCAAATCCAGCACTAGGTTTGGCTTCCAACTCTCCAGACTGCTGGTTCTCTTGCTAGTAGTTTTCAATCTTGGCTGAGCATTAAAATTAACCTGGTAAGCTTTTAAAGTCCTGCTGCCTGGACATGAACCCAGACTTCTCTGTGGTGAGACCCAGACATCTGTATTTTTTTTACAGCTCCCCAGGTGACTCCAATATGCAACTAAGTTTGAGAATCGTAGACTTAAATCTTCCCTTTACACCTTGATTAATTCTTTCAGCACAGGATGATGAAGTTTTTCACCACCTGGAATATTGTTTATAGTCTACAGTCAGTAATTCACATCAAATACTTGCACTCCACAAATGTATGATTAAAAGGTGAAATATCCACCAAAGGCAGGATTTGTTTTTTAAATAATAACTGTAATATCAATAGTAAAACAATCAAACAAAAGCCATTCCTTTATAGTATCTTTCATATCTAAACCATCCTCAACCAGGAAGTTGCCAATCATTATTCTAAAAAAAAAAAATGTGGCCATGTCATTGAGAATGCTCAATAGCTCCCTATTGCCTATGCCAATCCAAAAACAATTATAAGCACCCCACCAACTGAATGGAGCCCTCTTGGCCAAGAGGATCCTGGAGAAACCTGAAAAACTAGTTCAGGCTGTCATCATAGGGCAGGAGTCAGACATACATAGTTATACCCTCCTCCTTTGGAGTCTAGGCACAGCTGACCAGCATTAACATAAAACAAAGATTATAAGACTGACAAAGCAGACTCTTTGTAGCAATAACATACTGAACTCCAACTTGAGTCTGATATAACATCACATGACAGCAGGCCCTGAAGGAAATCTCAGTATTTTATCCCAAAATACATTTTCTTTGACATATTTTGAAATGGCCCTGCAAAGCCATCTCTTATGGGGAAAATTTGTATTCTGTAGAGAATCCCTTTCCCCTTCCAGGTATCTTCTTGATCCAGGAGAGATTTTATTAAGAGTCTGACACCTTTTAAGAGACATTTACTTTCCATTCTCTCTGAAGCCTCTTACCTAGAGGCTTCATCTACATAACAAAAACCTTAGCTTCCACAACCCTACTTACTTAATTCAGTGATTTCCTTATGCTGACTTCAACTCTTGAGGCAAAGCTTAATTCTTTCAACCAATTGCCAATCAGAAAATCTTTGAATCCAATCATGACTTGGAAGCCCCCCTTCCCTTTGAGATGGCCCATCTTTCTGGGCTGGACCAATGTGCTACTTATATGTATTGATTTATGTCTCTTCCTGTAACTTCTGTCTCCCTAAAATATATAAAACCAGGCAGTAACTCAACCACCTTGGATACATGTTCATGAGACCTCCTGAGACTGTGTCATGAGCCGTGGCCACTCATATTTAGCTCAGAATAAACCTCTTCAAATATTTTGGAGAGTTTGGCTTTTTTTTTATCAGCACAGACTATACTCAAACATAGTGGGGTTCTTCACAGCCTGTTTCTGGCCTGCCCATGCAGCATTGTCTCCCAAGCCCATGTTTTGCATACTCTGGATCACCTGTCTTGTAACTTCATTGGCACATTTCCCTGGCCCTGGAAGATACTCACCTGCTCTTTTCACTTGCTAAATTCTACTCCTTTTGAAGACAGAGCTAAAATGCTACCTTTCCCATGAAGTCATTCCAATCCCCCCACAAGGAATGAATCACTCTCTCTCCCTCTGCACTAGCTTCCCCTGCCATGCACAGTATAGACAATTCTTTCATGATAGTTCTAATTAAAATTATTTGTTTGTATATCTGTAACCTTCTAAAAATATGAGATTCCACTGCGGGCAGGGGACATGCCATATCCATCCTGGACAAAACAGACAAAATGAATGAATAAGTGTACATCAGGTTGAATTAACTGTACATGGTAGATATGTGATTGATCCTCCGCAATTGAGACTTTAGCCAATATGTGTTATTGGATTCCAAGATGCTTTCCCAGAAAACAGACTGAATTATATTTTCTCAGGAAGGTAGCTTTAAATCCATCAACTGAAATCATCATTATCCACATTCCATGTTAATTCTCTAAGTTCGTCAGCATGCCAGATAATCGTTGCTCCTGTGGAGGTAAGGGCAGAGAGCAGGTTGTGTGGAGGAAACATCTTGTCTGTGGACCATCAGGCAGAGGGATCCTGGGCACAGTCTTTTTTGTGTCCATTGGGTGTTTCTCCCCTGTATAAGCTCCATCCCACATCACTTTTGTCTTAGTCTGTTCAGGCAGCTATAATAGAACACCATAAATTGGGTAGCTTATAAGCAACAGATTTATTTCTCACAGCTCGAGAGGCTGGGAAGTCCAAGCTCAAAGTGCTGGCAGATTCAGTGTCTGGTGAGGGCCCATTTCCTGATTCATAGATGGTGCCTTCTAGCTGTGTCCTCATTTGGTGGAAGGAGGGGTGGGTCTCTCTAGGATCTCTTTATAAGGGCACTAATCTTACTCATGAAAGCTTCACCCCCATGACCTAATCACCTCCCACAGGTCCTACCTTCTAATACCATCAGCTTGGGGTTAAGATTTTAAAATATGAATTTAGTAGGGGACCCAAACATTTAGACCCCTTTGCACCTGCAAGTCCCACCTTCTAGGGTCAAAGCCAGTGAGCTGTTGAATTATCTAATTATCCAGGGAAATACAAGCTAGGAGCAGAAGAATACAAAACTAACTCCTCCGAGCAGAAGCTCTTCTTCATGCACCCCATCTAGAAAGGCAGAATAGGGGAGTGCATGAGACCATGAGCTGTGAGACCTTGTCAGTTTCCTTCATCTTTACCTCAGGCCTCAATACAGAATGAGAGGAGTAAAAGTACCTCCCTGATTGCATCACTGGGAGGATGCAATGCATTAAAACCATGCAGTGCTTTTAACATTGCCTGGCACATAGCCAACGCTCAGTAAATGTTTTACCTTCATCATTTATTCAGGTAGTTTAATTAAATGAAATCCACATGTGAAGTTTTCCTTTGCTGTCCCACCTCTCCCACTCCCACTGAGGAGGGTCTGCTGCATGAATTCCCTGGAGATTCACACATGGAAGCACAAGCATTGGGTGCCAATTAAGAAAATGTGCTAGGGAAGAGACAAGATGAGAAGGGGCAGGCTAAATAATTAGGATCCTTACACTGGACACTTTCTGAACTTCCTTATGCCATGTGGTCAATGCTGTAACCACCCTTCTCCACCAACCCTAGTGCCTGCCACCCCTGCTCCAGCCCTGCCCAGACTCCGGACTAGTGAGAGAACCACATTTGAGCAATGAAGAGCCCCACCATGGGATATCACGGGATCCAGAAGGAATCTGGTTGCCTTGACTATGACTGAGTGGAGTCCTACCAACCTTCCCTCTCTCGTTTCACCCACAATCATTCTTTTAGCCATTGTTCGACTCTAGTGAATACCTTATCCCTTATCCCTTGTCCATCTGAGAATTAATCATCCCTCAAAGCCCAGCTTGGCAATGATTACACAACCCAATCCTCTGAAAACCAGTAATTAAAGGATAGGAATAAGCGTTTATCTTGCCTACATAGGAGAAACTGTAGTTTATGCCCAGTTGATGAGTGAAAGTTCTTCCTTATAACAGAATGTCAGCTGATACATGTAGACTAATAGAATTGGGAAATCACTATTTTGAAACTTCTAATGAAATTACTAATTCAGGTTCAAATTTTAGCACAAACAGAATGTTTAAAGGTGTTGTAGTGTCATCTGACAAATGATGTGAGATGATTTGAAGATGAGCGATGAGGCAATGGAGCTACCTAGCAGTTATTGTCTTAGACAAATGATCAAAAACTAGCATCTGTAGTGAAATAAATTCTCAGTTTGGACCTGAATCTCACCATGTTTTTAAATCTAACTTCTACTTTATGAAAAATACAGAGAAGGGAGGAGCAAATTAACTGATACCACATGGAAATAAACAGATAGATTTGTATGTAGGATCATTGTATAAGAAAACTGGTTTGTTTTCTTCCAGAAGTCAACACTAAAAGATGTATGACTATCAGCATTGTTTATAATTGCCAAAAAACTGAAATGGCTCAAATGCCTATCAACTGATGAATGGATAAATAAAACGTGGTATACAATAAATACGTAATTAAAATGTGGTGTATCCATAGAGTGGAATATCATTTGATAATAAAAGCAAAAAAATATGAACACATTCTAAAACACGATTAAACTTTGAAAATGTTGTACTCAATGGAAGAAATCTATCACAAAAGGCCACATACTACATGACTGCATTTACACAAAATGTCCAGAATGGGAAAATCTATAGAGACAGAAAATAGATTAATGATTACCTAGAACTAGAGGGGTGGGATTGATGGAAATTGGGCAAGCAGGGTGATTGATAATGGGTACAGGGTTTCTTTCTGAGGTAATAAAAATGTTCTAAAATTCAGAATGCTTTGAATGCACTTAATACCGCTGAATTGTACACTTTATATGGGTGAATTGTATGGAATGAGAATTACATCTCAGCAAAGCTATTTTTAAAACTGTGTGTGATGTGGGTTGGGGGGGTGAGCTTTTTCATTAAAAGAGACAACCAAATGCAACACATGAATCTTGATTGTATCTTCAATGGGTCCTGAATTTTAAAAGTTAGAAAGCTGTAAACATGTTTTGGGGACAATTGGGGAAATTTGAATATGAATGAAAGGCAGGCTGGTAGCAGCCAGAGCACACACAAGGAGGGCACCAGAGTGGAGGAGAGGAAGGCATCCAAGCAGAACAGAAGCCCAGTGGGATAGGAAGACAGGCACCATTCAAGAGAATTGAGTGTAAGTAAATAACCCGAGGATAAGAAGACACAGGTTTCCTACTGCTAGAGAAAGGAGGGACCAATACGGAAGGAGGAAAAGCCAGAATGAACCCTGTGGTGTTAGACTGGAATAAGCAGCATCTGTGGAAATTCCCGGTTTGAGATGTAGGTATAAGTGTAGATATAAATATCCTAGCTCTGTCCACTGAGAAGATCTGGAAGCAGCTACACCCTAGTAGTACTGAGCATACCTACAACTCAGATTTTGGTTCTAAATAGCATTTCCTGTTCAAATGAACCAAGGTTTGTTAGAGAACTGGCTGATTAAAGGACTGAGGAAGGAAAAGAAGAAAATGAACCTGAACATCTAACTGCACAAGAAAGAAAAAAAAACTTCCAAGAAATACAGGAAAATGTCAAAAGCCCACAAAGTCAGCTGGAAGGGGTTCCCAAGTATGGGAAAATTTGAGTTTCAAAATAAACTACAATATTATCAGACTATAACCTATTGAATAAAATAGAAATCTATAAGTCTACACCAATGTAAATAAATACATAAAGAGAAAAAAGAGAAAGCTCTTCTGTATTTCAGAAAACCAACTAATAATTGTAGAAAGGACGATGGAATTCAAAAACCACCATTTGGCAAGGATCATTATAATAATTCAAGCAAGAAAAATCAATGGATGATAAAACCAGAGAGTGAGAGAGTAATAAGAAATGGAATTTTACATAGTCTCAAAGTATCTCCCCAGAAGACACACCATCATCAAGTGATAAAAGTTAACACTATCAGTATTAGGACAAATAGATATTGCATGCCTCCAGATAGGCTGCAATGAGAATTCTGCATCAGTTTTGTGAAATTCCAGCCAAAAAATCGTATCTGGTATCTTCAAGAGGAAACATTGAACAAACTAAAATTGAAAATCATTGTGCAAGATGACTGGCCTTGAATTATTAAAAAAAAATCAAGGACATGAAAATCAAGGTAAAAGAGATACAATGTGAGAGTAAAGACAGAGTAAGGGGAACCTTGACAACTGGGCTTGAGGAGTAGTCCTGGATGGACTCCTTTAGCCATGAAGGACCTTAGTGGACCACCGTTGAACTTCTGGGTGAGGGATACACAGGAATTCTTCAAACTAGTTTTGCAACATCTATATGTTTGAAATTGTTTCCAATTGTTTTTTTAAAAAGAATAAAATTTAGCTATTATCTCCTTTTGGAAAATTTTCAGAGCCTACCATGTGTTACCTCTGGACCTTGGGCAAACTTTGGTTATTTCATGTAAAGTAATCTTTTGTTTACTGTTTAGCTTCCCCACTAAACCGTGAGCTCCTTGAATGCCTAGACTGGGTATTATTCTTTTCCACTTCTCTTGATCCTAGCACAACGTCTAGAACATAGGGAACATCAGTAAATGTTTGTTGAATCCATGTGCTGCACAACTTATAACCCTGGAGAATGGCTGGTAGATTCCTGGACATGCTGAGTGTTGGTAAATTCTTGCAGACGTTAAACTGAAATACGCCTCTCTGCAAATCAGAGAGCATCTGTCTGCCCTGCAGCAATGAGCTATGTGTCCTGCCTGGAACAGTGTTCTGCATCCAAGGGGCACATTGCCTGAAATCATAGGCTCCAAGAAATGGCGTTCTTGCCTCATTGCTCTGGGGGAACAATGGCCCCTGTTTGTTTAATCTCAGTCCTTTGTGGCAGCCTTGACTGCACAGAGCTCACCTGTGATTCATGTGAATGTCACTTGAGCTCCCAGGAGTTTGCAGCCATAATTCAACATTTTGTTAATAGCCACTTAAAATGTCCCTGAAATAGCTAACAGGCCCAGGGGAATGAAGTATTCTGCTAGGAAATCATTCCAAGAAAGCCATCTTGGCCCAAACTTTAGAAGATTCTATTACTTCCAATGCCTTCTTGCACTCTGTGAAAATACAAATGGGCATCTCTCAGGGACACCAAGGAAAAAGTGGAAACATGAAATTACCTACATATCATAGTGAGCATGCTGGAAACCCTGCCCAATTGCTCCTGCTCCAAGAGAGGCCCCTCAACTGCCATATCCAGTGAGGAAGGGGAAATACAAGGGAACACAGTCCAGAGTTTTCCAAGAAAAAAACCCCTTGTTCAAAGAACAGAAAGAAAGAGACAGAAAAACATATAGTGCTGGATTAGAAGTCAAAAAATTTGTGCGTAGGTGGGGATGGCAAGAGAGAGAAGGGTGAGAAAAAAAACTCACATAGGTTGAGGCCTACTATGCTATGTAGTTTACAAATTATTTAATTATCCCCAAATCTAACTAAACAACATACTCAGGGTCATCAAAGTTGTATACAATTGTAGTGTATAATCATTAGGTCACTCAGATAGTATATGAATCAATAAATAGTCTCTCCAGAGCTCCAGCTCTTATTCACTGCCACTTGCCAATTTGTCAGTCACAGCAAACTTGGGCTGGACATTCAAAATCAAGTCGCTGATTCAGAGGCAGAAGTTGAAGCCCTCAATGCTGAGCTCTTGCCACCTGCTTCCTGAAACATATCTGTTTGTTATAAAGTTATCATTTCTTCCACCTAGAGTGAGATTTAAAATGGAGAAGTGGAGGTGAAAAGAGCTCGTACAGCAGAATCACTCGCACATCTGCATAGAGATACTCATTTCCTTATGTGAGACCGCTGAACCCACTAGTTGGCAACTTGGAGAAATGTCAAGTGTTACCCTGGCAAGAAGAGACTTCCCCAGGTTCTCTACATTCCTGAAGCAAGTGCTATAGAATGGCTTGGCACTCCACCTGCATGTTCCCGAGCACAGAATCAGGGTAAGAGAGAATTAAGAATTAGTGCAGACTGGCAGAGCTGGAAGGTTAGGAGTACCATAATCATATGCCCAGCTCTCAGAGACAATGGTGCTTGTGATATGCAGACATCATGGTTACGGGATCCTAAGTCCATCTCTTCTCCTGGAAAGGGAAAGTTTTATTCACGAAGTTGATGCACAGTGTCCTGTCTATGCTCCCATTGAAACCAGCTTCCCCAAAGATGCATGACATCAGCCTAGAAGCCACCTGCATTATTTATCAAAAGAAAAGGTCTGAACTGGGATGTCTCTCAGAACCACAGTCTTTTGACTACATTTGTGCTGCTCATTCCCCTCTAAGTATGGAATTGTGACTGGAAGGCCTTGTTCTGGAAAGCTGGAATATTGTCTTGCAACCCCAAACCCTTCATTTTGCCTTCTGCCACGCAGAACTGGGGCTATCTTTACCTCTTCTCCGTTAACCTGCACAACGGCAAGGGATGCAGGTAACAGCTAGATGGCTACCTGGAAAGCTGAGCTCAACAGCATCGAGTTGAGGCTTCCTCTCCTCTCACCTCTCCTGCTGTCCTTCAGGTCCAGTAGCTGCCAGGCTTCTGCTTCCAAGAGAAGGATACCGATAAACTGAAGGGCCTTGGGCCCTGACTGACTTTTCTGAACTAAGACCTAAAGGCTTGTTGATGACTGGCCTGACTTCATTTAGCTCAGCCCTGCACAAAAAAAAAAAAAGCATGATGTCTTTACAGAGAACCCCTAAAGGGAATCAGACAGCATGAACTCCAATCCCTAATGGTGCCACTGTCTTACTGAGTGACCTTGTGCCAGTCACTAAGCTTCTCTGAGCCTTACCTATGTTCAACTGTGAAATAGATATATTGGTACATGCTACGGTTTGACTATATATAGTATGTCCCCATTGAAACTCATGTTGAAGCTTGGTCCCAAATGTGGTGGTGTTGGGAGGTGGTCCCTTTAAGGGGTGATTACATTATTAAGATGAATTAATGTCTTTCTTTCTAGACTGGGTTACTTCTTGTAGGAATGAATTAGTTCCCATGAGAGCAGATTGTTATAAAACAAGGTTGCCTATTGTATTTTGCCTTTTTTGCATGCATCTGGTTCCCCTCCCATTTCTCTGCCATGTTTTGATGCAGCCCAAGGCTCTCAGCAGATCTTTTCTTTTGATGAATATTCAGGTGGTTTTTGGGCTGATGTCATGCATCTTTGGAGAAGCTGGTTTCAATGGCAGTACAGCCAGAACACTGGGCATCAAACTTGTGAAGGAAACTTTGCCTTTTAGGGGAAGATGGGCTTAGGATCTTGCAGTCATGATGTTTGCATATCACAAGCACCATGTCTCTGGGATCTGGGCATATGTCTGTAGTAGGCTTGACTTTCCAGAAGCTTCCAGATGTGGCTGCTCAGTGTTGAGTTTCCTCGCCTGCAGAACCATAGGTTAACTAAACCTCTTTTTTTGTTTGTTTGTTTGTTTTTATAAATTACCCAGTCTCGGGTATTCTGTTATAGCAACACAAAACAGACTAAGACTAAGACAGTACATTTTCCACTTTCAGAGTTATTGTGAGGATCAAATAGCATCTTAGAAAGCATTTAGGATATGAAACCAGATATTGCTTCCACCAATTACAAGATAAGTGACTATAGGCCAATTCTTCCACTTTTCTAAACCTCAGTTTTTTCCATACAAAAAAAAAAAAAAAAATCTCAACTATTATATATTTCACTTGGTTGTTGTGAAGACCAAATGAAGTATTCCATGTAAAGTGCATAGAACGGTTCCTGGGATACAATATGTCCTCAGAAAATGTTGGCCATTATTAACAGGTTTTGTAAGCTACACGATGATGAACAAAAAAGCAGGTCTTTTTGACAAGACCTGCGTGTCTACAGTAGCTTATGCTCAACTGTAATAGCAGGAGCTGGGTCCCTGGCTTGATCACAGCCTCATTCCCCATACTTTTGTGGGACTTCCTGATACTACACTGTCAATATAGATTTCCAAAAAATCCTTTTGCTCCTGGATCTCCTGTCACTATGTTGTATCACCAGCTCATCTTAGTAATAATAACAGTAACAACAGTAACAAAACAGCTGACATTCCACATGTGGGATAATGCTTAAAGTTTTACTTATATTGTTTCACTCAATTGCTGCAAACAATCCTATAAAGTAAAAGTATTATCATTATTATTATTTAATAGATGAGGATATTAAATTCTGGAGGTGTTAAGTAATTTGTACAAGGTCAGGCAAACCTGGAACCTATGCCTGTCTGGCACTAAACTCCATGATTGTACCATGAGACTAAAATACTTCATTATGTTATTATCTCAAGTGCCAGAGCTCTTCATCCTTCCAACATTTGCCAAGCTCCCCAAGCTCAGATATCCCTCTGTTGTCTGTTATCAGTGCTCCTGGGCTGGACGTTCTCTCTGCCAGATTAGCCTCCTTCCAAAATCCTATTGCTGGGTCTATCTCTAGCCCTGCTAAACCTAGAGTTGTCTCTAGTCCATAAATCTTTCAGTCTCTGCAGCCCTCCATATGGAGCTAGGCCATGCCCAACCACAACCCAAGATTTGCTCTCTAAGGTTGGCTCTAGCTCCCAGAATTTATAACAAATTCCTCTGGGAACTGCCTCTTGAGGAGCCATCCATACACACTTTAGGAGGCACAGGTTATTTAACAGCCCCTTCAATCCTTGGCTTCCACCAGCCACCCACTTTCTGCACTTCATCTGGGTGAACTGAAATAATCACCCTTTTGTGTCTAGAGAGTATCATGTGGCACCCATTCTTATTCCTGACTTCTGAAACACTTAGCTTCAAGACTACACAGTATTGGGAAATGGGGTGGTTCTGTAGTCTGGATGTGCTGGATTGCATCTATTATCAGTTTTTTTCCCAATGCTATCTGTCAATGTCCCTCACCTCTGACCCCAACTAACTGTGCAGGAAGGAAATAAATCAAAGACTCTCAGAGTTGGAAGTAACTTTAGAGGTCATTAAATCCAACCCTTTACCTGACATTGATCCACGTCTGCAGCATTGCCAATAAGCAATTGCTTGGCCTCAGCTAGATCTGATGGTAGGGTACAGGGTGCTCTAGACTCCCAGGACAACTCCTTCCAGTCTGCTGATATCCATTTATCTAAACTTTTGCCCAGACTTCGGTGCTAGCTCTGCTCCTTGGCTTCACGCAGAGAAAGCCACATTCCTCTTCTCTGTGATTGCCTTCAAAGTATTTTAAAACAGCCCTTGAGTCACCCACTTCACTTTTCAGGCTAAACTGTCTCAGTTCTTTAATACACTCCTCATCACTCATGGTTTCTGGGACGTATGAGGAGCATCACCTCTGGTCAGTCATACATCTCTCACTGCCTTCTACTTTATCGATGGGCTCAGGACACTGCCAATATCAAATGCATAGACTCCTCTTCATGGCTTGAAGCCAGGCTGATGCACGTTCAGGAAGAAATGGAAGTGAAGACTGGTAGAAGGGTAGGAAAGGGAACTTTTCTGAGAGAGCAAACTTAGGAAATGAGAATGCAGGTGCTGATAAAAGTGTATGCTAGTATGTGAGCAGCTGAGGGGCATGTAATAACAGCTGGGAGAATGGGGATGGCTCAGCTCTTAGGAAATGGGGAACCTTGGGAAAGGCTTTCTTTGGGCAAAGAAAGCCTTTGTTTCCTCCAAGGGGGAACAAACCCACTGTGCTTAGAGTAGTGAATCCTAATCAGAGAGATGCTCATTTGAGTTATGAAGGCCACCCTTGGGAATTGTTATCCGTCTTGAGTTGAAGACACAGATTTTGAAAGTTCGAGGTTTAAAAGATTTTTGAAAAAGGTATTTTTTTTCTTTCTAAGCCAGACTTAGGTCCACATGCCTAGACTATTATCCGTATGTTACCATACGGATAAAGAAGCTAAAACTAATCAATACACAGGTTGGGTTCTCTAGCAGAGCCTGAGATGGCATACCTTCTACAGGTGATTTATTGAGGGAGTGTTCTCATAAAAAGCCTAGAAGTGGGTAGGGGAAAGTAGGGCAGGGGAAAAGGTAAGCATGAATGTGGTTTCAGGAGAAGTCCAGCTCAGCCTGATCCCACGGGAAGCACTGAGTGTAAACTGCACCACAATGCACGATCAACTGCACCACAACTGCACCATCTTGAGGCGAGATGACTGGCGTTTCCTATTCCCGTCGGTCAGTCACTGGCCACTGGCTGCCCCCAGGTGGTAGGGAGGTGAATAACTTCCCAGAGATCTCCAGAAGAGGCAGCACCAAGGGCCAGCCTCCCTACGAAAGGGACTGATTAAGCTGTTATGTGCTCTACCTGCAGGTGCAGTAAAGAGGATCTAGGCTGACCAACAGCATCTTCCACAGATACACTTGCCAATTCACGCATGTAAGACCCAGAGTGAATCACTGCCTTCAATTGCTGGACTACTGTGCTGCAAACTTTGAGTCAGACCGACGAGCTTCAGCCAGGCATATCATGACTCCTAAACAGGATTTTGAAAGCAAGATTCTGGGTCTCCCTCATCCCGCTGCAGCCTCTCAGTGCATCTAGGTGTTTCTACTTCCATTGAACATATCTATCTAAATAAAATTGCTATAATTAAACAAACAAATGAATAGATAAATAGATCTGGTGGCAAATGAGCAGCAACTCCTCCCCACTCCTAACATAAGTTAAAGTTTGAGTTTCAGCAAACAGATGTAGGATCAGAAAACAAATGTTTATTATGTTCTGTTGCATTAGAGTGGTACAGGTTGGCAAGTCCTTAGAAACCACCTAATTCTACTCCTTCATTTTACAGATAAGCAAACTGAGGCCCATTGAGGCTTATTACCTTCCTGAAGGTTGTGCAACTAAATCTACAGAGATCATAAATCCAGGCAAATACGTCGCTTCTCTGTTACATGCTTAATTTCTTCTGAGCATAAATTCCAATGGCTACTGAGGCAATCAATAGAGAATATATGGAAATCAGGAGAAAATAAGTACTGGGAGTTGGAAAGATGCTTCAGCATCCAAAGAATGGCACTTTGGGGAATATTGTCCTCAAGTAAAGCCCAATCTGATAAACAGGCTTTTATCAGAGAATTTCAAGTTATCAAATAATAACCATGTAGTATTTCTGAGTGTTGGAGGCAGCTGCTCTCCTGTAACCACTAAGCCCAGTCTGTATGGTTTTAAGTCAAATGCATGAGTGAAATATGGTATATGGGGTTTCAAACTGGGAGGGGTGATGTAGGCTTGGTTTCAGGTTGTAATAGATTGTGGGTCAAATGGCCTTGCTGGTCAAATTAGATATTTTAACTCAGCTCCAACAAACATAAACATCCTACAAAAAAGAGAAAGCACACAGCAAACTTTCAGGTCTCTCTAGACTCATGTGGTATCATTTTAGTCTCACGGAGGGAATAGGGTGCTTGGCACTTTGACATGTAGCCTGCTTTATGGAGCACCACCTCTAATGGCAAACTTCGTGTTAAATGCTACCAATTCAGTCTTTGAGAGATTTTTTAATGGGATCACATTTCAGCTCTTACAAAAGAAATCAGTAGCAAACTAGGATTCACTTTGCCAACCTTTTTTAAAATTCATCTCTTCATTAATGGAAGAACTTTCTATAGAGAGGAAAAGACAATTACAATAGAGAGGAAGAAAGGAACCAACACCCCAGTCAATAAGCTTCCAGGTAGCCTTCTAAGCAGTTCCGGATGTCTAAAAGCTTACTGAGAAAGAGACACAGACATACAGATTCACCCAACAATAAACCAGGCATTATCTAGGAACTTGTGCAGTAGCTTCAGTTTTTTCTTTGCAAGCAGACGATGTGGGTCATCAAAATAGTCAGCTCTCAGTCATTGTCTTACCCCTTCATCACATCAGAAAGAATTTTATATACCCCTGAAAGCATGACTTCCAGAGAGCTTACAGCTTAAAGTTCTAAACTGGAAGATCCCAAATGGAGGCTGGCATCATGGAAAACTTGCTTGGCACGACAAAGGTTGCCCCTCCAAGGGCATGTCAAATGTTCACAAGACTTCAGAGCATCCTAAGGAATAAGAGAAATCATCTGTTTTGCATTTGTTGCAATTTAGGCCATTTTGACGTAGCACCTAGAGACTTTACAGAT
This sequence comes from Rhinopithecus bieti, assembly GCF_001698545.2. Lineage (NCBI taxonomy): Eukaryota > Metazoa > Chordata > Mammalia > Primates > Cercopithecidae > Rhinopithecus > Rhinopithecus bieti. The sequence goes on along the minus strand of NW_016809913.1, from coordinate 1,065,012 downwards.
AGGAGAGAGTCAGGGTCTACATCTGTGTGCTGAGGCTTGCAGTGTGGATGGTCTTGCAAGAAGAACCAGAGTTGACTCGAACTTGGGCCTCATCACAGAGCAGGGTTGGGCCTGTCAGGATGTGTGACTTTGTGTAAAGGAACACATCTCTGGTGCATCTCAGCAAACATTCAAGATATAGTAGGACCAAGATGGCATCAGATAAACAAACAGCCATACTATCAATAAAGTGCCATCAAAGGAGAGTAACTGGTGTTCAGTTTTGAGCCTAAAAGGAAGGAATCTTCTAATGACCTCAAGACTCCCCAGGGGACTCAAGAAAAGAGTAAGCTAATATTGACTGGATGTGTACTGTGGAGCAGACAAGACACCAGATGCACAAAAAGTGAGATCCCAGGCCTAGTAATACACACACATGCACACATTGCATCGCTGAATAGGAGTACTCCCAAAATGCTAAAATAATACATGTCATTATATCTGGGAAGTGATTAACGGCAATTTTTCCTTCCTTCCTTCCTTCCTTCCTTCCTTCCTTCCTTCCTTCCTTCCTTCCTTCCTTTCCTCTTTCTTTCTCTCTCTCTCTCTCTCTCTCTCTCTCTCTTTCTTCCTTTCTTTCGAGACAGGGTCTCACTCTGTTGCCCAGGCAGGAGTGCAATGGTATGATCATGGCTCACTGCAGTTTCGACCTTCCAGTTTTAAGCTAACCTCCCACCTCAGCCACCTAGTAACTGGGACTACAGGCATGTGCCACCACTCCTGGCTAGTTTTTGTATTTTTTGTAGAGACTGAGTTTCACCGGATTGCCCAGGTTTCTCCTTTCTTTATTATTTCCCAAACTTCCCAAATTTCCTCCAATGAGCATGGATTACTTCTATAATCAGAAAGTGTATTATTAAACAATAACAATAATGGGACAAGTCATCCCAGTGCAGGTGGAATCCTGGCTACCCATGATGCAAAAAGAAGCTGGAAAACAACAATTTCACCATATATCAGCTAGAGTTATCTTACATTAAAAAAAAAACTTCAAACCTACTTTACCCAAACTCTGAAGAAACAGTTTGACAGCTATGTGCTAAGCAATTCTAGGTGCTGAGAATACAAGGATAAGTGAAGACATCAGGCCTTATGAGGAGGGGAGAAAAAAGAAATATGCGATTTATAGAAAGTGTCACTGGTTAATAATGCAATATTACCTCACACTTGTTAGAACAGCTGTTGTCAAAAATACAAAAAAAAAAAAAAAAAAAAACATTGGAAAGGATATGGAGAAAGGTGAGTCCTTGCACACTGTGGGTAGGAATGGAAATTAGCACAGCCCCTATGGAAAACAGTATGGAGGTTCCTCAAAAAATTAAAAATAGAAGTACCATATGATCCAGCAATCCCACTACTGGGTATATATCCAAAGGAAATGAAATCAGTATCACAGAGATTCTGCCCTCCCATGTTTATTGCAGCACTAGTCACAAAAACCAATATATGGAATCAACCTAAGTTCCATTGATAGGTGAATAAAGATTTGTAATGTGTATACACAATGGAATACTACTCAGCCTTTAAAAACGAAGAAAATCCTGCATTTGTGACAACATAGATGAACCTGGAGGACATTACACAAAGTGAAATAAGTCAGGCACAGAAAGACAAATACTGCGTGATCTCACTTATATGTGGAATCTAAAAAGGTCAAACTCATAGAAACAGAGAGCAGAATGGCGATTACTGGGAAGTGGGGAGTGGTGGGTTGGATAGGTGAGATATGGATTAAAGGACATAAAATTTCAGTTTGACAAGAGAGACAAGCCCAGGAAATCTATTGTACATCATAATGTATACAGTTAATAACAATATATTGAAAATTGCTAATGGGGCAAATTTTAAGTGTTCTTACCCTCCCCCCAAGAAAATAGTAAGTATGTGAGGTAATACATGTGTTAAATAGTTTGATTTAGCCACTCCACAATGTGTACATACATCAAAGCAGTGTTGTACATTATAAATATATGTACCTTTTACTAATAAACTTTTTAAAATTAAAAATTATCAGTGGTTAAAAAACTAGGGTATTAAATCATTTCTAAGGTCATTTTTAGCCCAAGCACTTCATGATTCTAATGCAAGAAAAAGAGTAATGACTGTTCTAACAGAGAAATAAACCAAAATGCTGTTTAGAAGACAGACGAGAAAGAGAGTAATTTAGATTATGGGAATGGTAAGGGGATGGGCAATGGTTTCCTGAAGAAGGCTACAGTGATGGTAAAGCTGGATTTTGAGGGATGACTAGGATTTAGATAAATAGACATGGAGAAAGAGGTATAAAAAGTAAAGAGGGTCAGGTGCGGTGGCTCACGCCTGTAATCCTAGCACTTTGGGAGGCCAAGGTGGGCGGATCACGAGGTCAGGAGTTCAAGACCAGGCTAGCCAATCTGGTGAAACCCTGTCTCTACCAAAAATACAAAAATTAGCTGGGCGTGGTGGCAGGTACCTGTAGTCCCAGCTACTCAGGAGGCTGAGGCAGGAGAATCACTTGAACCCAAGAGGCAGAGGTTGCAGTGAGCCAAGATCACACCACTGCATTCCAGCCTGGGCAACACAGTGAGACTCCATCTCAAGAGAAAAAAAAAAAAAAAGTAAAGGGGTAAAGTGGGAAAGGTCCATGAGCAAAGGGTTCTGGGTTTATTCCAGGAACAGCAAGTAACTATTCAATTAGCAAACCATGCCTGGGTCATGGTATTTCCTGTGGGCAGCCCCCTTATTTAGCATGACGTATGCAGAGTCTGGGTTTAACAAGACTACATTCTTGCAGTCAGCTATCACCTCATCTGGAGGGGGTGGGAAATGGGCTGGGAGTTCTACAATGGCAAGACTGTAGTCTATTTTTATCACACTGCACAATAGGTGCTCTATTTGATTGACAAAGGAATAACCATGCATGAAGCACTATGACACACTGCCGTAAAAGCTGTGCACAGGGTGCATAGGTCACCCATTCCCATGGGGGTGGGGAATGGCCCAGGACAAGCGAGCTTCCTAGAGTTGAGTTTGGGAGCATGAGATTCAATGTGGAAGCTAAGATGGTGGGTAAGGAGAGGACATTTAAGCAGCAGAATTAATATGAAGCGCACAGAGAAAAGTGAAAGCTTAACATATAATGAGAATTGAGAATACCAACACAGCAGTTGCCTGTGCTCCAAAGCAGTTGGTGAAGTTATAGTATGGAATAGTGAGCAAACCACTGGACTGAGAGGTGTATGAGCTCCTGTGGGGCACTAAGCAAAGCAAGAGGCCTATCCTGCTGTAGGCACCTGCCACATAGTAGGCCTTCACATACTTTATGTCACTGAGTCAGCATAATAGCTCCGAGTGATCGGTATTATTGTTCCTAATATACAGATGAGACAATTGAGGTTAAGAAACTTGTCCAAAAACATACAGCAAACTGGGGGCAGAGTTGGAATTCCAACTCAGATTTCTCCCTAAAAGTCATATTCTTCACCTACATGTTCATGGTATCATAATAATATTTTTTTTAAAAAAAGATATATGAACTATAGACCCATTGGCCTTCTGCGAGAATTCCAAAGATGTGATCTTCTAAACCTTCACCTCCACCATCTCTATAATATTAGGTGATGTCAGTTAACGAGATCTATACAGTGCCTCTAACAAGATCTCATAGTGGAGAGACCTTTCTTTCGTTAAGGAAAGAAAGAAATATATTTCCTAAGAATTCTCAAATTTAAAATACAAACACATACAACTATGAAAGTCGGTTAAGTGTGAAACTTAAGTGTCATTTGTATTTCTGTCCTTGGAGTCAGATGAACCCTAACATGATGAGCAGAGAAAAAACATAAAGCAGTCATGTCCTAGTCACAAGCTGTGGGGCCACCACCTGTCAGCAAGAGTTAACTATGGAACCCAACTGTGACCTCCATTCTAAGAAACCCCATCTCAGTCAGGTTGGACTTAAACCCACTGCTCCAAACAGAGAAAGCAGTAGCCTCCTCTCCCTCCCTGGTTTCATCTTTTATAGCATTACTCATCAGGTCTGACTCCTGCAAACAGGGCAGTTAGGCTGAACAACAATAGCCCGACTACTAATATGGAAACCAACCCCACCTTCCATCTTTGTAGCTGGCACAATGTACATATATATTGCCTCCCAACATCCCTGTGGGTTAGTAAGTCACGTTTTACTATCGCATGTTAGATGACCAAGTTGAGGCCTAGAGAGGATGCAAGATACAACCAGCAAATAAGAAAGACAATGTTGTAGCTGGGCTTCAAACCTATGTCTTTCTACTCTTAATCTTGAACTCACATTATCCAACATCACAGCCAGAGACACAATCCCTCCTCCTTCCTTCCACACTAGGTCAATGAGGTAACCTTCCTAAGTAGACAATCTGAAATCAAAGCCTTCTTCTGCTTTTCTAGGAAGGAAAAAACGTATGCTTTTCTGAAATCAGATTGTCCTAAGTGAGGGCTAAGAGTGTACTTGCATGAGCATGAAGCACACCTGTTTACATTGTAGTCAGCATCCCACACCTGGCTTCCCTGGGACTTTTACCCTCCGCAAACAGCCTTCTCTCACTCTGCTAGAATCATGGCTCATTCACTAATTAAAGGGTATTACGCACTTCATTGCACATCAGCTAAGAACTTGGAATAAGAAAACTTATGCTACAGCATTAGCACTGGAGATGCCACTAGGTATGCTTCATAGAAAAAGAAATACAGAGAAAAGCCATCCACTTGTGACATCCCTTCCCCCATATTTAACTTATCTAACAAGTCAGCCACCACACTTAGAGGAAGAAGTCACCTAGCATGGTACAACCCCAGATAGAGCCTCATAAACAAGCCAACTGGAGAGGGATGCGCAGAAGAGAAAAAGAATAAGAGAAGGCCGGTCAAGTGGCTTCTCCAACAGCCACCTGTCCAGGCTCTCTGCTCTCTTCTGGTGTGGCAGCTCAGTAAGAAGGATACTTATATCCCAGGCCAAAAAAAGACAGAGAGACAAGGATGAGTCAGGAGGAGTACTCCTCACTGAAAGGTCTTGAGGAAACTCAGCATCTTGTTCCCTCTAGTAAAGGTTCAGCATTGCTGCCCACTGCGCCCAGGCTGGGGGCAGAGACCAGCCTTCCTGCTGGAGCCTCCTTGGGCTGTCTTGGAGTAGATGCTTTTTCTGACACTCCCTGAACAACCTGAATAGCAGCACTCAGGCTCACCCCCTTTTCAATGATGGGGAAAGTCACACATAGAGGGTCAGCCCAAGGAATGGGCACTCAGATAGATTAGTCTTGAACTTGGTGAGGACAGCAGTTAATGACATGCCACTAACAGAGCAGTAAACCTTATCCATAGGCAATTTCACTATTTGGGAAACATTACAAAGAGGTCAAAAGCTCAGGCAAACTTTAAGGTCTGATCTCAAAGTCCTCTTGGGACCCCAGCAAGGCAAATGATGGTCCAAGTATAAAACAATAGCCTGGGGTCAAAAAACATTTACTTCTAAATGGAACTTAGACATGGATTCAGAAGAAGCCACCAGTTGGACATGCAGTCAGGAGGAAGCTAGAGAACTCAACCCAGAGTCTGCTACTTATTACAGTTTCTCTCTGTGTCACCCTCTGTGTTGTCTGTGTGTTCCATGTGTGTTCAGGCAGACAGAGGAACAGCTGAGTGCATTTCCAAGCTGCACGGTGCAGTGGTGAAGCTGAGCGTTGCCAGGCGCTAGAAAGAATGGGGTGGAATATAGTGATGGCTTCAGCCTCCAAGAATAAGGCATTTTCTCTATCTCTCCTCAAGCCACCTAAGACATCATTTGTGCATGACATGTTTTAGGATCCTGTTGGCTCCATTTAGAAGGGCTTCCAATATTTCTGGTCCCTTCCCCCAGCTCAGACTGGCTTCCTCTTTAGCATACACCACTGCCGATTTTGCTGTGCTCTTCCTCACAAGGCTTAAAAGGGATAATACAAAACAGCTCCTCCAAGAAACAGAGTTCTAGCACACAGACTGTGAGAGGCAATGCCCCCGGCACTCTGGGCTTTTTTAGAATCAGACATAGCCAACAGCAGTCACAGAGGCTGCAGGCAGAGACTGGTTATGGCATTAAAAGAACCTCAGAGCAAGAGGCTGGTGAATTCAAGAGGGGGTGGGGAATGGGTGCAGCACAGGAAAGGTAAGAAATGTCTTCATTAGGTAGAGGACCCTAGACAAGTGCTGGTGTCACAGGTCAGCCCTTTCCAGCTGCTACACCTGCTATTCCCAACTTGCAGTTGCATTTTGGTTCAATGTTCTGAGACTCAAAAGCTCTCGATCCTCACTGAGGCAGCTATGGGGGAAGCAGCCACGCTGGACTTCAGGAGGGTCCCAGGGCCCTTGATGCCCAGACTTGCCTGACAGCAAAGAGTAGTCAGCAGCTGCTGTCTGACCTGTTATGCCAAGTTATGCCTAGCAGCCCACTAACTGAGGAGAGAACCCTGGTAGCAATAGCTCTCCTCTCATCCTTTCCTCTCTGCCCCTCCAGTAAGCCCCATCCTGAACGTAAGCCACATCCCCCTCCGCTTTTCCTCTTTACTCAGCTCCACACTCCTCCTCCAGGCTTTCCATTCCCACAGCTGTTCGCCCCCTCCCTGCACCCCTCCTCCTGCATCCACGTCGTTAAGGGATTATACATAGAGAAAACCGAGCCTTTGAGTTTCAAGCCAAAGCTCCCAGACAAGGCAGCCGGGACTGGTTCACCCTCACAGGCATCACCCTGACCGCCTTGCACACGTGCCTCCGCCCAGACCCTCCTCTCTGCCCAAGCACTCTGAACATCTCTTTGCTTCAACCTGCCAACAGATCAGATGGAGCCCTGGGGTCCCCAGCCTCTCCTCTCCCCACATGGAGCTCAGATTTCACACAAGGAAAGGAAACAAGGAGACTTCCACACCTCTGCAGCATCACCTGCTCCAGCAAGCTCCCAAAGCCACTGGAGCCAGGCAGACTGCCTGGGCCCCACACCCCCTTCTCTGACGGCTTTAGCTCCAGCCCAGCCCACAGGATGCAGTGCCTGATGCCACTTCCGAGCAGACACACACACACACACACACACACACACACACACACACACACATATACACAGAATGCCACCTCGTCAATGACAAGCTGTTCCAATCACACAGCTCGGACACCAAGCGCACCGGACAACGGACAGCCCAGGCCTCCACCCTCTGACTGGGAGGAAGCCAACTCAGCACGTCTGGGGAAGTGATCCCCCACCGCAAGCCCTCCACTCACCCTCCATATTTGAACTGACAGCAGTGCTCTATCCTAGCCAGTAGTCTTCCCTGCAACTGGCTCCCACAACTCTGACCAACTACCCTCGTGGCCTTCGGGTGAGGCACTGCTCTCTCTCCTGTCCCAAAGCACAAGGAGACCCCAAACCAAGCAGGAGACCACCGGCGCACCACTTCTCCAGAGGACCAGAGTGAGCTGAAAACCAAGTACTCACTGTGGTGAAGTCTTGGTGGCCGCACTCCTGCCCTTTGAACTTGCAGTAGAGCATCATATCCTTCAGGTCATGGCCCACACGGTGCAGGAACTCCAGCATGCTGAACTGCTTGGGTTTGTAGTGCTTGAAGTTGGCCTTCTGACGCAGGGCTTCCAGCACAGAGGGGTCAGCCAGATGGGGGTCCGGGATCTGCAAGTTGACATCCAGCAGGGCCAGCAGCTCGCCTGCATGGTACAGGTCATTGGTGGTGAGCCTGGAGAACCGGAAGCCATTGAGGTTGCAGAGGGTCACAGCTGGGAAGACCAGGCTTTGAGCCACCACTTCATCTACCTTGGTGACGTGCTGGTAGGAGAAGTAGTAGGACACCCTCTCAGAGCTCTCCACCAGCAGCAGGCCCAGAGAGCCCACGAAGGCCACTGCCCAAAGCACACGCCGGATGGTCAGCGGCCCATACACGAAGATGTGGCGGATGCCATGGAGGGTGGAGGTGTTGGCGAAGATCTGGATGCTAGAAGGTTGCAAGCTGCCCTCGCTGGGGCTCTCCTTGAGGTCCATCGGGACCCTGTGCAGTTCTGCAACTGGCTTCAGGTTGATCGAATTTCAGAGAAGAGTTCCCAGTCCTCGGGCTCTGCTTAAACCTTGACGTTCAGGGGAGAGAACGCAAGGCAAGCATCGGGCCAGACGCTGTGAGTTTATCCTGAGAGCCCAGCCGCACGCTGACAGGGGTGAGTGTTTATATAAAACCCATTCAAACTCTAGCTCCTGATTTTTTCCAGGCGATAAGGAGGGCTGGTTTTATTTAGGGAGACACCAAGGTGATGTGGAAGAGATGTGGGTGGGAAGGGAGAGCTTAGCCAATGGAAATAAAGTCCTCCCCCCTACACACGCCACTAGAGACAAGATTAAAAGCGAGAGCGAGGGAGAAAATGCTTAAAACAAGTCGCTGAGCAGCTCGGAGCCTGTTAACCAGCGCATAATGCCCCATGTTAACCATCCTGGGGGATGTCAGGGCGGCCACGCTGATGCACTGCGGTCGGGCGCAGCGGCACAGCCTTCAGAGCTCCGCCGCTCGGTTCTTTTTCCCATGATGTTTTGGACTCCGGATGCCGTTTCTCGCCGCCGACCTCCATCCCTCCTCTCCTCCTCCTCCTCCTCCTCCAGGCCCCCTTTTGTAGGCAGAATTCCAAATGCCAGCGGCCGCTGCTAGCACCGGGGAGAGGAGGCAGCGCGCGGCACGGAGAGACGAGGACCGGTATCCGGAGACTGGGGACGGAAGAGAGGGGTGCAGACCGGGACCCATTGTCCCCCCGCCTCCCGGGAGAAAAGGGACAACCCCCAGGTCACAGAGCCTGCCTGCTTCTCCCGCCCCAGCTTCCTGTCCCTGCTAGGCTGCCTTGGGGGGAGGGGCAGGGCGGGGAGAAGGTCTGGTGGGGCTGGGGACTTTCTCCAAGTTTTCTTTTCGCCCTTTTGAAGGGAGCTAGTGGGGGCTTCTTCGAGGGTTGACATGACACCCCGCCCCCTGGGTGGCAGGAAGACAATGCTAAACTCCCAGGAGCCAGGTGTGAGGTTGGAGGCGGCATTCCTTTGCATCAATGTCGGGGATCCCAGGTGAGACCCAGCCTGGGATCTCCAGAGCGGAGAATGCTAAAATGCAGAAGGAAGGGGCGATCCAAACCCACAGTGCCTCTGATGCAGACAGCGAGGGGGCATTCTAGGGGAGCAGCCAGGAGCCCCTCCTGAGACAGAAAAGCCAGGTTGCCCCTGAAGCCTCAGAGGAAGAGCAACAAGTAGTCCCCTCCCCCGCCCCCACAGAGCTGTCGGGAGAGTCTGTATTTGAAAGAGAAAGACAACTGGGACTCCAGGTAGGACTGGCTGCATACCATTCCATTAGGGCAGTGCGTGTGTGTGTGTGTGTGTGTGTGTGTGTGTGTGTGTGTGTGTATTCTGATCCTGATTTGTCAGATGGAAGCACAGCTGGAACTATAGGTGGGAGCAAAGAATTAGTCTCCGCCGCCTACCTCTTTTTTCCTGAAACTCCACCGGCAGTCAGCTCCTGCTAGCAGATGTGTGTGGCTTGCCCTTTTGTCCCGTGCCAGAGCTCAAATGGCTAGAACCTACTGAATCAACCGTGCTAAATCCCCATCAGGAGGAAGAGAATAGAAAGTCTAAGTGGCCATCCCAAGCCACACTGCCAAGCTGAGGCAGAGCTACATGGAGTCATCTTGATGAGCCAAGTTCTCATCTTCAGGGCTTTCCAGGCTTAAATCATACTCCTTGGACGATGGCGGAGAAGAAGGCAGCTGAGGGCACGTCCCTCTAGGTTTAACTCTACTCTGAAATATGTTTTCATCCCATCTGGACCCCTGCTAAACTAGGTCCACTGACAATAACGTCCAGGTGCACTCTGAGGCATTAATCAGTGGTTTATTGATCCTGGAAGCTCAGAGAACAGAAGCGTCACAAGCAAGCACAAATGGCCAAGGCTGATAAACTTCACATATTTGTTAACCAAGAGGTCCTGGACTTCTAGGATAGGACACAGGTTTTTAAAGCAGGAGGATCAAAATTAACAAAGGTCTACCATGTGTCAGGACCTGTGTGAGGGTGTCATATCATCTTACTTATCCCTCTTAACTATCTTGACAGGTACATGTTCTTGTTATTATCCCTATTGTACAGGTGAGGAAGCTGGGGCCCACAAAATTTAAGTGCTGTGTCCAGGTTACAGTTAGTGGTGTCAGAGGTGGGACTTGAACTCAGGCATATTTGTCTCCAAAATGCAAGTTGTTAAAGCAGATCCGGAACACTTCTTCCCAAATTTAGGAAGGGAGCAATCCTTTCTATGCCTTATCCCTGAGTACACACACACACACACACACACACGTACGTCAGTTCCTCACTTGTATAAAACAGCTCTATGCCTTTTGTTCTACCACACTGCACCTCTGTTGTCCTTTTTTTTTTTTTTTTCCAGCTCCAGGCCCTCTCCTACAGGAAGACTTCCTGGATTAATCTGCTAATCTTCAGCTCATCCACCGGTTTAATAGGTATGTTGGCCTCTAACTCTGTACCAGGCACTGTATGGTTTTGGGGAAACAAAATTAAATACATGTCATTCCTTTGATAACTCAAGGATCAGCGGGGGAGGAGGCAGAGAGACAGGAATGCACACAAGTCCCTGCTCCACGGCGTGGACAGCAAGAGAAGCAACATGGCTCATGGGCTCCTGGTATTAGCGCTACCCAGCTGGAAATCCTGTTGCTCCATATTCCTTCATGTTCCTTCCACCTCCAGCCCTCTCCCAGGCTGTGTTCCACCCTCCTCCCCACCAGCCTAGATCTGTTTTCTCCACGAAGCCTCTTCTTTTCACAGGATCATATTTTCTCTCAGTTCATGTCCCAGACATGTTTTCTCGTGTGTGCAGAGATGGGTCTTGGGGTTGTTCTAATTGCTCCTTTCCCATTTAGACTCTGACTGCTTACCTCTACCCTTCCACATTTGTTTGTTTTGAGGATTACAAACATAACATGGTGCCTTTGACCTTGGGGGAAGTGACTAAACTTCTCTGAACTTGTATCCCCACCTCCAAAATAATGGAGCTTAGAATGCCTGCCTCATAGAACTTTTGTGCAAATGAAATGAGGTCTGGATTATAAAGTGTCTGGTACAATTTAGACACTTAACAATTGACACTTTCTCCCGATGACTATGAAGAGAACATTCTTTTTTGATGTTGGTGCTCTCTTACAGGTGATTGGAGAACGATTGATATCTCTAGTAGACGTCATTTGCCCAGAGCAGTGTTTACCTGTTAGTGTCACCATCCCTTCCCAGAGACCAGGGTCAAATACACTCCTCATGCTGTTCTGCTTCCTGTGCATGGCCTTAAGGTCTTCTCAAAGTCTTCTGAAGCAGCTCTTGACTAAAGCTTTCCAAGAGGGTAAGTAAATTTAGGGTGGCAGGAACTAGAAGAGAATAGCCCTAATGGTGGATTTCACAGCCAGGCACTTGGCTCTGTGCTTAACATTTGGCGGACGTTATCAGTAACTCTGAGAGGAGGGTACTGCCAAGCCCATTTTACAGATGAGAAAGCTGAGTACAGAGAAAACAGCTAACTTGCCCAAGGTCCCTCAGCTGAGGGAGAGGGCTCAGCTGAGGCAGAGGGCTTAAATGTCAAATCCAGGTACGTCTGAGTCTGAAGGGTGTGGTCCACAAACTCAATAGAAATGCTTCAACAAGACCTCAATGGCACAAACCATCATGGCAATGGTCTCGAACAGGAACTGAATTATAGAATATTCTTTAAGAAATACTGCTATAATATTTTCTAGCATATGTAGCAATTCAATTTGATGGCTAATAAAATGTTTCTACATATCTCTTCTTAAAAACCCTCTTTAATTGACAATACTCATTTGCAATTAGCAGTATGGTTTACATAAAGGCATCAGATATTCTATGATTCTTAAAAATGCTCTTGTGTTATTCAGTTGGTTAAATATTCCCCTCTTCAATCAGGTCTACAATACCTATTTGCTTGGCACTAGTGGTAACAGAGATTGGTTTTAGAGTGGGTCAATTTGGCCCAGATTTTTAAGCATTGACCTAATTGTGTATAATTACGGTCTTTTTGGTGAAGTGTATGACAAAACATTAAGGAACTTTTCAGACAAACTCATTTGCAAATCAGGCAATTTAACCCCCTACTAGACCACATGCCCATATTTCTGCTGTGGCAAATTTATTCGTTTATGAATAAATAAATGAAGTCAGGAATTAATTTACTTTCTATGACCCTGAGATTTCTACTCTGAGATGCAAGGAGAGGGACCCTCTTCTAACCCTGGGGAACCTAAGGCCAGTCCTGAGCCTGGTTTCTGGGGAGGGTCAAAAGCTCAGGGTACAGCCTCCTTCCTCTGCAAAGAATAACAGGCAGGAGAGTTAAGGAAACTGAGATCTACAATCAGCTCAGCTCGAATGCTAATTTGCTACGTAACATGTGCTAGGTACATGCCACTGCCACCACCCCCTAACTGGGGGGGGGGAACATTCTGTTCTAGTAAACAGATGACATTATAATTTGAAACTCCGTGACCTCGAAATACAACTTTTCCCTCTGGTTTGTCATCCCCATAAAGAAGGGTTAAAGATGAACTATTGTAAAACCAAAGCATCTCTTTGCTGTTGGTTGGTTTATAAATAAACACCTCATACAACACCTATTCCCATTTAGTTACCTGGTGAACACTTAGCAAGTAATTTGTCATGACAGGTATACCAGGGAAGGGTGTGAAGCAAAGCCAGACATTTAATGGGTAGTTCACCCAGATTTTGTCTATAGCTGGTTTTCTTTTTTCTTTCCAGGCAAAACCTACAGTACCAGTCCACACTGAGTGGACCTCTGGGGCTCCCAGCTGCCGATTGACCTGAACCCCAGAGTGAACTCGTGTTGCTTTGTGGCTTCAGGAAACCTTGTAACATCTCTGTGCTGTTTTTTCATTTGTGCTAAATCATTCTTGAGGCCTCCTCTTCCTGCTGCAATTTGACAAGCCTTGACCAAATCATAAACTCCCAGTTAATGGGATAAAAATGAGCTTGAATCTGGGATTCTGGTCATTAACCCCATGTCACCATCTGCTCCAGCAGTTTGATGGCAGGACTAGGTGAATTCTAATCACTCAACACTTGTTAAACTGCAGATTCCTGCTTCCCCACCCCTGCTGACTTAGCATCTCTGGGGTGGGGCCTGCAAAGGCTCTCTTCCTTGATGGGGTTATTGAGGGCAGCTCTAGTAACCCACCCAGGACCAGACCTGATGAGGAGTTTCTCCTATGCATCAGGCATGCCGGGTCTGTTTGTGGAGTTTCATACTTGGATTTTCCTCTGCCTGGAGAGTTCCTTGCAGCTGGCTTCTTCTGTGTCATGGCCCCAGCGAGGTCTTGGCTGGTCTCCCTATCTCCACCCTCCACCATGCTCACTATTCCATTACAAGTTTCCTTTTCTACCCAGTACTAATCATTTTCTGCAGTTCATCTCATCTCCTTGTGAACTATCTGTTGGTCCTACCAGAAAGTAAGTCTCCACCTGGGGGCAGAGACCCTGCCTGGCTTGTTAGAAGCTATATCCCCAGGATTGAAGCATATGAGAGATGCTCAGAAATATAAGAATTAATGAACAAATGAAATCATGAGTGAATTCATTCAGCTCTGATGCTGAGGTTCCCTCTCTGAGATGAAAGAATGGGGGACCTTCTTCCAATCCTGGGGAACCGGGGGCCTGCCCTGAGCCTGGTTCCTGAGGCAGGTGAGAGGCACCTCCTACCTCTCAACCCCGTCGATTGTTACCCCCAGCACCCAGGGAAGACCTCACTGGAGCCAGAGTCAGTGCAGGGGGCAAGAGGAGTCTGTGCACCCAGAGAATCTTGGCTGAGGTTGCCTGATTTAAAAAATCCTGACTTCAGGAGCTATTGACCAAGTACTCCTTAGCTTCATTGTCTATAAAACCATAGGTGCAGGTGAAAGTTGACGTTAGGTATGAACTGAATACTGTTTAGCTACCCTATTCAAAAAATCGTTTTTGATTGTTTGTTGAGACAGGGTCTCACTCTGTCACTCAGGCTGGAGTGCAGTGACATGATCATAGTTCACTGTGGCCTTGAATTCCTGAACTCAAGCTCTCCTCCTGCCTCAGCCTCCTGAGTAGCTGAGACTACAAGGTGCCATTACATCCAGCTAATTTTTTAATTTTTTTTTTTTTTTTTTGTAGAAATGAGGAATCTTCCCATGTTGCTCAGGTTTGTCTCAAACTCCTGACCTCAAGGGATCCTCCTGCCTCAGCCTCCCAAAGCAGCGGCCACAGGCACGGGCACTGCACCTGGCCTAAAGAAATATTCTATCTTCACTTGTAACTTGGAATGAACTGCTTACCTTGACAATTCCCATACCAGCTTCCCTCCACTTTTCAATCTAACAGGATAATGATGTCATACAGAAATAACTTAAGGTAGGTATTTAGTAAATGCTGGTGTGCAATATGGAATAAAATTCACAAGAGGAATTCCAACCTGTTCCTTATCCTCAAATAATTTTTTAATAGCCAAAAATTAGTCTGAAATTTGAGTCCTTGCCCTTTAGTATAAAATCAGTAGCTTCTAATTTTCCCTTATTTTGTTTGCTTTAAAGAGGCACACCTACCTATAGTCCCTTAGTCATGTAAAGGCTGACACCTCCCCACTGGTCTAAAGTGGGGCTTCTGGACCATGCCTGATCGCAGCCATCTGATCCTAAAGAACCTTTAACCAGGTACCTCTGTTTAAAGAAACAAAAGTCCTCTCCTAAATAAAAAAAAAAACAGGCCTGGCTCGAATCTCTCCGATGGGTAAAGGAAAGTACCCAGGAGCAGGAGACTTGGATTTCTGATTTTATTTCATGTTGTTTCACTTCCTCAAAGGTGTGAAACTGGACCCCACACCACTCCTTTCCTATTCATCCTCTACTGGAAGTGTTTTCTCTAAATAATTTTATTTTCTATTTTATCTGTATGTGTTCTTGTCTTTTATCCTACTTCTGCCCCTCTTTTCCCTGGGAAGGAAAAATAGAAGAAAGAAGCCATCTCTGTTTGCTTTCTCTCTGTCACTCAATCTCTGGAATTAACTGCTTCACAAATAAAGAGAAATGCACAGAGAGTCCCCGAAGCCCACCATCAACAGACAGACTTTCAACAAAACTGTATCAGCACCACCTGATACAGGTGGAGAGGAACAATGCTAGAGAAGTTCGTTCTTGCCTGGTTCCTGGGTGGAACTTCCTCTCCCCCTTGTGTTCTACGCGTGTGGTTACAGCTGCTTCTGATCTTTGGTGACCAGCGGTTGGCAGTGGTGGTATTTTAGCATACCTTGATCATCGTGATTATTACACAGCCTCCTTTACTCAACAATCCCACCTACCTTCTTCTAGCCATGCCCCCCACCTCCTCCTATCTCTACCCATCTCTCCGCTTTTTACAAAAATACTTGTGTGTACAGATCACAGCGCACTTCATTTGTGTGCCCATTCACATTTGATGACTTCCATATTCCCCACATGAGTAGTTGTGTATTCATTTTAATTCACTTTATTTATTTCCTATCTCTTTCATAAAATAAAATGAAATAAAAGTAATGAAATGAGAATAAGAAAGAGAAAACTAGAACTGAGGGGGAAAAGGAGAAATGCAACTATGTTTGTAATCACGTTCATCTTTCTCCATGCATCATTATGCGTACTATTATGAATTCATTACACGTATTTTAACATGTAGGCACTACATGGGGATGTGGTGTCTACTTACCACCTCTATAGTGGTAGGCACTACAAAGGAACATACAAAAGGTAAAAGGCATAGTCTCTACTCTCATGGGACTTTTCACTTCATGGATGAGGCACTCATAATGTCTTCTATCTGTGTCGCACTTGATGTGGAACTCTTTAGTAGTCATGATCCTATTCGATTTCCATAAGCAGAAGAGGGGTCACTGTTTCCATGTTATGACAGAGGAAACTGAGGTTCAGAGAGTGGAGGGACCCTGATGAGATAATAAATGGAACTGGGACTCAAATCCTGGTTTCCTGACTCAACATTTCACGTTCTTTCTACTCTGTCATTATTCATTAGTCAAGTTTCTCCACAGACAACTCACTGAGCCACAACATATGAAGCAGCATGGTCATGCCACTTCATGATCAGAAGACATGGCCCCAGGGTAGAGAAAGCAAGAGAGCTGGAGAGAGCAGAGAAAGCATCAAGGAAGGGCTTGGCTGTGCAGCTCTAGCCGGGAGGTCCTTCATTTCAGTCCCGGAGTGTCCCTGTGTGTCTCATCTAAAAAGCAAAAAAAGAGGAGAGCTAGAGCTTATGGTTGAAGGCGTGAGAATGAGGTGTCTTTTCCCTCTATCTCTGTAATACACAAGTATAAATACTATATATACATATGTATATGTGTTCCTTTTTTCTGTGTCTGATTATGCATGCAATTTAGCAAGGATTTATTGCCTAATTTTGGTCTGGGCACTTTGCTAACGCAATGGGGGAGGATACCAAGAAGTAAGGGACACAACCTCATTGTCCCCAGAGACTCCTGGGGGTGGGCAAGGCAAGGTGTCTGTGCATACTGCTGGGGGAGCTCTGGATTAGGGGACATCAGGAGATGTGACATTGAAATGTCCTACACAGTTCTCTGTACAGATTGGATTTCCATGGAAGAAAGAAAATCAACATGTATTGGGAGTCAACATCTCATTCAGTCCTGTGAGTTTATTCTGCCTGTTTTTCAGACAAGGAGACTAAGGTTTCAAGAGGGTAAGTAAATTGCCCACAGTGTCACTGCTGGTGTGGGAATGAGCTTCGGGGTCACTGAGTCGTGCTGCTGCCCAGGTACCTTGTAAGGCCGTGAAGTGTTATGGGTAAGGGTTTGGGTGCTGCCGTCCAGGTGGTTGTGGATGTAAAGCCTGGGCCCACCCACACCAGCAGTGTTGTTTGAAGCATGCTATTGAACTTGCCTAAACTTCAGTTTGCTCATTAGTAACATGGGAACAGTAACAGTGCCCACCCCATAAGACTGATGGGAGGATGTGATGAGCTAAAGTGTGTAAAGTACCAATAAGTATCTAATAAAGTCCAGTAACTGTGTCACTATTAATACCACTGTTATAATCACTACTTTTGTCTAAAGGAGACCCAGGTGACATGAAGGTTTTATGCCCTGTGGACTTGAGATCTTGAATTAGGGTTTGATTGTGAAACTACCAGACAAGTAGTGGGATTTAAATATTCATAGACCAGGGTCCATCTAGGTCTCGTGGGACAAGGAAGGGACCCTTACAGTTGATTACCCTGAGATGGGAGAGGAAACTCTTCTAGAGGCATTTACACCTTACTAAGCATTTCTGGTATATCAAACTCTCTGCTAGCTTGTGAGGATGTAATGTTCATTAAGACATGTTCCCATAGGCTCTGGTCCAGCTTCTACCAGTTTTTAGCTGGACCACTGGTTTCTCCTAAGACAAACACAGGAGCCAGATGACTTCTGTAGTGCCTTGTAGACCTATTCCAGTCCTTGGTGGTTCTGTGAACATTCACCCAGGCTCTGTCCCATAGAAGTACCAGCAGTCTTTCCAGGGGAGAGACTAAGGGACTCTTGCTCCTTCATCTTCTGTGATGGTTTGGAGCCTGAACAGTCTCCAGCCTGGGCCAAGTGATCTTGGAGGATGCACTTCTCTATCCCAGTCCCTCATCAGTGCCTCCTATAAGAGCCCCACCTGCTTTTCTGAGCAATTGACTCCTACATCCATATATCTCTACCACTCCCCAAACCAAACTGCCAACCATCTCTAAAGCAGCTATTGATTTCACTGACCATAATGGAGTGTGTTCTGTCTGTAGTCACAGCACTAAACATCAGAAGGGATTCAAAGAGGAATCAAGCTAATGTCTTTCATCCAAGGAGCTGGCAGATGGATGAGCCAAACTGGCATGCATGAAGTCAGCACAAGGGAATAGGCTGTGATGAAGCTGGGTGTGCAGGAGACTGAGAGGAATTAGCATTCAGTTTCCAATCCTAGTGCTGTAGCTGGCATTAAGGCATTCTATTACTCTCTCCAGACACAGTCAACTTTATTCTTCAAGATAGACACTTGCTATATGTCAATAACTATGCCAAGAATGTATAGGTATTATATTAGTTAATGAGAGTTTCTCAACTTTAACACTGTTGACACTTTGGGCTGGATAATTCTTTGTTGTGGGGAGCTGTCCTGTGCATTGTAGGATGTTTAGCAGAACCCTTGGTCTCTATCCACTAGACACCAGCAGCGCACCCCCTTCTCCAATTCCAACAACCAAAAATGTTTGCAGACATTGTCAAATGTCCCCTGGGGACAAAATCACCTTCTTTGGGAACCACTAAGTGAATCCTAATGTAGACCAGTGACATAGGTATAGTGATCATTTCTACTTTGCAATAAACTGAGGCACAACAAGGTTAAACCATATGTCCCCGGTCACAGAACTAGGAGGAGCTGGGAGCAGGGCCAATCTGTTTCCACAGCCCTTAAGCTTACTGTCCTTCCTGCTTTGCCTATCTCTGCATGCATGGTGATGAGGACTCTGTAATATTCAATAAACCCATGCAAAGATGAACCATTTCTAATGGCAAGCCCCACTGTTTATACTGTATTTACTATCTTACCTTCCGTAAACCACACAGCGACTCTTCAGTGTAGCTCCTGCTCCCGTTTTATAAAGGAGCACACTGAGACCTGGATTGACAGGAAGGGATTGCCCCAAGTCACACAGCAGAGCAGCTACCAGAGGCTGGCTTTGGGCCCACGTCTTGTACTTCTACACTCTCCAGTACTCAGAGAGTTGAGTAAACACCGATTAAACTATGGGAGGCTGGCTGGCAACTTAATAAAAAAAAAATGCAAATCCAGCATGATGGATATATTTAGCAGATAAATTATTACGTGATGGTATAAAAATAGATCAAGGGAGAGCACATGAAATTGCAAGCCTGACTGTGTGAGAGACAGGGAAGGCGCATGGAGAGCGTCGGGTACATTTAATTAACTTTGCTGGGAAAACATTCAGAGGCTGCCACCTGAAACCAAAACATTCATGGGCTCCACTTAAAGTCACAATCCATGTAGTCCTATTGAGAAGAGTTATGATCCGATAGAGCTTGAAGTCATTGATTAAAACAATGTCAGTGCTCAAATGCTTTGGTGGGTAAACCCGATTCTAACCCGTATATAGGATAACCAGGAATACGTTTGTGGGCTGTGTGACCCATAAGCTCGCTGACATTAAAATGTCCCACTCAGCTTTCTATACAGATGGATTTCCACGGAGAGAAGGAAATCAGCATGTATTGAGAGTCAACATCTCATTCAGTCCTGTGAGTTTATTCTGCCTATTTTAGGCAAAGAGACTAAGGCTTCAAGAGTGCCACTGCTGGTGCAGGAATGAACTTCCAGAAAGAGTCAAGTTCATTGAGTCATGCCACCACCCAGGTGCCTTGCGAGGCCACTGAGTGTTGCGGGTAAGGGTTTGGGTGCTGTTGTCCAGATGACTGTGGGTTTAAATCCTGGGCCCACCCACACCAGCTATGTTACTTGAAGCATGCTATTGCACTTGTGTAAACTTCAGTTTGCTCATCTGTTAAATGGGAGCAATAACAGTGCCCACCTCACAGGACTGATAGGAGAATGTAATGAGCTAAAATGTGTAAAGCACTGATAAATATATATTAAAAGCTTGGCAATGATAAGATGCCATTATCAATATGATTACTGTAATGCTAATGTCTAAAGGAGGCCCAGGCGGCATGGAACTATACCCTGTGGACTTGCGATCTCTCTTTGTTCCATGCCAAATGGAAAGCATACAGTCATGAATCAGGGTTTGAGTGTGAGAGCAGACAATGAGTGAGATTTAAATATTCATTAGTCAGGATTCATCTAGGTCCCTGGGGACAGGAGAGGATCCTCACAATTAATTTCAGGGCCCTTTTCCCTGAGATGGGTGGGGAAACTCTGCTGTGGTCATGTACACCTTATTAAGCACTGCTTGAAATCCTCCCTACTACAAAAGTGCTGTGATTTCAAGATTTCCCTCTTTTCTGGGAAAACCATAGCACAAGAATCTACACTGTAAAGTAAACCCTACGCCTACTTAAGCCCAGAAGGAGCCTGTTACCTCATAGAAGAATCTTATTTTGCCTTGAGAAGAAGCAGTTATCAAGTGCTTGCTGGGCTTCAGCTGTTTTCACATCCATTTCATTTTGAAATGCAACTGCCCTGCAGATCTTGTGACCCTTGTCTGATAGGCGAGGCACTCAAGAACATGGGAGCAAATGCATGTGCTCGTGGTTTTCATAGAATTTGGGGCATTGGAAAATGGAAGGTGGGTGCTTCTGGGTCTCAGAAATTCGCACATCAGAACCCCTCCTAAGGGGTGTCATACCTGTCTCTGAGTCTTGTATACAGAGATATCCAAGCAGGAGTGGAAGAATGTTTTTTAAAAAGTAACAAAGTCAGGCCTAGTTGATATGACTCATTATAACATAACATTTTCCCCTGTCTCTCAAAACAGGAGAATTAGCTCACTAACTATTATATAAGCTCTTTGAGGAAAGAGAACAAGTCTAATTGAGCATTACATCCTCAAAGACTGGCAGAAATCTCAAAACACCAGAGATGCTCAAAACTATGGAAAGAAAAAAAAATGTCCTCAAAGAAACAAAACTTCAGCACATATTCTTCTTGTTATTCATGTATCCACTGATTTACTTTCATGGGCCAGGCTCTTGGGTACAATGTGCATGTGGCAGTTCAGGTCCCCACCCTCCTGGGACTTGGTCTAACCAGTGCTTCTACACAAATGAGCTTCCAGCAGTTACATATTCTCTAATATTGCAAGATGAACCATAGGCCCTTAAAGAAGAAAAGAAAAAGGAAAGAAAAAGCACTTAGCAATTGCATTCTTTGTGTTTTTGCCAGAATAGACCAGAAACTACTAGCAATTATGTTGAAGCCATTAGTGCAAAGCCAATTTGCTTCTAGAGTTACAGTTGCACTCTAGGAACTTGAGCTACACTCCAGAGAGATCATTAGTTGCTGTAGACATGTTACTGAGGGCAATGGTGTCATTTTCAGTCTGGAATGCCCTCAGTCAAGTGTCGGAGCAGAAAATGGGGGTCAAAATAATTAACCTCATATGATTTTGGCAGGACTTCTTGCAAAATAACCCATATGCACTTAATATTTCTTTCAGTTGAATAATCTCAGTGTATCAGTTTTATCAAAATATTTCTCTTTTTCTTTTTTATGTTCCCACCTGGCTGACCTTTTATTCCTTTTTTTTTTTTTTTTCTGGCTTTCAATACAAACACCTTTAGCTTACTTTCTTTTATTCCCTTCTCCCTTCCCATCCCCAATAGCAGATGGTTGTAACTAATGGAACTCACAAGTATTGCTGGTTGATGCCTTTGCTAGGATTTTCAGTACCATAATCCTTTCACCAGATCATAACTCTCAGGAGAAAACGCCTAATTTCTCCCTTTGTAAAAACTTTCCTTGACTTTGTTTCAATGGAATCACCTTCACTGACCCCAGGCCTCCATTAACTATATCCATCCAAATCATCTGTTTCACCACTCAGTGCCCGAGGCTGCGGCAGACATTGGGCAGCATCCCATCTGACCCAGGAGATGACAGAGTGGGGCTCACAAGGATTCAGGAGTCAGTTCTGGGTTCCAATACTGTTTCTACCAGTCACTACTGGAGATGGGCCCTTCAATGACTCATTGGTAGAATGAAGATAACAACATTTATCAGCTTGTAAGAAATAAAACAGATAAGTATGTGAAGTTTCTATCAGAGTGTGGATTTAGAAAGCCTTAATTCCATCCTCTTCATTCAACAAACATGCCCTGAAATCCACCTATATGCGTTGCACATGACGTAAGTTTTACAGCTGGGTGCGTTGGCTTGCCTCTGTAATCCCAGCACTTTGGGAGGCTGAGGCAGGAGGATGGCCTGAGCCCGGGAGTTTGAGACCAGCCTGGGAAACATGGTGAGATCCTGTCTCTACAAAAAATTTTAAAACTTAGCCAAGCACGGTGGCATGTGCCTATGGTCTCAGCTCCTCAGGAGGCTGAGAAAGGAGGATTGCTGGAGCCCAGGAGTTTGAGGCTGTAGTGAATTGTGATCATGCTGCTACACTCCAGCCTGGGTGATAGAGCGAGACCCTGTCTCAATCAATCAATCAATAAATAAGTAAAATAGTTAAATAAAAATGTTGCAATTGGTATGAGATATTTCAGTAATTGGGGTATAATTACAGTCACATATTTTTATTGTTGTTAAATGAATCACTCAAGTCATTTCTCCTAATCAACATGAAGTCCAGAATCTCTCTCCTTGCTTCTTGATATTATTTTATCTTCCCTGTATTTATTCTCACCACTTATCCAAGAGCTCCAGGGCTTTGTCAGTCACTCTTGCATTACAGGAATGCCCAATCTTTTGGCTTCCCTGGTGCACATTGGAATAAGAATTTGTCTTGGGCCACACGTAAAATACACGAACACTAACGATAGCTGCTGCGCAAAAAAGAAAAAAAAGGTTATAACGTTTTGAGAAAGTTTACAAATTTGTGTCGGACCACATTCAAAGCTGTTCTGAGCGGCGGGTTGGACAAGCTTGCTTTAAAACATCAATCAGGGCCATCTTCTCCAAGGGCAAGTGCAATTGCTCCAAACTACCACCAGAGGACACTGTGGAAGAATGATCTCATACAGGTGTAGAGACACTTCCCACCACAGCCAAGGCCATGCTGGTGCTGGCCTAGATCACCACACAGTGTGGAGCTATGGTTACATTTCCCTTAGTTCACAAGCACACATGTTCAACTGTTGGTACTCAGGTCTATGCACCGTGTCAGGGGAACCAGGTGCTGAGACCCTTCCAGATTCATTTACACACTGAGCTTCAACCAGGTCTCCCTGAGCAATCTACCTGGTCCCTTCTCTCCAGCCCATGAACCCTGGTGACTGTCACCATTCTCTGGCCTGTTTATTTCCCTCATCAAATGTTTCAGAGTTACCATCTTGTTCCTTTTCGGCCTTGTGGATCTACAGGATCCATTTGCAGATTGGTCTATACCTTCCCAGGTCCCTACCTAATAAAGAGAGACAGTTGCTGTTTCTCAAAAAGTGTCTCCAACAGTGTCCATCCCTTTCCTGACAACACACACACAAAGTCTTTGTTACAACCTCAGGAAAATGACTGTCTCTCATAAAATAAAATGTGATTGTCCTTCACAGAGAAGGGCCACAAGCTTCCCTCCCTCCCCCGCAAAATGATTGCTGTTGTATCTGACCAGATGCTCAGTCTTAGGTACTAACAACATAAAACAAGCAAACGAAACATTGCCCTGGGGAAGCTTAAAATCCAGAGAAAAAGTCAAGAAACTCCTAGACCACTCCAGGCAGGAAGGAATTGCCCTGTTTGATTAATTCTCATCCCATCAGACATGCCTCCAAGGAGACCAAGAAATCCTAAGTACCAAGGACCATGAGAAGAAGATGCCTGAGGAGGCATAAAACAAAGGGAACCTTGAACAAGCAGACCTCTGTCATTGCCCTATGGGCTCTTTCTACCTGCTGCACAGACAAAACCAATTCACTAAGACCATGGTACTGCAGCAGAGAAAGAGTTTAATTAACGCAGAGTTAGCTAAGCAGAAGAAGGGGAGCTATACCTCAAATCAGTCTCCCCAGGAACTTAGAAGCTAGGATTTTTATGGATAATTAGGGGGACAGGGGGCTAGGGAATGGATGCTGCCAATCGGCTGGGGATGAACTCATAAGGATTCAGTCCTCATGTGCTGAGTCTGCCTCTGGGTGGGGCCACAGGACCAGTTGAGTCTTGAGTCCCAGATATGGGTGGAGTCATTTGGCTGTCAGAATGCAAAAATCTTAAAAACATTTCAAAAGAGCAATCTGAGGCTCTACAATGGTGACGTTATCTATAGAAGCAACTGAGGAAGTCACAGATCTGGTGACCTTTGGCCACATGACTCCTGAGCAGCAAGGGATTATAGAAAGGCAAGCTAGGAGACAAGGCTGGTTATCCTTTAGCTGCATCTCCATCTTAGCAGAATTCAGGGCCCTCCCATAATCCTACTCGTGTGGCCTTTCATTAGTCTTACAAAGGAAATTCCAGTCCCTGAGTAAGCAGGGGATTCATTTTAGGGAGGAACTGTTATTATCCATGCTTCAGAGTTAAATGTAAACTAAATTACTCCTATGGTTAGCTTGGCCTATGCCCAACCTCTGAGGTTAGAAGGAAGATGGAGTCAGCCATACTAGACTTCTCTCACTCTTGTAATCTTTTCAAAGGCAGTTTCAACCCCACCCCAGCCACCCCACCAGCAGATATAGCCCTTCATGGAGTTTTAGGGAGGAATGAGGCTCATGAGTTAGCTGTGGGTAGGCCAGGAGAAAAGCCAGTTTCAAAATCCATCACCCTTTTCCATCCCTCGCACTTTGTGAGTAAATGCAGAACTAAGGAAGTGAAGTGAGTGATGTCAAGGACAAACATCCCCTCACCTTCTAGTTAATTCCTTTTGACCACACAAGGCCTGGGGCACTTCAGCCCTAAACTGTGTTCAGTGCCTTTGTTTTCTTTCCAGGGAAATACAGCAAGGATGCTGCCATGATGTGCATACTCAGGATGTGGGAAAATACAAGAAGGAGGGGTTCGAAGGCTTTGCAAAAATAAATCGAATGAGGTTGAACAACTGTTGAAATATGAGGAAATTGCTTCCAGCAGTTTAAAGTCTTGGCTTGACTCGTAATTTAACCTTGAATATAGTTTTCAAAAATCTTTAAATCCCCAAAGCCTTCATCTCTAGCAGTGATTAGCCATGATGCAGTAAGTAGAAAGTTAATATGTTTATTTATGAGAAGGTATGTAATGCACGAAAAATCTATTCATTCAGTACTCATGTAGTGAATACTGACTGATTGCTTGCTCAGTTACTAGCACTGTGGTAAGTGCTGAGTGGTAGGATGATGAATAAACACAACCTCCTTCCCCTCAAGGAGCTTACCATCTAATAGCAGGAAGGGACAAGGAGTCAACATTTATGGAATACTGCTGCATGCCAGACATTGTGCTAGGAATTTTTCACACATTAATCCCTACAAGAACCATGCAATTTTCCCTGTATTATATATTAGTCAAGTGGTGCAGCTGTCTGGGGTAAACACCCAGGGTTCATCATCTCACACCAAGAAGATGATGGACACGGGCACACACAAGGAGTGAGTTTAGGAGTAGAGGTTTAATAGTCAAAAGAAAGAGAAAAGAGAACAGCTCTCTCTCTCTTGTGAGAGAGAGGGGTGCCCATATGGGAATTCTGGCCCATGGTTGAGTGCACCAGATTTTACAGACAGGCTTGAGGAAATGGTGTCTGATGTACATAGGGCCCACGGATTGGTTGGACCCGGTGTGATGCTTACATAGCATGTTGGGAAGACTGGCCACCCCACCCTAATCTTATGCAAATGGGCTTTTCACTTGGCTGGTGCCATGCTGTCTGCTCCTTACTGTACACATGGCTGGCAAAGAGAAGAGAACATGGAGCCACCATTTTGAACATTCCTAGCCCCAGGTAGCCTTCACCCATGCAAGCTTCCAGCTTGCTTGTCTATGTCTGCCACTCAATTCTACAGGTTGCTGTTTGTTAGAAAAGAAAAGGATTTGGGGGCTACTTTTCCTTAAAAAAGGAAAAGCTTACCAAGGACTTCCATATCCTCACTATCTGCCTAAATAATTTCCTCTTAAGTCCTATATCATTAATAAACTAAGGCTCTGAGAGGTTAAGCAATTTACCCAATGCCACCTGGTTACAACTGGAAGATCCAGAATTCAAACCATGGTCTGTTTAATTCCAAAATCTGTGCACTTCTTATCACTTTCTTCAAGGACAGAGCCAAACAGGAACAGAGGCTGCCCAACTCCCTTCTGTACTGAGTTCTGTTTTCCTGGTTTGCCCATCTGTGTAACAAAATGGTGAGTGCAAATGTTAGTCGGGCCTAAGAAAGTCATGGTCCTCTTCTAACAAAGTGAAGAGTTTTATTTTAATTTAGAGTTACATCAAGAAAACTAAAGAGATGAGATGAGAAGGTAAGAACTCCCTCTTAAGGATAATAGGAAGGAAATAATGTGTTAATAACATCAGTAGTTACTATAGTGCTTGCTGTGCACCAAGCACATGCTATGAGTAGGGCATAAATGGCTTAAAATTCTCAGACAACCCCATGGGGTAGAAGAGGTTATCATCCTCCCTTTATAGAAGAGAAAAGCGAGATGTGGACAAGATAAGGAACTTGCTCAAGGTTACACAGCTGGTTAGTGGAAGAGCTGGATTTGACTCCAGGGTCTAGAGTGTTAGAATGAGAAGCAGTTATTGTATTGATGGCAGTAAAGATAGATAGATAGATAGATAGATAGATAGATAGATAGATAGATAGATAATAGATGGATCATAATCTGAAGTACATAAGGACCTACCCTCCAGTCAAGCTTTGAGCCTGCTACTCTGGCAACATAAAGGCAAGATGGTCCCTGTGGCAATGTTCGGCCAAGATTGACCCCAGCCCTTCTCCCAAAGAAGAAGGTCTTGCATTTGTGGTCATCTCTAGATAGTTATTGTGTATCTGGGAACTCATGATTCTGCGGCTTCTCTGGTGACCCAGCACGCTAATCCTACTTATCTGACCTGTAGCAGAGAAGAAAGCAACCCCTGTGCAGGGCTCTCAAAACTTACCTTCTGAATGTGCATCACTGAATGGGACCTTGGTAGTGCTGTTTCCTTATTGGTTCTTGACACATTTCACCAAGAGATGGAAGTGGGTGGGGAAGGGCAAAACTTCAGTGTTACAGGGTATTCTTTCGCTTCCAAGATAAATGCAGTTAACCCTGAACGGGTTGATTGCAGATGCTCCGAAGCCAAACTCTTGCTTGCCTCACTTCCTAGCTTGTGTCATCTCACCCTTTAAGTCTTAAAATACTGGATCACTGCCCATAGTAAAACAGCTAACACAATTTACAGAGCAATAGCATAACTAGAACCCAAACCTTAGATAGTTTGGAAATGTAAAGGGAGCCATTCAACAATTACCCTGGAAAAACAGGCACAAATGGGACGATCCTAAACGCATCGAATATAGAGTCACTCTGCTTCTATAGGACCATCTACATGACAGGCACGAAGTGTCACACATGTAGGAGCCCATTTAATCCTCATGGAAGCCTTTTATATGTAGGAGGAATTATCATCATTTCTATGTTACTAATGAAGCAACTGACAGTCACAATCCCATAGACAGAAAGCAGACATTGCTCTTAGCCTCTGTGTTATAGTTTCCATCCCCCTCAAACCAACCAGCTCCCTGCAAAAGAAAAGTATGCCTTTTCCCTGACTCTGGGCCTAAGTTTGCCCTCTGACAGAGGCTTGGAGAAGAAGGCAAAGGAAGACAATTGTGGGCAGAGGAAGAAAAGAGGGCAGCCAAGCCTACGATAGGAAGAAGGGCCACAGGATCTTTCTAGTGCCAATCTCTAGTCGCATCACACATCTTTATGACTTCAGATGGGCATCTCAGGCCTTGAGGTCACAAAATGAATAACGATCCTTACATTCCTGCATCTGCTTTTGGGGCTCACCCAGGTAAAACCATGGGTAAGGACAAAAAGATTTACAGTTCTCAGCCTCTGTACCTACCTGCCCCGCCTGATGGCCCTCCCATCTCTCCTCAAGCAATGGTTCAGTGACACCCATAAAGCCTCCCAGTTGCCATGGAAATGACAAGGATGCCTCTAATAGGAAGTAAGAATGGAAGAAGCTAATTGTGCAGATTCCTCAAGCAATTCCTGAGCAAATTCTCCCATTACCGTTTGCATCCAGAGTCAAGGATTTCTCTGGGTTACAGGATCAGCACTGAGGCTTTCAACATCCTCACCCTGGCAAGCTGGTTGCCTCCTTTTGCCCAGCAGTGCCACAGTTCTACTATGCACAGCGACTCAGCTCCCTTCTTTCAGCTGTACTCCTTTCGTGAGATTGTAATTCTGAAACACGCGGTGAAACTGGAACAGGAACAAGAAAGGGAATTCTTCTGTGATTACCCCAAACCATTTGTTGTCTGTAGAAAACTTACATTAGTGCATCCACGGGCAGGGCGTGAAGACAGAGTCCACAGAGGAACTCCACTCTCTCATCTTCCCAGAGATCTAATGGTGAGGATCAGCGCTGAGGTCAATCAGAAATACGGGCTTGCTCCCACCTTCATGAGAGATGGTTCTACTTACCCACCAACCTAATAGGAAATGGAGGCTCTGAAGGCTAGTTTTACAAGGGGGTAAAGGAAAGTCTAGGAGGAAAATGGGTAGGAGAGTGGAGAAGTTGGGCACCAAGAGAGCAGAAGCATTGAAAATATTTGGGACAAGATGGGAAAAAGCCAAGGTCGGGGGCTGGTGGGGGCAGATGGGAGAAGAAGGTACAGAGCAACTGGGCATCTGAAGGCCTGGCCAGCCCTGAGGTGCCCACTCCTGTGTCATCAAGCAGCTTGTTCCCTTCCTCAGACCTCGGATTTTGCCTCCATGGAGATCTCTTCCATCTCTGACATGGAATGTTCTAGAGATAGAGTGAAAGGCACAGAAAGTTAAAGCAGTATCAGAAAGTTTCAGAAATGTCCGCAGAGCAGCAGGGGCTGGGGCTCCAAAAAACACACTGCAGGGACACTTCTTCCCATGATTTTCTAAGGACCAGATGTGCCTCTTCCTATACTGTGTGTTAATCCCAAACTCCCTTATCATATGTTTAAACTGTTTGCCTAACTGTCCAACTCTTAATTAGGTGTGCAATTGGGGAGTCAGAGACAATGTACAAATGAGCAAACAATCCTCAAACTTTATTTCTGTTATTGCTTACAACTTCTCCCACAGGCGTTAAGTAGCCAAGCTGAATTTTTTGCCCTACAGTCATTTCCTTTCCCACCTCATTTTCTAATCCAAACGTTTGAGGGCCAAGTGCTTGGGGCCTTATTTAAACCACCAGCTGGAAAACAGTCCTCAGCAAAATAGAGGCATGAATAAGAAACAAACATACATGTAGACAGAAAAATTATTCTTGTGTGAGACTCGTCTTTCATTTCAGTTTGGGAACTGAGTTGAATTCAGTGCTGTCTCTTCATCTTTTTCTGTTTAACAGCAGGAAGCAGAGGGTTTCCGACTTCTCAACATGGTAAAACAAAACAAAACACAAAACACCAAGCCCCTCAGCCCACAGGTGACTGTCAAGCCTTTGTTCCCTTTGCTGCCACTGAAGCCAGACTGGGGCCTCTGACTAGGTTTCTGGGCTCTCTCCTACCTCTATGAAGTAATTCTAGACTCACTGAGAAGTGACTCCATCCACTACAGCTCACCGCCTAATGTGTCAGGCCCACAACTGACCAGAAAAGACTTCCTTTCTCCTTTCTGTCTGCTCCCCATGGAGCAGTGGAGAACGTTCATTTGCATACACCTTCATTTATTGTCCTTCCAAAGCCTTTGATATCAAGCACGCTAAGATGGGAATCCTCATTTTACAAAGATCAAGGCAGAGAGAAGAGAAGGGACTAGCCTAGGATCACACAATTGACATGTCATCACTGTGAGTATTTTAAATGCAGGTTTGACTCCCAAACCTATGCTCTCCAGCACTCTTCTTCCAGGTTTTCAGGTCCTGATTGTTGGAGAAGAGAGGGCAAGGGGTGTTGTTGGAGGTAGGAGGAAGTAGGTCAGAAACAAAAAACATACTAGAGAAAGAGATGTTGCACGCTCTATTCTGCAATTTTTCCTTGGGTCTTCTTTCCCTTCTTGGCTGAGGGCATGCATTATTTATCCCTCACACACAGAATTTTTGCGGTCATAATAAAGGTCAGAAGGGGAGGGGAGAGTTATCTAAATCTGCACTATATCCAGGTGCACTTAGAATGACATATTGAGTCTCATGGAATCTTTTGAGAAATAAAACAAAGACATGTGCCTCAATGTTTCTTGTTTCAGTGTTTCTTCGTCTTCTTTGCTCCCTTTCTCCTTTTCTTCCAAAAGAAAAAAGAAAAAAATTTGCAGGCAAGTTGTTACCCCTTCCAGACCCATTGCCATTCCTCTGTCCCTGAACTGTCCTTTGAGATAACCTCAGTGCTCTTTTCACACCTGAATCAGGGAGCCTGGGATGAGCTCTGTCACTCTAATGCATTCTGGTGTAAGCTTTCCCTTCTCTGATTTTGGAACCCCTTTGGATAGCTTCAAAGTTCTCTTTTAAAATCCTCAAACCTATTCACTTTAATTAAAACAATAAATATGTGCTCTGTAGCATTTGGCGAGAGCGACTTTGGGGATATTAAGGCATAAAAGCAAACAGATGGGATGTTGCAGTTCCAGAAAAGATGGACCTCCCTGAAGCGGGCACTTGCCAGTTCTGTGATGCGCCTCCATCTACAACTAACAGGGACATTTTCGTTACTGGTTACCGACCTTTTTGTTCTCTTCGGGTGACAATCCCTGACCTGATTTTCAGTCATGTTCAGTCACAGTGAGCTGTCAAGCTGGTCTGTCTGCATTACAGCCAGAAGACCTGCCGCTTTTACAAAAGATCCCCGAGTATAGGGCTATTTAGGTTTTTTTGTAGTATCTGAAGGAAATCAGCCTGGCTCAGGAAAAGGGGTTCAGAAGCATTTCATTCCACTCTCATTCCTAGGACCCCCCAAAAACAACAACCGAAAAGATAAAATATTGTTTTAATTGCTGAAGCAAGGAAACTAGCAAATGTCTCCAAACAATAAATTATTAATTATATCTGTCAAATGCTGTCTTGATGGAGATGTAAGAACCAAGTGGGAGACCACATTTAATGCTTCCAGTTTCTGGAAGGGTGAGGATTTCCCTGTGGGAACTGCTCTTGTCCCGAAGTTGACCCAGGGATTCGCTGAGTGGAGTGGCAGTATCTGGCATTATCTACAAGCTACAAGAGAGGTGGACATACATTGTAGATAACAAATTCATGTGGAATGGAGAAGAGTGGCTTTAGGAGTAATGATGGTAATACATATTTTTAGATATCCGGATAACGAATAAATGGCAATATAGCATAAAGATAAAAAATAAGGTTGTACAATAGTGAAGGAGAACAAAGTTGGAGACGCTACCTGATTTTAAGACTTGCTATCAAGCTATAATAATCAAAACTGCATGGTTCTAGGAAAGAAAGAGACAAATGGATCCATAGAACAGAATACAGGGCCCAGAAATAGACCTACAAAAATATAGCCTGCAGATCTTTGACAATGGAGCAAAAGCAATAAAATGGAGGGGAAAAAAGTATTTTCAATAAATAGGGCTGGAACAACTGAACATGCACATGCAAAACAAAACAAAACAAAACAAAAACCCACGACTGTAGACACAAACCTTACACCTTTACTCAAAATTAACTGAAAATGGATCACAGACCTAAGTATAAAATGCAAAATGACAAAACTCCTAGAAGATAATAGAAAATCTAGATGACCTTGAGTTTGGAGATAATTTTAGACACAACATCAAAGGCATAATCCAGAAAAAAGAATTGTTAAGTTGGACTTCAGTAAAATTAATAATTTTTGCTCTGCAAAAGACCCTGTCAAGAGAACATTGTGGTGTTACCTGGCCAGATCCTGAAGAAAATAATTGCAAAAGGCATATCTATTTGATAAAGAACTCTTATCCAAAATATACAAAGAACACTTAAAACTCAACAAAAAGAAAACAAACCTGATTTAAAAAAAAATGAGACAAAGACTTTAACAGAAATCCCACCAAAGATATTCAGATGGCAAATAATTACATAAAAAGTTGTTCCACGTTGTATACCATCAGAGAAACACAAATCAAAACAACAGTACAATACACTGCACACTTATTAGAATGACCAAAATGCAGAACACCAACAAATTCTGACTAGAATGTGAAGCAACAGGAACTGTCATTTGTTGTTGGTATTGATACAAAATGGCACAGACACTTTGGAAGACAGTTTGGTGGTTTTTTACAAAACTAAATATACTCTTACTATGAGATACAGCAATCATGCTCCTTGGTATTTACCCAAAGGAGTTGAAAACTTACATCTACAAAACAACCTGCTCACTTTTATTTATAGTAG
Source organism: Rhinopithecus bieti (assembly GCF_001698545.2). Lineage (NCBI taxonomy): Eukaryota > Metazoa > Chordata > Mammalia > Primates > Cercopithecidae > Rhinopithecus > Rhinopithecus bieti. Next base: position 1,032,716 of record NW_016809913.1, on the reverse strand, counting down.
CTTTATTCATAATTGCCAAAACTTGGAAGCAACCAAGATGTCCTTTAGTCAGTGAGTGAATAAATAAACTACCATACAGGAGACAATGGAATATTATTCAGCACTAAAAATAAATGAGCCATGAACAGACTTGAAGAAAATTTAAATGCACATTACTAAGTGAAAGAAGCCCATCTGAAAAGGCTACAAATTGTATGATCCCAGCTACATGACATTCTGGAAAAGGCAAACCTATGAAGATAGTAAGAAGATCAGAGGTTTCTAAGGATTAGTAGGAGGGAGAGATGAACTGGCGGAGTACAGAGGAGTTTTAGGGCAGTGAATCTATTCTGCATGATACTATAATCATAGACACATGTCACTATACATTTGTCTAAACACATAGACTGTACAATGCCAAGAGTGAGCCCTAACATAAACTTTGGGTGATAATGATGTGTCAATGTAGGTTCCTCAGCTGTAAAACTGTGCCCCTCTGGTGGGGATGTTGATCATGGGGAGGCTGTGCAGGTGGGGCAGGGGTTATATGAGAAGTCTGTGTTCCTTTCAATTTTGCTGTGAAACCAAAACTGTTCTAAAAAAATAAAGTGTATTAATAAAAATAATTTTATTAGAGGAGGATGAAGAAGAAGAAGAAGAGGGAGAAAGGGAAGGAGAAGAAGGAGATGAAAAAGAAGTCTGGATTCGAGATGGAAAGTAAATTTTAGTTGACCGTTTCCCTTGTGCCAGGCACTGTGCTAGATACTTTAAATATACATCTTATTTTACTTTATTCTCAAAATAGTGCAAGATCAAGATTCTTATCTCTATGTTATGTATTGTAATTAAATTGATAGTTACAGAATTTAGATCATCATAACAAGGTCAAACAACTAGTAATAGACATTTTAACTCAGCTGTACTGATGGCAAAGCCCAAGCTCCTTCAATTACATCCTCCTCCTCCTCATCATCATCATCACTCACAGCATCTTCATCTTCATCATCACTGACATGCATTGAGCTCTCAGATGCATCATCCCTGTGAACACGCAATCTTTTTATTTAATTCTTGCAGCAACTCCATTTTGTAGTCAAGTACACTGGTGTTCAGATAAACTTAAATAACACTTTCCAGATTGCACATCTGGTAAGCAGCAGAGCCCAGAGCGATCTGATTCCTTCCTTTTAACCATGCTGAGCTACTGTTTCTCACTATCTTCAGATAAAGCCCATGGTTCCATTTACTGGATAACAAATCATTTTTCCTCCCTTGTATGTAGCCTCCTCATCTACAAAATGAGCAGTTTGTATGAAATGATTTAAGATTCCTTTCCAATCTAATCTGACAAACTAATCTAATTTCAGAGCAGTCTCGTGGAGGGAATGTTTTTGCTTTGGGTTTGTATTTCTGAAATAACCTGTCTTCTCTCTTCCCAGGAGACCAGCAGTAAATGCACAGATGGATAAAACGCAAAAGAACCTACAAATCCTGTACAATGAAATCATGTGGCAAGAATGTGGTTATTCTGAGAAACAGAATAAAGCAGCCTTTTGCTGTGCCTTTTCCTGTGCCTTTTCACACAGCTGCCAATCAATGGTACACGCTGGCATACTTTCAGAATAGCTGCTCTGTTTAACCCAATGACCCAGAGGCAGCAATTTGGAGCTTAGCAAGTGACATCCCATGACATCCAGGATGCCCTCCCCACTTACCTGCACCCAGTCAATCACCAAGTCACAGGGATTTCACCTCTGGAATAATTTTGATCACCACCCCCATTCCCAATGGCTTTGTCCAGGCTCTTATCTCTTAGCTGGACTATAGCAGTAACCTCCTAACTACCTCTGCACACTATAATCCTCCCTCCTCTGTGCTATTAGAGTAATATTTTTCACATGCAAATCTGATCATGACACTCTCTTAAATTAACCACCTTAAATAGTAAAGTAAAAAAAAAAAAAAAATCAACAACTCATATTAAAAAGCCATTCATGGGCTGGGCACAATGGCTCATGCCTGTAATCCTAGGACTTTGGGAGGCCAACATGGGCAGATCATGAGGTCAAGAGATCAAGACCATCCTGGGCAACATGATGAAACCCCATCTCTACTAAAACACAAAATTAGCCGGGGTGGTGGTGCACACCTGTAGTCTCAGCTACTTGGGAGGCTGAGGCAGGAGAATCGCTTAAACTCAGGAGGGCGGAGGTTGCAGTAGAGCTGAGGATCGCACACTGCCCACTCCAGCGGCTGCGGTGCAGAGCCCAAGACTCCATCTCAAAAAAAAAAAAAAAAAAAAAGCCATTCATAATCTGACCTTTACCTATATGTTCAGCTTCACCTGTCTCTCATTCCACCCTTTTATTTCTCAGCTTTACTGAACTTACATTCACACTTCTCAGAGATGAATGAATTTCTGTGCTTTCATGTCTTTTTTTCTTCTCACCCAGAATGCTCCCTGTTTCCTCCCCGAGTGGTGGACTCTATGCCTGCTCATGTGTCAAGATGTAGCTCAACTTCCAACTTCACTACAATTATCAATCTCATGGTGGGTTCTCAGCTAGAGTTAAGCCCTCCCAACAGCTCTAAATCTCTAGCACTTAAAAGACAACATTTTAGATAGTTGGTTTTGCATTCATTGTCTTTATTGGAATGAAAGCTTTCTAAAGAAAAGGAAGGTACCTAAATATTTAATAGATGGTACAATGCATAGTACGTGTGAATACCTGTCTAAGACTAGACTATGCAAGTGGCTCTCCTGGGTGAATTAATAAATACTCAAATAAATAATTCAATGAAGAGAAGAGCAAAGGAGCACCCATGCCAGAATATTTGAGAAAAGTATTTGATAAGATCACTTTGCAAGAGTTTATGAGGTATATCCAGGAAACACATATTAAATGTTATTTGACCATAGATTCCATAAAATTATGCAGAAAACAAAAGAATTATATGATCGAGAACTTCTCCAACAGTTTCTGATGGTCTAGTGAAGAAATCAGTGTCCACAGTCATGAAATAATAAAAAAGAATTCAATATACAACAAATTAAATTATGAAATTAATAAAATCTGAATAAAAAATCTAAGGGGATTTTTTTATTAATTATTGACAGAATGAAGTTAATTGGGAAGATCAAAAACAGACGAACACAATCTCAGTAAAAATCACAGCAGGTATTTCTGTGGTAATTGATAATGTTATACTAAAATTTATATAAAAATCCAAAGACCCAGGAATAGCCAAGGCAACCTTGGAGAAGAATAAAGCTACAGGGCTTATATTACCAGTGAGTAAGATCTATTTTAAAGTTTCAGTAATTAAGACATTGTGGTATTTTCACAAGAATAGGTAACTTGATAAATGAGATAGAATAGAGACCGGGCATGGAGGCTCATACCTGTAATCCCAGCACTTTGAGAGGTGGAAGCAGGTGGATCACTTGAGCCCCAGGAGTTTCAGACCAGCCTGAGAAACATGTCAAGATTTTATCTCTACACACACACACACACACAAAAAAAAAAACCACACACACACACAACAATTAGCTCAGGCATGGCGGCATGTGCCTGTAGTCCCAGCTACTCCAGAGGCTGCGGTGGGAGAATTGCTTGAGCGTAGGAGATTGAGACTGCAGTGAGCTGTGACTACATCAGTGCACTCCAATCTGGGTGACAGAGTGAGACTCTGTCTCAAAAAAAAAAAAAAAAAAAAATAGAGTGGTTCCAGTTCTCCACATACATGGTTGCCTGATTTGTGACATACAAAAAATCATAATACCTGCCCTTTTTGTATGTGTCTTCCTCCATTCAACCATGTTTGTGAGATTCATCCATATTGTCAAATATAGTTTTAAATCATTCATGCTCATTGCTGTGTAATATTCATTCACACAGTGTACATCCCTTAGGCAGTGGAGAAAAGACAGTCATCTTAATCAATGGTTCTGGGTCAACTGGATACCCATATGAAAGGATATATTTGATCCTTCTACCTCACATCATACGTAAAAATCAATTGCCAGTGGATTGTACATCTAAATCTGAAGATAAGAGACATTAAGCTTATATAAGAAAATGTGATTATCATATTGGAGAAAACAAAGATTTCTTAAACATGTTACCAAAAATGCAAGCGTAAAATAAAACAGTAATGTATTAGATTGTATTAAAACATTAATGGTGTCATCAAAGGACACAAAAGAGTGAAAAGGCAACCCAAAGAGTAAAAGATGATATTTACAATATATATATCTAACAATGAACACAAATCCCAACTATATGAAAACCTCCTAGTAGTCAGTTTTTTTAAAAGCAACTCAATAAAAAGAAGGCAAAAAACTTGAAGATAGAGTTACATAGATACACAAATGACCAATAAAGCTACAAAAATGTGTTTGGCCTCATGAGTCATCATGAAAATGGAAATTCAAACCTCAGCGTCACTCACATTAGAATAGCTAAATAAATAACACAGAAAGTACCAAGCGTGGGTAAGGGTGTAGGCAACTAGACATCTTATATACTGCTAATGGGATTGTAAATTACTACAACCACTCTGGAAAGCTATCTGTGAGTATCTGCTATAAAGAATATGTACATACTCTGTGACCCAGTAATTTGACTCCCAGGAATAGACTGAACAGAAGTGCATACATATGCTCACCAATGAATTGCATGCATATGTTCACATAAGGTACTAGAACATTCATAGCAGCATTATTTGTAGCAGTTCCAAGCTTGGAAACTACCCAAATACAAATCAATAGTAGAATGAATGAATAGATCATGGCATATTTACACAAAGAAATATTATATGGCAATGGGCATTAACAATTTAAAACTATACTCAACAATATGGAAGACTCTCAAAAACATAAAGTTGAATGGCAGAAGACAGATACAAAAGGAGAAGCCATATGGTTCTTATCACATAAAGTCCAACAATAGGCAAAACCAATCTTGATCAAAGTCAAGACAGTTGCCACCCTTGGAGTGGGCAGCAACTGGAAGACAGCTTGATAGTTTGATGGTAGGATGGTGTTTCTGGGGTGCTGGCAATGCTCTGTTTCTTGATCTGGCTGTTGATTAGGCTGACACAGTCAGTTTGTGAAAATGTATTGGGCCATTCACTTATGAATTGTGGACTCTTCCTATGTATTTTACACTTCAGTAAAACAATTAAAACAGTTTTTTAAATTTTTATGTAAGGAAACAAATATTGAAATATATAAAAGTACAATAATGTAAAAAGTGTGGTGTTGGCACAAGACTAGGAATATAGATCCATGGAACACAATGGAAAAACAAGAAAAATAGCTTGGTAGGTTTAAGAATTAAGTATATGAGTAAGGTGAAATTTGGGATCAGCAAGAAAAAAGAGAATTCACCAAGAACAGTGTTAGGACAAATTTAGTAACTGGTTAAAAGGAAAAAAATACCTTCCTTAAACCATAGCCTGGGTGACAGAGTGAGACTGTCTCGAAAAGTAAAAAAAAGAAAAAAAAGGAAAAGAAAAAAAGTTCAAGTGAATTTAACTTATACATACATTGTCTGTCTTTAAACTTCTATTTGTTTATATAAAAATATTCATATAAACATGAAACCATAAAGCAGTAAGAGTAAAATGCAGGTAATTTGTTGGTGATATTGGAAGGCGGCCATTTGGTGATCTCAGAAATGAGAGCTGAGGAATAACTGTCTCAACATAAAAAGATATTTAAAAAAACTACGAAGATGACCAGGCGCGGTGGCTCACGCCTGTCATCCTAGCACTTTGAGAAGCTGAGGCGGGCGGATTGCCTGAGCTCAGGAGTTCCAGACCAGGCTGGGCAACACGGTGAAACCCCCATCTCTACTAAAATACAAAAGAAATGAGCTGGGCGTGGCAGCAGGCCCTGTAATCCCAGCTACTTAGGAGGATGAGGCAGGAAAATCGCTTGAACCCGGGAGGCAGGGGTTGCAGGGAACCGAGATCCAGTCATTGCACTCCAGCCTGACAAAAGAGCGAGACTCCGTCTCTACGGAAAACAAAACAAAGCAAAACAACAACAAAAAACCCTACAAAGATAAAGTGTTACAAGTAAAACTAAAATGTAAATTAAAGATTGGAACAAAGGATCACTTATGACAAGATGGCTGCCCTTTAATCCTAAAGAGCTCTTTCTTTTTGTTTTCTTTTCTGTCTTTTTTTTTTTTTTTTTTTTTTTTTTTTTTTTTTTTTTTTTTTTTTTTTTTTTTGAGACGGAGTCTCACTCTTGTTGCCCTGGCTGGAGTACAATGGCGCGAACTCAGCTCACTGCAGCCTCTGCCTCCAGGCTCCAAGTTATTCTTCCTCAGCCTCCCGGGTAGCTGGGATCACAGGCATGCACCACCACGCCCAGCTAATTTTGTATTTTTAGTAGAGATGGGGTTTCACCCTGCTGGTCAGGCTGGTCTTGAACTCCCGACCTCTCGTGATCTGCCCGCCTCTCAAAGTGCTGGGATTACAGGCGTGAGGCACCACTCCTGGCCATAAAGAGCTCTTTCTAAACAACATTACTAACATTAATAATAAAATAAATGCTCTTTAAGTAAAATATGTACAAAGTATAAAACACACATCCTACAAAGTAAGACACAAAACATCTAACAAACTCATGAAATTCTTTCATCTCAGTTAGCAAAGAAATACTAATGAGGACGGTAATGAGAGTATTTTTCATACATCAATGGCATTTTTTATAATGCCATCCAATGTTGGTGAGGGTGAGATAAAATGATGAGATTATTGATTAGTACTTTCTTTCTGAAAGATAATTTGGCATATATACATAAAAAGCCACAAAATATCTATACCAATTGGCCTGATAATTTTACATCTAGAACTTATCTCTAAGGAAATAAATGGAGATACAAAGAATTATGCAAAAAAAGATGCATTGCAGTGCTGCTTATGATAGTAAAAAAGAGTTGACGCAAACTAAATGTATGAGAAGAGCAGATGAGTTAAATAGCCATGGAATGGAAAAGTTAAATTTAAAGACAAACAAAAAAATGCCAAAGACCATTAGGGTCTAGAAGAGGCCACCAGAACTCCCCCCAGACCTTTGGGGATTCAGGATCACACCCTCCTTTTGCCATTAGGGAGATTTCAGTGGAAAAGTTTTGAGAAGCCCTTCTCGGCATGACAATCTGCCATCCTGAGATTTTAAAACCTGGGGGAGTTGTTTACATGCAGAATGTTCTGTTTGCAATGTTTACATGAATATTCAATGGATTAAAGCTACACATTTTAGAAAAGAAAACCTAATTCTCCTTAAACTGTAAGTTTGACTTGTATTTTTTTCCTATTAATTGGCTTAATAAAATAACACGAACAATAAATCATCGGGAGTCATGTTTTAAAAGTCAACTAATGATATGGGAAAATGGGCTCTGTTAGGGAAAAAAGACAGGACACAATACATATACAGTATATTTTGATACACACACACTTCAAAATGTCTAAGGAGAAATGAAATTAAAGGATGACTTTCAATGTTTTAGTCTATATTTTGGATTCTTTGAATCTTGAAAACGTGTAGCTGTTACTTTTACACATATAAAACAATAAAGCTATTTTCATTTTGAAAAGAAACTAAGCAGAAATGAGAATAATGTTATAGATCTTCATTTCCATTTTTATTTTATTTTTGGTGATGGAATTCCTTTTTTAAATGATATGTTACACGAGAACTGAATCTTTGAACAAATAAAAGGAGCTCTGTTGAATGAGACTGACAGATACAGACCCCAACTGCTTACCCTCTTCCTGTCTTTCACCTGACCTTTATATTCTCCACTACTCTGGTCCCCAACACTCGAGGCATCTCCCAAGAGCCCCCAAGGCGTCATGGAACTCAACTGTAAAACTCTTATTCTAATAGATGACCTTTCATTGACATAGTAAGCCTTTCATGATATATTCCAATATTCCATAAGTGTTAAAAGAAGATTATAAAAGAATTTGTAGGGTAAGATCCTACGTTTTAAAACTCCACATGTGCTATACAATTATATGTGTGTATGTATATTATATGTGTGTATATAGACACACACATACATACACATATATGCATGGAGTGTATATAGATAGATGTATAGATACATCTAAATAAACAAAAAATGTTTAAAAAATAGTAAAAAGAAATACACCAAAGTGTAAAGTGTCATATCAGAGCCGTGGCTGTATTTTTTTGTATTTTGCTTTTATATTTATTTTATATTTTATAAAACATTTATATTTTATATATACGGAACACACATATATATGTGTGATATGTGTATATATAGAGATGTATATATTTAGATGCATATATACATCTAAATAAACTTCTAGGTACTAAAAAGTAGTGAAAAGAAATACACCAAAGTCTAAAATGTTGTTGTATAAGAGCCATGACTGTATTGCTTTTGTAATAAGAAAAAAATGCATTTTAAAGCTGAGCAGGAGTTGAGAGAATGATTTACTCTTAATGAAGTCTAGTGTGATTTTTCTGCCAATAAGAGATCCAGTGACATTTGAGAATTATAAGTTTAGGTCTAATTACTTATTTTTTTTTTAGTAGCAGTAGTTTATTCAGGCATATTTTACATGCATTGAAATTCTCAAATCCTAACTGTCGAGCTGGATGATTTTCAGTAAACATACAGTCACATGAATATAATATTGTTTTGTTGTTGTTACTCTCTTTAATCTTTATGTCTGATTCTGGATGATGTTTTTTAAAAAACAGCTTTATTGAGGCATGACTGAGTTACAATCAACTGCATATATTTCAAGTGTACAATCTGATCAGTTTTAACATGGAAAGAAGAGTCAGTTATTTCTGGATTTCAATCTTGGATACGGATCTTTCTTGACCTTAGATCAATTATTTAATCTCCTTGAGCCTCACTTTCTTCACCTGTGGCTGATATACTTACCTTGCAAGATTGTTGGGAAGACTAAGTAATGTGTGTGACTCTTCAGCACAGCCCCCGCCATACAACAACCACCCAATAAAATAATGGCTGTTGTGGATCTCGTCTATTTCCAAACAGTAAACCTAAGATTCAATGAGGTTAGAAACTTGTTTACATTCCCACAGCTGGGCTGAGAAAGCAGCTGACTGCATGACCTGATTCTTCTTGTTGGAAACTCTTAAAGGTGTCTTCTCCCAAGGGGCTCCCCCAAGCAGTGAAAGAATGGTCTTGTACTGGCTGTGAAACTGGGAGAACAGGTATCTCCTCAGCCCTGTTGCTCCCTTGCCTGTAACTCTGGCTTCGCAATGAGTGATAGCAACCAATCAACCAATCCACCATGTTGCCTCTGGTAAATTGCCCAACTCACCAACCTCAGTTTCCTCATCTGTTAAAGAAAGAAATCAGATCAATGCTGGCACCCTCTGGAGGCTACTGAGGGATCACATAAGACAACAGTTAAAATCAATTCTTAAAGCTCTGCAGTTGTTCAATAGTAAGCTCTTTGAAAGAAAAGAATGTTGGAATTTTGTAGCGGAAAGGGCCATGATAATCATCTCATGCTAGATTTCTAGTCTCCCCTAGTGATGTAATAGTAATTACATTAATTATCAAAACACCTCCCGTATGTCAAGGGCCTACTAAGAGCACTGCTAGGCAGTTTTTCAGACATCATTTCATCTATTCTTCACCACAACCAGGCAATGTATACAATATCTACCACACTTTACAAATAAGAAAACAAAATCCTACAGTGTAATTGTCCAAAGTTATAAGGTCAAGAATCTTCCTAGTCCATGGCTTGCCCTTCTATAACAGTATATCGCAAATTCTTTCAGAAAACAGAGAACAAGGAAACACTTCTTAGCTCATGTCATAAGTACAGCAAGACCTTTATAACAAAACCTGTCAAGAAGACTACAATCAATGAAAATTATAGACCAATATTACTCGTAAATATAGATGCAAAATTCTTGAAAACAAAAGCACATTGAAACCAGCAATATATGAAAGTCATATCACAACCAAGTAAGGTTTATCCTAGAAATGTAAGGATGTTTTGACACTTAAAAGTAAATTAATATAATTCCCCACATTAACCAAGAAAAGGAGAAAAATCATGTAATGATTATCTCAAAATATGCAGAAAAGATTGTTTGATGAATTCACCATTAATCCATGATTGAAAACAAATGTACCAGTAAATGAAGAACAAAAAATAATGTTCTCAATCTGATAAAAGTCAATAATAATTTTAAAATCTGTGGGTAACAAAATACGTAATAGTAATACAGTAAACACTTTCTATCAAAGACTGGTACCAAAACAGGGTATCTGCTGTATCTACTTCCATAATATAGTGCACTGGCTATCCAAGCCAGCATAATAAAACAAGATAAAGAAATAAAAGGTATACAGATTGTACAGGAAGAAAAAAAGCTGTCCTTGCTCATAAATAATGTAATCTTTAATGTATAAAATCCTAAAGGAATCTACTTTAAAATACTAGAATTAATAAGGGAATTTAGCAAGGATTCAGCATACAAGGTCAAATCTATTGTAATTATGTTTACTAGTGACAAAAGGTGAAAAATGATAACAAGGAATATAATTTACAATAGCATCGAAGGGTATAAAATTCTTAAGGATGAATTTTATGAAATATGTACAAGATATCTACACTTAAAACTTTAGGAAAAATTAAACAAAACATAAATGAATGGAAAGCTATACCATGTTCATGGAATAGAAGCTTAACTATCAATTCTGTCAAAATTATTTACCAGTTCAAAGCAATACAGTGAAAATCCTACCTGATCTTTTTATAGAAACTGACAAGCTATATAATTCATTTGAAAATGCAAAGGACCTACAATAGTCAAAATAATTACAAAAGAAGAATAAAGTTAGATACTTTCAACCTGATTCAGGGGTTACTATAAAGTTACAGAAATAAAGACACAAAGTGGCATTGACATAGTCAAATGTATCAATGAAATAGAACAGAGTTCAGAAACAGACCCATATATGTATGCTCAGTTGACTCTGTTGAAGGTAATTCAATGAAAAAGGAAGTTTTTTCAATATATGGTGTTGGCTCAATGGATATCCATTTGAAAACAAAACAAAGCAAAAGCCTCACATCCTACCTTACACTGTACATCATCAAGTAAAAATTTAAATCACAATTATAGTCATGCATTGAATATACAATAATGGTCCCATAAAATTAGAATATTGTATTTTTACTGTACTTTTTAATGTTTAGATATGTTTATATACATAAATACTTACCATCGTGTTATAATTGCCTGCAGTATTCAGCACAGTGACATGCTGTATGGTTTGTAGCCTAGGAACAATAGGCTGTAGCAGGAGGCTATACCATCTGATTTGTGTAAATACATTCTATGACATTTGAAAAATGATGAAATTGCCTAACAATACATTTCTCAGAATGTATTCCTGTCATTGAGTGATACATGGCCATATAAAATTTTTAAAATAAAACATAGGAGAGTATCTTTGCAACCTTATTTAGACAAATATTTCCTGAAGAGGACATAAAAAACACTAATGAGAAGAGGAGAGGAGGAGGGAAAGAAAGAAAGAAAGAAAGAAAGAAAGAAAGAAAGAAAGAAAGAAAGAAAGAAAGGAAGGAAGGAAGGAAGGAAGGAAGGAAGGAAGGAAGGAAGGAAGGAAGGAAAGAAAGAGGAAGAAGGAAGGAAGGAAGGAAGGAAGGAAAGAAAGAGGAAGAAGGAAGGAAGAAGGAAGGAGGAAGAAGGAAGGAAGGAAGGAAGGAAGGAAGGAAGGAAGGAAGGAAGGAAGGAAGGAAGGAAGGAAGGAAGGAAGGAAGGAAGGAAGGAAGGAAGGAGAAAGGGAAAGGCAGAGAAAGGAAAGAAAGGGAGGGAGGGAAAAGAAAAGACAAGAAAAAGAAGTTGCTACACTGGACCTTAACAACACTAAAAATTGCCCTTTGGAAGACACTAATATGAAACTGAAAAGACATGCCACACAGTGGAGAAAATACATACATCTGACAAATGACTTATATTCAAAATATAAAAGGAATTCTTACAATACTAAAGATGGCAAAATAACTCTAATAGCCACTTCTTAAAAAGACACACAGATGATCAATAAGCACCTGAAAAAATGCTCAGCATTGCTAATCATCAACAAATTGCAAGCTCAAACCACAATGTGATATAACCTCATACATTAAAATAGCTAAAAGTTAAAGAAAACTAGTAAGCTCTGGTGAGCATGTGGACAATCGGAGCTCTTGTAGTGGGTATGTAAATGGCATAATTACTTTGGAAAAAAGTTTGTCAGTTTCTTATACAGTTAAACATGCATCTACTTGTGATCCATCAATTTTACTTCTAGAAATTTGCCCAAGATAAATAAAAGCCACACAAAGGACTCACAAAGTTCACCCAAAGACTTATACACAAATGTGCCTGCAGTTTTTTGCACCATAGCATAAATCTGGAAACGGTCTAAAAGTCTATCCAGAGGATAGATAAATTATGTATTTATTCATTGAAATACCACTTAACAGTAGAAGAAAGCAAACTGCGGATACCTACAAAATCATGGATAAATCTCAAAAACACTTTGTTGTGCTAGAGAAGCTCACAAAAGAGTGTGTACTGTACAATTCTGTTTATAGAAAGTCCTTGAAAGGGCAAAACAAACCAGCAAGAGAAGTCAGATCAAGGATTGCCTGGGGTAGGAAGTGGTGGAGATTGACTACTAAGGGCCATGAGAAAACTTTGTGGGTTAACAGAAATGTTCAGTATTTTGATTGGAGCAGTGGTTCCATGTGCATATACAGTTGTCAAAACTTATCAATGTATACATTTAAAGAGCACGCATTTTATTTTATAAAAACAAATTGTGTGTGAATAAATGTGATTTTAAAAAATAATACAGTTCCCCACATATTTCTTAGGTCCCTTAAAGAATGAGCACCGCTCGTCTTGTCAATGCCAGAGTCTCTGTCTCATTAATCTTTTAATCGCGGTCTATACACTATCTGGCACTCGGTAAGTGCTCCCCAGGTAGAGTTTGAGAGAAGGTACGCCGGGAGAGCACGTATTGTTGGAGGGGTGTGAGGACTAACAGAACACAAGCAGGGCTAGACAAATATGCTCTTCTGCCAGAAACCTCTTTCACCATAAGGTGGCAGCAGAGAGCACCTGGCAATGTCTTTACCTACTCAATCCAGCAGGTGACAGCAGACCCACACCAACCTCTACACGAAGTTGCATTTTCTCCTCTTTCCTACAGTTAGCACAATCTCAGCCCAGCCACTCGGCCAGGCAGAAAAGGGAGACTTAAATGGAAGAGAATGAGAACGTACCCATGATCCCCATATATGATGGCACTGTTCTCCATGCTTAAGAGGCAATATTTAATTATACTTAATGTAACATCCATGCCTACTAAGCAGTGTTTCATTTCCATCCCCATCCTTTATCATGGGTATGATTTTCTTTGTTTTAAAGACAAGTAAACAAAGCTTCAGAGAAGGAGAACATGTTCCTCGTCAGGGATCTAGAAGTGGTAGCGATGGAGTTTGAGTCTGATTTTTCTTTCCATGTCATGCTGTCCAAACCTATAGGCCGACATGACCCATACAGAGGTTATGTATTGTTGTTCACTGCAGCAGTGCGCACTGCTCATGTGCATTAGCTCATTTAGTCTTCACAACTAGATGAGGTAGGAACAGTTGTTATCCCTATTTATTTTATTTATTTCATGATTGTGTTTTTGAAAGAGTGTGTTACTGTCACCCACTCTGGAGTGCAGTGGTGCGACTATAGGTCACTGCAGCCTCAAACTTCCAGGCTCAAGCAATCCTCCCATCTCAGCCTCCAGAGTAGCTAGGGCTACAAGTGTGAGCCATGGCACCTAGCCTGGTTGTCTCCGCTTTAAAGGTAGGCAGTGACACTGAGATACTGATAGGTTAATGAAACTTGTGAAGGTCACATCATTAGTAAAAGTTGCAGTTGCCACTGGGGTTCAGAGTCTGACCCTGAACCTTAATCCTTCACTGAAGAACTAGCTACCAAGTGACCACTTTGACCAGCCTTGAGGAAAAGGTGGAGGGGACTTTAGGACACATTCAGCTAAAGGAAGTGTGCTGGTTCATTTCCCACAGCTCCACACAAACTCCCAGGGGTAGTAAAGAATAGCTTCTCCCTCCTCTGTGTCTCCGAGAGGTCCCAGGGGCATTCAGAGATTTACTGTCATCCCTGTCTAGCCCATAGGAGTCTTCTAAGACCCATGATTCTTCATCCATCTAACCAGCCAGCCTTTATTGAGTACCTACTGAATGCCAAGCCTTAATTATGAAAACACAGAACCTTTCTTCAAAGAGCTCTCATACTGAGGGGAAGATCACATGCAAAAGCAAGCAAAAGCAAAACTGCAGAGAGATAATTCTGCTGGTGACTAATTACCATGTGGATGGCACAGAATTTCTGCCTAGTCAGGGAGGACTTCCTGCAGGAGGGGGAGATCTTCCACTGAGCCTTAGAGGGTAAGGCTTGAAGAGATGGAGAAAGAGGTCAGGATACAGCCTTGGCCTGAGTGAAGAGGTTTAGTGAGAATAGAGAGATCAGCTAGACCAGAGGGAGGGTCTTGGGAGGAACAGCTGAAAATACACCTGGAGGGGTTGGTTGGGGACATATTTTGGAAGGTCCTGAGGGCTTAGATGAGAGCCTTTTTGTATATCTTCAACTGATGGCTTATGATGGCTTGAAGCCATTCAAAGTGCATATAAAGAGAGCAGCAGGAGGAAGCCAGTTCCTAGGAAATTAACACAGGCAAGCCTGTGCAAAAAGAACTGGAACTAGGGAATCTGCAGGGGCAAGAAGAAGGGACCTAGTCCATGTGGAATATTTCCTATGTGTCAAGTACTTCGTATTTAGCCTACGTTATGACAGCTAATCCTCCGTAGAGCCCTGAAAGATCTGTGCAGTTATCATCTCTGGTTTATGAATGACTAAAATAAGACACAGTGAGGTTAAAGATGTTTCTCAGGGTTACCTGGACTAAAACGAACAAAGTTGAGTTTCAAACTCCCACAACCTAACACCAAAGCTCACTTTCTTAACCACTATGCTCTATTGCCTTTATATCATGGGTTATGCAAAATCCAAGCTAAGTCTAAGAGACATTTGCCATCATCTGAGATATCTATCAGGTTGAAAAACATTTAGGGCTCTTCCCTGAAAGATGCCTCTGTGCTCAAAATAGGCAATGTCTCTAAACAAATAATTAGAGAGCCATTCCCAGTATTAGAAGTGTGGAAAGCTGGGGACCATGGCTGGCTTGTGAATTCAGAGGCTATAGTAATAAATACTTGATAGTGTTTATTCTTTTAAGAGGCCGATGGGAATCACAGTGGCCCTCAGGAGACAGGAGTCATCAGAGAAGGGCAGCCGTGCTGCCAATGCTAAACACCTCCATCATTTCTTCCTTGAAAGCCAGGGAGGGCATAAACACCTTGCTGCCACACTGGAGGCACTCAGGAAGACCTGGAATAGTTGGAAAGAAAGCACTCTTAGAAGCAATAGAAACTGCCTGCAGCTCTTTGGGTGTGGTTGGATGTGGTTGCAGATTTATCTGGCTTATCTTCTCAGGCATAGAATAATTGCTATCCTGCAGGCCAAGCCCCAAAGAGATTTTCCCAGAAGCAAGCAGAGTCCTGTCTAAGGCAGAAACAGCCATGGCATAGCAGCAGCACCACCCTGTGGAGTTAGCCAGTGCTGTCACGCATGTTGGAACTACTGCAGGAAGAGGTAGCAGCATTGAGGGGGAAGGATGGGAGGTATCAGGTCTGCATGGAAGAAGACTGGAAACAAAGTCACTGGCTCATGAGAGTCTGAAGCTCATGAGAATTTAGGGAAAACTTCCACATACACAGTTCTGTACTCTTTAGCTTTCAGAGTTCCAGAAGGTCTGAGTCCAGGGTGGAATCTGTTACTGAGAGAAGAGACTTTGCAGACAGGGGCTGCAGGGAGGAAAGTGATGACACTATAGTGATGAAGAGCTTAGCCCTTGTCTGAATGAGGCTCTCACAGGTGTGGTCACCTATGACAAACTCATGGAGAATGTATACAAGAAGGCTGGTAGTGGTGGCACTGAACCATCTTCTAAAAAGACCACATTTGAAGGGAAGAGGAGACCTAGCTCAGTGAGATTAATCAAGCAAGGACATCTTGGTTAGGGGAGGCAAACTGTTTTGATGCATTGGTCAGGATAGGTTAGGTTGTGCTGCAGTAACAAGCTATCCCCAGACTTCAGCAGTTTTCAACATAAACGTTCCTTTCTCACTCATCCAAAGCACATTGCTGGGCAAGGACTCTGTTTTTCATATTCCATCAGGGACCCAGCATCTGGGATGTCACCAGTTGCTGAGTCAAGGCAAGATTTGTCCTGGGCTTTAACAGGAAGTGACATCACTTCTAGCCATGGATTGGAACTAGTCACATGGCCCCAATTAATGCAAGGGCAGCTGGAAGGTGTCAAGCAGCAGAGTGGAGTCTGATGAGCACCACCTTCTCTGGCACGCTTAGCAGAGTGTGGTGTCTGCCATTCCGAGAAATCTCTGACTGAGCTCCTAAGGGTCTATGACTTATGAGCCCCTGGGGACTCCAAATAAAAACTAAAAGAATCATTTTACTAAGAATTCTGTGAGTCATTGAGGTAGAGGCACACGGCCTGGACACTCCTTCTTTGGACAAGCCTCACACAAAGAAGGAAGATGTTTTCCCCAGAGACAACTGTACATCGTGGCATTCAACACACCAGGAGCAGTGGCACCAGTGGTCCCCAACAGAATGCCACTAGCCGTCTCAGAGCAGAGGCAGAGCCTGGCATAAATGGATGTGTCTGTTTGAGTGTTGGCAGCACATGAGAGCCCCACTAGGTCTGATTGTGTCTGGGGACTATTTCAGAAAGCTAAGATCTTTGTTATACATGTGGAGGACAAGAGCTGGCGATGGTGACCTCCTAGTGAGTCTAATAAGACTGGTAACACTGATTGGATTGTGTCCGTATTACGGATGAGGACCCTGAGGTTTGGGAAAGTTAACAGCCTTTCCAAAATCACCTGGTTAATGCATGGCAGAGCCAGTGTCTGTTGACCCTATTGCATGATTTGAAATCATCATGTTTGGGAGGCATGCACTGTGTAAGAAGACCAGGAACTGGAGCCAGGATGCCAACTTCCTAAGTGACCTCGGGCACATTATTTCAGGGTCTGCATTTCTCTATTTGTAAAGAGTAAAGCTGGATGAGATGTCTCAAAGTCTTTTCTGTTCCCACTGAGGGTCTGTTGCTGCAACCCCATTGGAGCTGACGGCAGACTCCATCAGCAGGAAGTCTGCTCCACCACCTCCAGTACCTGGAAGTTCAATATTAGGAGAACAGAGCCCACAGCCTCACGCCACCACACCTGCTTTCACCAGCTCCTGGAGAAGCTGGACAGCTAGAGAAAGGAAAGCATGCTGGGCTGGAGCCCAGTGGGGCCACGCTGTGGGCTCTCTGCTACTGTCCTCTGCTTCAACCTGGCCAGCCACCAGCTTGGCCCTGGGGTGGGGAGAGGTGGCATCATCAGTCAGGAGCTGCAGCCTGGGAGCTGCCTTGCCCTGCAAGTCTTCTTGCCTGCACATGTATGTCCTTGTGTGCAGCCCGGCCCTGCCTTAAGCAGGAGCCTGCTCCTGACAAGCAGCTTAGCTAGGGAGGAGGGGCCGTTGGAGCAGATGGGCTGATGAAGACCAGGTGGGAGTATGAGGCCAGATCACAAGAGTCCTGAACCCCCCACGGAAGACTGTTCCAAACCACCCCTGGCCCTGAGTGTCATCTCCCACTATTCCTGTCACTGAGGTCCCCCGTAAGTTTGACTTTGCAAGCTCCCTTCCCGAGATTTAGCCACCCTTGGGACTTAGCTCCTCTCTCTAGCACCTGCATTCCCTCTCTTGGCACAGAGTCCTCCCCATCGCCGGCCTTCATCTTCCCAATCCTGAGCATGAGTCCATGCTTGAGACTAAGCCCTCTCCCCTTGCCTGGCACCGAGTGCCATCCACGTTATGATGTGCAACTGAGCCCTGACATTGAGCGACCTTCACCCACCTGACACCTAGCACCCCTGAAGTCCCATAATTAGCGCTTCCCTAGTAGAAGAATGCCTCTTATCCTCCTCAGCGGGTGGCCCCGCTCCCACTTTGGCAGTCTCTGGCTGTGACCCCAGCCCCACTTGGCATATCCCCTCACCATTACAGCCTTAGCTCCTCTGTTCAAATGTAGCCAGCACCTACTGAAGTTGTACCATGTGACAGTGATGTGCAATGCTCTCGTTAGATACACAAACTAGGCTCCCAAGCTTCTGTCTGTGCCCCTTCTCCTCTACTGCATGCCCTCATTCCCCTTGGCCCGCTGAATTCTCCCCAGGTAGCCGCTGCAGTTCTGGGAGAACCCATTACCCATCAGTGGTCTAGGGCTCCCAAGTCCTGCAGCCTTCTGGGGATGCCTTTCCTTTCCTGTCTGCCATAATTCCTGGTCCCATTTCACACTAATGATAATAGTCAGCCACCTCCAGGATGCCCTAGGATTCCCAAAGTGCTACATTCTCCTTGTGGCTTTTCTCACTTCTGAGTCAGAAAGGCTATCCCGAGCTTTCCCTCTCACCTCTGAGCACTTCTGCAACCCAGACTTGAACCCAACATTTCCCCTACCTCCCTCCTGGGCCTTCCCTACTGCAAAGCTAATTCCAGGCTGGGTGATGTCACTTGTATCATGAAGGCTTCAGGAATTGCCATGCAGGGGAGAAAACAGCTGAATGTTAAATACCAGGTTCCATTCTTGAGTCAATGGTCACCTTAAACTCCAACCTGCCCTCAGAACAGAGCCCCTTCTGCTACCTCTTTCTTTCTTTCTTTTTTTTTTTTTTTTTTTTTGAGACAGAGTCTTGCTCTTTTGCCCAGACTGCAGTGAAGTGATATGATCTCAGTTCACTACAACCTCCATCCCCCTGGGTTCAAGCGATTTTCCTGCCTCAGCCTCCCAAGTAGTTGGGATTTCAAGTGCCTGCCACCACGCCCAGTTAATTTTTGTATTTTTAGTAGAGACAGGGTTTCACTATGTTGACCAGGCTGGTCTCGAACTCCTGACCTCAGGTCATCCACCCACCTCAGCCTCCCAAAGTGCTAGGATTACAGGCATGAGCCACTGAGCCCGGCCTCTGCCATCTCTTCCTTTCCTTGGGACCCGCTCCAGCACTTAAGCCCATTAATGGAAACCAAAATGCCTCTCTCCCGAAGGTAACCTCAAGCAAGGAAGTTGTCCTTCCACTTTCTTACCTCCAGAAATGATCTCTTTATTTCTTACCCTCCCCTTCCTCATGAGGCCTTGAGATCTGAAACTGCTGAACAGCAGAGGCCCTGAAAGTGTTTTCCCAAATGGGATAACACGCTTCCTTCCTCATCCAGTGAGCTAGAGAGTGGCTGCAGTTTGTTTGTGGTTTTTTTGTTTTTTATTTTTTACCGCTGCACACACATTTTCAAAGATACAGACCTCGCTGACCCTCCCAGCATCATTTGGCCTCGGGTCACATCACCTACACCACTTCTTGACAGAGCCAAGAGTGATGCTGGAAAGACAGGAGAAGAAGAAAGGGACCCAGAACAGTGGAATGCAGGAGCTCAGGGGCCACGCAGGAGTGTGGTTCTGGGTCTGGCCTAGGCACATCATACCTGCCTTGGGTGTAGTATCCTCAAACCTGCTAGTAGAGGGGCGGGAAAAATTCACAGAATCTTTTAGTGCTTTCTTGCTCAGATAATCTCAGATTTGCCTCTGAGCCTAAAGCCAAGCATCAGGCCTTCAGGGAATTGAGACTGGACACAATTATAAACTTGAATTTCCAGTCCAATAAACTTATGTCTCTGGCAGGAACTTGCAGAGGCAAGTATTCCAGACCAAACTTTTAAGGAGCACAAAGGAATAAGAAAGCAAGAAAATAAAAAGTTGCTGTGTATCACTTGTATGCCAAGTAATATTCATCTATTATATCATCACATTATGCAAGTGAGATATAATTTATACCATAATATTCATCCTTTAAAGTGTACAATTCAGTGATTTTAGTGTATTTATGACATCATGCAATGATCACCACTGTTTAATTCCAGAACATCCTCATTACCCCTACACCTCTTTGCAGGCACCCCCACCTCTTCCCAGACCCTGGCAGCCACTACTTTGTATCTTCTCAGATTAGCCTCTTCTGAACATTTTACATACAGCATGTGGTATTTTGTGATAAATATCTTTTACTTAGCATCATGTTTTCAAGGTTGATACATGTTGTAGTATATTTAATCCTTTACCCTTTTTTATGGCTATATAATACTCTATTGTACACATATATGACATTTTATTTATCCATTCATCAGTTATTGAATATTTGCATTCCTTCTACCTTGGGCTATTATGAAAAATGCTATGAACATGCATATGTGATTTTTTTGTATGAACATATGTTTTACATTTTCTTGGGTAGATACCTAGGGTAGAATTGCAGGGTAATATGGTAACTCAAAGTCTGCCTTTTTGCGAAACTGCCAAACTGTTTTCTGTGGTGGCTGCGCCATTTTACCTACTCACCAACAATGTATGAGGGTTGCAATTTCTCCATATTCTTACCAACACTTACAAATGTTCATCTTTTTTATTGTAGCCATTCTTGTGCATATGAAGTGGTTTGTCATTGTGGTTTTGATTTGCGTTTTCCTAATGACTAATGATGTTGAGCATTTTTTCATGTGCTTATTGGTCATTTGTGTATCTTCTTTGAAGGAATGTCTATTCAAGTCATTTGTCCATTTGAAAAAATTGGGTTATTTGTCTTTTACTGTTGCATTGTAAGAGTTCTTTAAATATCCTGGATATAAAACCCATAATAAACATGATTCAATTATATTCTCCCATTCTGAAGATTATCTTTTTACTTTATTAATAGTGTCCTGAGACGTACAAAAGTTTTCATTTTGATGGAGTCCAATTTATCTGTTTTTTTCTTCCATTGCTTGTGCATTTGGTGTCATATCTGAAAAACATTGCCTGATCTAAGGTCATGAAGATTTACTCATACGTTTTTTTCTAAGAGTTTAATAGTCTTATCTTTTACATTTAGGTCTTTAATTCATTTTGAAATGTTTTTTATATGGTATGAGCTAGGGGTCCAACTTTATTTTTTTGTATGTGGCTATCCAGTTGTCCCAGCATCATGCATTGAGTGACTATTCTTTCCCCATTGAATTATCTTGGCACCCTTGTTGAAAATCAATTGACCATGAGTGTAAGAGTTTGTCTCTGAACTCTCAGTGTTATTTTATTGGTCTATATGTCTATTCTTATGCCAGTACCACACAGTTTTGATTACTATAGCTTTGTAATAAGTTGCAAGCTCTGCCTCCTGGGTTCACACCAGTCTCCTGCCTCAGCCTCCCGAGTAGCTGGGACTACAGGCACCCACCACCACCACACCTGGCTAATTTTTTGTATTTTTAGTAGACACGGGGTTTCACCATGTTAGCTAGGATGGTCTCAATCTCCTGACCTTGTGATCCACCCACATCAGCCTCCCAAAGTGCTGGGATTATAGCCATGAGCCACTGCACCCGGCCTCTTAGTTCCTCTTTCTTAGGACTCTTTTGAGTATTCTACCTGCTTGAATTTCAATATAAATTTTGGGAACAGCTTGTCAACTTCTACAAAAATGGCAGTGATATTTTACTGGGGGAAACCAGCCCCTGATATTCAATGTGGGCTCTTTTCTATTTTCCCTAAGTGTCAGCCGGTCTGAGAAGTAAAGGGAAAGAGTGCAAAAGAGAGAAATTTTAAAACTGGGTGTCCAGGGAAGACATCACATGTTGGCAGGTTCTGTGATGCCCCCAAGCCACAAAACCAGCAAGTTTTTATTAGTGATTTTCAAAGAGGAGGGAGTGTATGAATAGGATGTGGGTCACAGAGATCACATGCTTCACCAGGTAATAAAATATAACAAGGCAAATGGAGGCAGGGCAAGATCACAGGACCAGGGCAAAATTAAAATTACTAATGAAGTTTTGGGCACGCATTGTCATTGATAACATCTCATCAGGAGACAGGGTTTGAGAGCAGACAACTGGTCTGACAAAAATTCATTAGGCAGGAATTTCCTCGTCCTACTAAGCCTGGGAGCGCTAGGAGAGACTGAGGCTTATTTCATCCCTTCTCTACAACCGTAAAAGACAGATATTCCCAAAGCAGCCATTTCAGAGACCTCCCCGTGGGAACGCATTCTCTTTCTCAGGAATGTTCCTTGCTGAGAAAAAGAATTCAGCAATATTTCTCCTATTTGCTTTTGAAAGAAGAGAAATATGGCTTTGTTCTGCCCGGCTCTCAGGCAGCCAGACCTAATGGTTATCTCCCTTGTTCCCTGAACATCGCTGTTATCCTGTTCTTTTTTCAAGGTGCCCAGATTTCATATTGTTTAAACAATTTGTGCAGTTAGTGCAATCATCACAGGGTCCTGAGGTGGCATTCATCCTAAGTTTACGAAGATGATAGGATTAAGAGATTAAAGTAAAGACAGGCATAGGAAATCACAAGAGTATTGATCGGGGAAGTGGTAAGTGTCCATGAAATCTTCACAATTTATGTTCAGAGATTGCAGTAAAGACAGGCGTAAGAAATTATAAAAGTATTAATTTGGGGAACTAATAAATGTCCATGAAAACTTCACAATTTATGTTGTGCCATGGCTTCAGCTGGTCCCTCCATCCGAGGTCCCTCACTTCCCGCAACAATATTTTGATAGAGATTGCGTTTAATCTGCTAAACAATTTGAGGAGTGTTAGCCACAGATCTCCAGAGAGCCAGAACCAATGGGATACATAGGTAAAAAGATTAGATTAGATAGATAAATAGAAAGATAGATGATAGATAGATAGATAGATAGATAGATAGATAGATAGATAGATATGAGATAGATATGAGATAGATAGATAGATAGATAGATAGATAGATAGATATGAGAGGGAATTTATTAGAGGAATTAGCTCACATGATTATGATGCCTGAGAAGTCCCACCACAGGCTGTCTATAAGCTAGAGACACCTGGCTCAGTTTAAGTCCAAGGGCCCCAGAATCAGAGAAGCCAATGGTGTAACTGTCAGTCTGAGGCTGAAGCCCTGATAACCTAGAGGGGCACTGGTATGAGTCCTGAAGTCCAAATGCCAGGGAACCTGCAGTTCTGATATTCAAGGACAGGAGAGGAAGAGCGTATCCCAGTTCTAACATATAGATGGACAAATTCACTTCTGTTCTGTTTTTTTCTCTCTGGGCCGATTGGATAGTGCCCACCTGCATTGAGGGTGGATCTTTCCCACCTTGCTCAGTCAGAATCACATGCTAATCTCCTCTAGAAACACCCTCACAGATACATTCAGAAGTTATGTTTTACCAGGTTTTTAGGTATTCCTTAATCCAGTCAAGTTGGTTCCTAAAACTAAACATCATAAGGAGTACTGCCATCTTAACAATATTGTTTTCCATTCCATAAACATGTTTTTTTTTTTGTATGCTTAAGTCCTTTTTAACTTATTTCATTGATGTTTTGTAGTTTTCAGTGTACAAGTTTTACATTACTTTTAAAATTTATTCCTAAGTATTTTATTCTTTTGGTACTATTATAAATGGAATTGTTTACTTAACTTCACTAAATTTCCAGTGTATAGAACCATAATTGATTTCTTCTTTTTCTTTTTTCTTTTTTTTTTTTTATTATACTTTAAGTTCTAGGGTACATGTGCACAACGTGCAGGCTTCTTACATATGTATACATGTGCCATGTTGGTGTGCTGCACCCGTTAACTCGTCATTTACGTTAGGTATATCTCCTAATGCTATCCCTCTCCTCTCCCCACTCCCCACAATAGGACCTGGTGTGTGATGTTCCCCTTTCTGTGTCCAAGTGATCTCATTGTTCAATTCCCACCTATGAGTGAGAACATGCGGTATTTGGTTTTCTGTTCTTGCGATAGTTTGCTGAGAATGATGGTTTCCAGCTGCATCCATGTCCCTACAAAGGACACGAACTCATCCTTTTTTATGGCTGCATAGTATTCCATGGTGT
>NW_016809913.1:958753-1005266 GCF_001698545.2 Rhinopithecus bieti | reverse complement strand
TATAATCCTTTGAGTATATACCCAGTAATGGGACTGCTGGGTCAAATGGTATTTCTAGTTCTAGATCCTTGAGGAATCGCCACACTGTCTTCTACAATGATTGAACTAATTTACACTCCCACCAACAGTGTAAAAGCATTCCTATTTCTCCACATCCTCTCTAGCATCTGTTGTTTCCTGACTTTTAATGATTGCCATTCTAACTGGCGTGAGATGGTATCTCATTGTGGTTTTGATTTGCATTTCTCTAAGGAGCAGAGATGATTAACTTTTTTTTCATATATTTGTTGGTTGCATAAATGTCTTCTTTGTGAAGTGTCTGTTCATATCCTTTGCCCACTTTTTGATGGGGTTGTTTTATCTTGTAAATTTAAGTTCCTTGTAGATTCTGGATATTAGCCCTTTGTCAGATGGATAGATTGCAAAAATTTTCTCCCATTCTGTAGGTTGCCTGTTTACTCCGATGATAGGGAAACTGGACACTTTAAATAATGTAATATGGCAACTCTGAATCATATTCTCCATGCAAATTTTGTTGTTGCATTTTATTTGCTTTTATGTTCAGATTTAATGACTTTCACAAGGTAATTCTGTAAAGTCTGCATTTTTTGTCACATGTGGCCACTGAATCAGCTTAGTGTTTAGCTAGTGACTGGATAGAAATTTCCTCAGACACCTGGGGCTAGTAAGTCTTTCAATCTTTGCCAGGAAGCTCCGTGTGTTGGAGCTCACTTTCAACAACAGAAGGGCTGTTTCCAACTCTGCCCTAGTTGGCTGGATGTGGTGGCTCACACCTGTAATCCCAGCACTTTGGTAGGCCGAGGTAGGCAGATCACTTGTGGTTAGGAGTTTGAGACCAGACTGGCCAACATAGTGAAACTTCATCTTTACTGAAAATACAAAAAAAAAAAAAAAAAAAAAAAAAAAAAAAAAAAATTTGCCAGGTATGGTGGCAGGTGTCTATAATTAGAATCTTTGAACCTGAGAGGCAGAGGTTGCAGTGAGCCAAGATCTTGCCACTGCACTCCAACCTGGGTGATAGAGCAAGACTCCATCTCAAAAAATAAAAATAAAAAACTTACTCGGTCTTAGCTTTCACTTCCTGTTTGCTCAGTGCCTCAACTTTAGTCAGAGGTGAGAGCTTAGGGTCTTTTCAAGTCTTTCTGAGTATGCATACAGCCCTAAGCAGGTGCACTGTCATATGTATGTGTGTGACCTTCTAAATTTTGCATAGCTTTGTGAGGTGTTGATAATATCACTCAATGGTCTTTGAACTGAGGCTGAAAGATATTAAGTGACTTACTAAAGTACTTTATGAAGCAGTGAGAGATGCCAGATTTAAATCCAAAGTTATACTGTTTCTTTTCCAAGAAGCAAGACCTCTGCAACTTCCATGGGTATTCCTCTTCTGTGCTTTTTGGCAATCCTGGTTTTAACCCAGCACGGAATTCCTCCATACCAAGTTTGGGACTGAAAGATGAGCTCTTGGGGGTTGGCAAGTGTCTGGGGACAGAGGCTTAAAGCCGATTCTAAGGAATCTCATGGATGGAGGAAGGAAGGCTTGTCCCACGCGTGATGAGCAAGAGACAAGTAACTTCCTGTGCATCTGAGGACATTTGGGGCCATCACAAATGACTCTAGTCCTTTTTAATAGCTATCATTTCTTGGGCATGCATTACAGGGACCTGGCCCTATGCCAAACACTTAGACTACAGTAGGTCTATGAAACAGCAAAAAGCAAATAAACAAGAAAATCTCAGCCAATGAGTTAATGAAGTGGTGTATGATTTTAGAGTCTAAGATCCTAACTCCAAGGATCTACCGAATTGTTTTCTTGAGTCTTTTCCATGGAATCCTTGACAGGTGGTCACCTTCAATGACAGGGAAATGTATTACTTTCCAATCAACTCATTCCTTCTTCAGTCTCCTCTGCTTGTAGATAGAGAACCCAACACAATGGAGGGAGCAGACTCCTCTGACTTTCAAGCTATTGTTCTTGCCTTCACTCCTTCTAATCCATGTGGCTTTGCCAAGTCACTTCCCCTCTTTAAGTCTGTTTCTTCACCTGAAAAATGGAGAAAAAAATTCCTGCTTGGTCAGGTTGCTGGAGTGTTGATGACATAAAGCAATCCAACTTACCCGGTAGAGGAGCACAATAGTGGCCATTGTTGAAGTTCTTCCCTCTAAGAAACTAAAATCTGTGTCTCAGCAGTTTTCACCCATTGTTGTTAATTCTGCTCCTTTAGACCACTTCCCCAACTCACGCTTTCAGATTACTCTATACAGCGACTGTATTGCCTCTTTTTGGGTAGGCTAAACCACTCCACTCCCTAAAAACAACTCCTCAATTATATGACCTTAACTCCTTTTACCACCCAATTTCCTCTTCTCCGAAGATAAGGCCCACTCTCTCGTCAGATCATAATGTGTGAAGGTTTTCACGCTGTTCTGGCCAGCAGAGCAAGAAGAGTGAGATCCACTCCCTCATTCCAAAGCTTATACTTCTTGTAATGCAACCCAAGCTCACCGTCATTTTCCTATTATGCTCACCTTCATTTTCCTATCTTGGGTCACATGTTTGCATCTACATTTGTGAAGTACAAACTCAGTATTTTCCCATCCCTGCTAAAGTGCATCCTGTTAGAGACAGCACAATGTCCCAGGCTGCTCAGACCCTGTTTCTCACATCTGTCTCAAAGCCTATAAATTGGCAAGAATAATGAGAATAAATCTTGTTACATCATCCAAGTTATCCTCACTTTCCCACGCCCTTCTACCCACCAATCGCAAATCTCCTGGGTAGATGAGCATCTGAGGCTATTCTAACAAGAGTGAGACTGGAGCCTGGAAAATGCTTAATTTCAACTTCAACCCACAAGTAGTTGTTGAGTGCCTGATATGTAGCAGGCATTTGCAAACAGTCTTCTGACATTCACAACACCCCTCAGTGTCGAGTATCATAAACCCATTTTACAGATGGGAATCAAAGAAGTCAAGCCGTTTGTACAAGATCACATGGCTAATAAGCTTCAAGGATGTAGCACAAGTCTGGGAGGTTTGTTTGACTCCAGAACCCATATTATTTTCCCTATCTTGTCTAGGTTTCTCATGCTGCTAATGGAGTCTATAAGGAGTTCTTAAAGTGCACACAAACCACCTGAGAAATATGTTAAAAATGAAGATCCACCCTTACCCCCCACATTCTGATTCAGTAGGTCTGGAGAGAGGCTTTGACACCTTTAAGAAATGCTAGGTGATTCTGAGGCTAGTGTTCACAGACAACACCTGCCTTGCCAGCTCAGCTACTGGGCTCTAAAGGTCAATTCCCAAATATTGCTTTTGGGCCAGCACAAATAATGACAGCCAGACTCTCCTAGCCGAGAGAGATGGTCAGAGCTCTCCTCAGCCATTGTCTCTCATTGCTCCCATGGGATTTTTCAGCCTAGAGCCTAAATATTGCCTCCTTCTGTGACTTTTGACTTGCTTTCCAGATCTGGCCAGGGGAAGCAAGAAATCCTAGGTGTGGATGTTGCAATGGCAGATTATGTGACACCTCTGGAGTGCTCCCTGCATCCCATAATCTCTGACAGTGGAAAGAGACCTTCCCAGGCTGCCTGTCCATGCCTTGTCCCAAACCATGAAAATGTACACAGAGCAACAAATGGCTGCTTCGCCCACCATGGTCCATAATCATTGCTTCCCATCCCCATCACATGAAGACACTGCATCAATCAACATTGGCATGTAAAGACACTTGCTTTGCTGATCTTGTAGCCTTCCCTATCTTGCCTGTAGTCATCCAGGGCTGTTTCTTAAAGTCACCCCTCTTGATCACGAGATAAAAAGAGAAAACTGTTTCTTCCTTCCTTTTGGGATATGAGTAATGACTGAATCCTTCTTGGGGTTAGTATGCCGCAATAAGGTTTCCACAGAAAGGATTTGAAGTTTATTACATTCATGAGCTCTCTGACTGTATTTTGTTTGTTCTACATGGCATGAAAAATTCAGAGACCAGGCTAAAATGTCTATGTAACTTAGAATAAACTACCTTACCTCCCTGAAATCTAGTTCCTTTATCAGTAAAATAGGGGTAACAACCATAACTGCCTCTTTGTTGTTAAGATAATTGAATAGAAACGTAATGCAAAGAGCTCTATGAAGTTGTGGCATGGAGTAGGTGTTCCATGCATATTGTCATTGTTCCCTACATCTTGCTACACACAGTGCATTCCCCAATGAGGCAGCATCTGCATCACCCTGGAGCTTGTTAAACATGTGGGATTTCATCCCCATCCCAGACCCATTCAACCAAAGTCTGCATGTTAACAAGTTCCCCAGGAATTGAAATCCACATTGAAGCTTGAGGAGCAGTGGTCAGATCATTATCCAGCAGAGTAAGAAGGCTGGGAGTGGGGACAGTGACAGCTTTCTAGCCAATGTTTTTATTTGCCACTCCATGCCAAATTCACATTCCATCTTCCTGTATGAGTGGTGGTACTAAAACTAAAACAGAACTCTGGCCTCTTCACTCTTGCACATGTGGATCGTTCCCTGATGCCCAAAGGATAAAGAACCAACTCTGTGGAGTGGCATGCAAGGCCCATCAGAATCTGGCCAGATCCTGTCTTTTCATCCTTGTTCGATTCCCACTCTACACCTGCAGATACTGCGCTGTGGCCACAGTGAGCAATGTCTGTCATTCCCAAAGGCAGCCTTCACTTTCAGGCCTCCACTCCTTATTCCAGAGGTGGTTCCTTCCCCAAGGGACACTCGGTCCTGTCATCGCCTCCAAGCTTCCTTATGCTCCACTTCCTGGAACGTTCTCTGCCTCCAAAACCCTGTTCAACATTCAAGGCTCAGCTCCACTGCTATTGTCAGAATATGTGCAGACCAGTGGCCAGGTATAAAAGTTCCACGATGAATGAGCATCTTACAGCCAAGAACTTGGGTTTTTCCTTGGCCTACCAGCAACTATCTAAATCTCCTTGGGCATGTCACCTAAACTTTTGACCCTCAAGCACTCCTTCCAACCCCAGCTGGGTAAAGAAGATAAGAAAGGTGCCAACCTCAGAGAACTGTTATGAGGATCCTTGGGGGCCACTATATCTAGCATAGTGACTGACACACAGTAAATGCTCAATAAAAACTAGCTAAGCCCACTACAGTAAAACCTGCTACAGTGCAATTTCCATAAAGTCTCTAGGTTTGTTTTCTTCATCAATGTAATCCCAGTACCTGGCTCAATTTCTGATACAGAGTATATGCTCAATAAATATTTGCTAAATAATGAATGCCTAAAATGTGTTATGCAAATTGCAAAGCTCTGTACAAGTAAGAACCTTTTGGTTCTTATTTTGTTTGTTTTTGTTTTTGTAATTAAGATTTAGATAACTTGAGAAAGAGAATGAGAGGAAGAGATCATATATATATTTTTACTGATAACCGCTGACTTATGGCTGTCTTCCAGACGCATACAGACAGGCTATGACTTTTTCATGCATGATTCTAAGAATACACACTATGGGTTCTTTTCCCATTATTTCAACATCTTATCCAATCTGTTTTCAGTTCCCCCATCACCATAACAACTTGCACTTCCCATAATAACTGTTTAGAGCTGCAATATTCTCTTGATCCCCTGCAATCACCAATTTGGCTCTAAAAGCTCCATTACTCTGTCCACCTTCAAGTTTCTAGGAGGCCTGTCCTTGATCATCCTCCAATCTCAAAAATGCTGACATCTTTCTTTTCTAAGAAAGGCAATGAAAGAGGTCCTGTGAAGATATGGGCCAAACACTTGAATGAGAGATAGGAGATAGGAGTTGCCTTTAATTAGGAAGACAAAGACAACAAAAGAATGGAAATAACCCTTTCCCAACATGATTACCATCATCTGTTCTCTTCCAGGCCAACAGTGATATGCCCACTCCTCACACTCTGCCAAGAGTCTTTCTCAAATAAAGAAACTTGGACTGAAGAGGCTGAAGATGGCCTCTATCCCAGGGAATCTCAGATCTTAATACACACAGCTTGTTAAGTGGTGGAATCACCTGCAAATATTGTAGTGGCAGATTCTGGACGTTAGTAGATCTGTGGGGGAACCTGAGATTCTGTGTCTCACAAAAGCTCCAGATGCTGCAAATGTTGCTGGTCTGTGGAATATTCTTTGAGCAACACGAGCTTACTCTATCTCTGAGCTATGAATACCATCATTCTTCTGGAAATGTACAAGTCAAGTCCTCACTAAATAACTTGTAACTTTTTTTTTGTACAGTTACTATATGGTAAGCAGTGTGATAGTCATTTCAACTAGCTTACTCGATGTAATGTGTTCACATCCCCATTTTATAGATGAATAACTTGAGTCTCAGGGAGGTGGAATGAGCCTTCTTAATTGCTGGTCTTCATTCCTTGGGGTGTGAAATTGTGGGCTTGAGCTTCAGCTGGGGAAGCTCTGGCTAGGAACAAGAACCACTCTCCTGAAAACACCAGGATACTAGTGGGCATTTGTCTTGTGCATTTCCATTTCTGCCACTACAAGACAATCTCCATGATCTGAAAGTGATTTAGCACCCACTTGCTATTACTCACACAGGTTCTCGTGGGTAAGAGTTTCTCAAGAAAATGGGCTTCAAGCCACCTTTGTTAGAGTTACCAAAGATGGTTAGAATAAATGTGTATTTGTAACAGCACGTTGTAAACCTCAAATAAATATAATAAAATGTGCAAATGAACAAATAAATGCATATATATCTGTTCCCATCCAGATCATGTCTAAGACTGGTTAATTTTCCACCAAGTTGCCTTTTCCTGCTGGGCACATAGCTTGAGTACATCTCTCAGGCTCCTACCTGGGGTCGTGAGATCGGTTCTTGCCAATGAGCTGTGAGGGGAAGTAACATGGTCTCCACACTGCGTCAATGAAGACTGGGGCTGTCTCCACATTCCCACCCCATTCTCTCACTTGTGGGATAGACACAGAGGACCTGGGACAGGAATCTGAGGCTGTAAGAAATAATAGAGCCACTTGATGGGGGAGCTTGGGTTCCAGAACAACCCAGAGTAAAATAGAGAACTCTGGCCCCACTGACCCATACTGGGTTGTGACATGGAGAACAAGCCTTTATCTTACTCAGTCATTGAAACTGTCAGATTATTTGGTAAATGTTGGCTTTTTCTAACTAATATATAGATTGAATGAATATTGGTAGATGAAGCCCAGAAATCCGAATTTCTCAGAAAGCCTTCAGGTAATTCTGAAAAACTGAAGTTTCCTGAAAAGGATAATGGCTGGGACACAGGCCAGAAATGTACTTGTGTGGCCCAAATAGCTGTGTGAAAGATAACAATTCGCAGTGACTCTTTTCCATCGTGAATTATCCTCACGCCCGCTCCTTCCTCATTCCTGCCTGCGGCATGAAACACCAGAAACTAAGCACACCCTTTATAGCCTGTTGTGCTAGCATTTGCTTTCTTGCAGACGGAAAAGTTGATTTCTAGAACATGAGCTCAGTCTCAGACCACTTGATAAGCTGATTGAAACGGAAGTCACAAAGCCTGGATGCACACCAAGTATTTTGTCGGCTGAAACAGCAAAGCTCAAAGAGGATTCATCTTTATCTTCATATTTATCATATTTTCTGCCCATTCAGAGTCAAAACCAAGCCTTGAGGCAGTGTGGGGTTGGGGTTAAGTGAAAGAAAATGCTAACATACCTATTTTAGGGAATGGGAAAGTGTGTGTGGGTTTGGAAGTTTCTCTCAACTACCACTACTTGAAAGCAGGTACCTGCCAATCCCAAAATACAGGTCTTCAAGTGACTCTTGTTTCTCTGCTTACTGTGGGACTCCAGTGGCACAACAGCATGGCAGCTCCCTTCACCCCCAACACACACACACACACACACACACACACTCTCACACTTAAAGCCTACTGAGAGAGCATTCCCTTTCGGTGGCTCTTGAGTGGCACAGTTATGATCTAGTTAGAAACTGGTTATTGTTGAGAAACCGTTAGTCTTCCCCTTCACCTTCCTGGTGCCTGTAAGGGGCCCCACCTCTGTTCATGATTCACTGTTTCTCTAAGTTATGGGTGAATGGTCACTACACTGAGTCACCCTTTCTCCAGAACTGTCTGAGGCTTTAGTGAGCTCGGGCAGAGGATGGAAAAGGAATGGTCCCTGTCCAGCTCTGATATTACAGCATCAAGTAATCAGGACAGGGAAAAACTGGCCTTCTGCCCATTCTGAAGTCAAAGGAGACAATATCCAATGTCCTATGTCAGCTGAAGAAGGGTAATTCCCATTCCCAACTCATACAGCCCATACCAATTCTCTGCTTATTTCTGGCAAGTAGTGGGTATGGTGGTATCCTGAGGTCTTCCTGGCTCCAAAGGAAAGAACCAAACCCCAAGAAACCCCTCTTACTTAGCATAGACAGTATTAAGATTCTAAAAACTCAAAATGGAAATTTTCACCCTTGGAAAATCAAAATGCTGTATACAAACTCTCATGGCAGCAGGCATAGCGTTGAAGTATAACAGGCTCTTTGGGGTTCATAGACCCTGAACTCCTTGATGGCAGAGACTTTACCGTACTCATCACCATGATACCAACAGCTTAACAGGTACTCATTGAAATAATTGCCAAAGAAATGAGTGCATGCAGGAATGAATAAATGTGAACTACTCAGTTTTTCACAGTTCATGAGACCCAACTCAATCATAAAGAGCTCCATGATGTGAGGAGATATAGTAATTAAGCACATGGATATAAAAGGCCCAAACCTCCAACTTTTCACTCAATGCATGAATCATCAGTGTAAAGAAGTCATGTCCTGCAGATGCCTGATTATTTGGTTTCAGGTTAAATTTACTCCTGTGACCTCATTATTTTAAGTAGCCTCAGGCATCTGGAACTGGGTAAACCAAGCCAGAACCAGAACAGTAACTCAGAAGACATGGAAAAACTGTATAAACAGATGTGTGCGGTAAATTAAAGACTGCCGTGGCCTTAAAACTTACATTATAAAATGAGAAGAAAAAATCCCCAAACATCTATGATTCTAATTGAAGCCACATTTCTGCAGCTAGGTGATGATAATTAAAGCATGAGACAGGGAGTCTTACACTCACTTGCCCAGCCTCTGTTTCTAATGATACTGTCTAATTCCATTCATGACTCAAATCTCAACCTCCAGTAGTGAATACATTGTAATAACTGTTCTTGATGTTTCTGTGGTTTTGTGGTACCTATTATTAAATTGGAGCTGATGGTTGGGATGTATAGAATGCTCTGTCTGCTTCAGGGATCAGTTTGTAGAATGTTTTAGAAGGAAGTGTGGTTGAGTAGAGAGATCTATGGATTTTGTAGTCTCATATCAAAGCTCAAATCTGTTCCTTGTTAGCCTTATTGCCTTGAGCAAGTTATTTAACCTCACTGAGTCTCAGGTTCCTTGTCAGTAAAATGAAAATAGTGGTACATGCTTAGCATGGGCATTATAAGGATTACATGAAATATTCAATATAAAATGTACCACCCTTAGTATGACACATAGGTCAGTGAACTTGGGTCCACTCCCTTCTCTTCTTTTCATCCCAAACCTTCCACATATCACTTGTCTTTCTTCTTTTTATATAATATCCAATGTTTCATCTCCCTTCCAGAGTCCAATGCAATGTTGAATATCTGGTAGAAATTAACCAAATGAACATTGAGATGAAATACTTCCAGTCAAATACGTTTCTTTGGTTAACTCTCTCCTACTGAAGCTCTCACTTTGATCTTCTGTACTTCAGTTCAGTTCAAACCATTTTCAGAAGCCCTGTTTTGCAGTGAACACTCAGGAGAGCATTGAGAAGAGCTATGCCTAGGTCCTGGTTCCTGTCATGGTTACTGATAGTCTGGAGAAAGGGCCCGGTGGAGAAGATTCCTAAGCAGATATTTTCAGTGTTTTCTTTTCTTTTCTTTTGAGACAGAGTCTCACTCTGTTACCCAAGCTGGAGTGCAGTGGCATGATCTTGGCTCACTGCAACCTTCACCTCCTGGGTTCAAGTGATTCTTGTCCCTCAGTCTCACAAGTAGCTTGGATTACAGGCTTGTGCCACCATACTCCATTAATTTTTGTGTTTTTAGTAGAGAGGGCGTTTCACCATGTCGGCCAGGCTGGTCTCAAACTCCTGGCCTCAAATGATGTACCCACCGCAGCCTCCCAAATCCCCTGCTGGGATTACAGGCATGAGCCATAGCACCCAGCAGCTTTCCAGTATTTTCTATGTGTGATCTTCCTTCCTCCTGAAGTGAGCATGTTTACCCAGTAGGCACCTTCTACTTCTCTGTATTGATCACTGCAAATAAACAAGAGCTTTTCCTTCACAACACACATAGAACTCAGCACTTCCTTCTGCCATTATTTACATTGTAACCCAAAAATAAAATTTAAAGCCTCACCCCCACCCCCCACCACCTGAATGAACTCCCTTCTCTTGGCCAGGGCACTCCACAGTTAACCTGAAAGACTGGTTCAGGCCATGATGGGAAGGGGGGTTGGACATGTCCCATCATGCCGTTCTCTTTTTCAGAATTCAAGAAAAGCTAACCAGCATTTAACTGCAGGAACTTTATGTCTGTTAAGAAACATTTACTATGGATTCTCTCTGAAGCCTGCTACCTGGAAGTTTCATCTGCATGATAAAACTCAGTCTCTACAATATCTTATCCCAACCCAGGCATTCCTTTCTATTGATAACAACTCTTTCAACAAATTGACAATCAGAAAAATTTTAAATCTACCTATAACCTGGAAGCCCCGTTGCCTCCACTTCAAGTTGTCCCACCATTCTGGACTGAACCAATGTGTATCTTAAATGCATTTGATTGATGTCTCATGTATCCCTAAAATGTATAAAACCAATCTGCCTCCCAACCACCTTGGGCACATGTTCTCAGGGTTTCCTAAGGGCTGTGTCACAGGCCATGGTCACTTATATTTGGTTCAGAATAAATCTCTTCAAATATTTTACAGAGTTTGATTCTTTCCATTGGCAATATTCTGTCCCAGATGATGCGTGTCAGTGAATTTGTCTTATTCTTTCTCTCATTATCCCTTCCCACTTTCCCCCTCCTGAAGCTGCCTTTGCAAAATTATGACTGAGACAGTGAAAGAGATCTATATTAACCGACTCCATCTGGCTTCTAACCTCCAAGTTGTCCTTGTTCATTCCTGAACAGAGGCTGAACTAACTTTGGGAGAAACTTAGTTTATAGTTTAAAACTAAGATGATAGCCCTTTCCCAATGCAGACCTCCTTCCTGCTTGGGGACTAGGTTGCCTTTGTAGAATGAACATTAGCCACAGGATTAGAAATTATGGTTTAGGAGTCATGCAACTGGAGGCTATAAGATTCTGCCCTCCCTACAATGCTCCTAAGATCAATGCCTGAGATATTTTGTGGAGCCTGCATTTCATGGATCAGCTGGCACCACCCAGATAGACAAACTGGCTCATCTGACCTTGTGGCCCCCACCCAAGAACTGACTCAGTGCAAGAAGACAGCTTGGACTCTCTATGATTTTATCTCTGACCAATCAGAACTCTGGGCTCACTGGCTTCCCTTCCCCCCTCCCCACCGTCCACCAAGTTTTGCTTAAAAACTCTGCTCCCAGAGTGTTTGGGAAGACTGATTTGAGTAGTAATGAAACTCTAGTCTCTCACACAGCACGCTCTGGGTGAATTACTCTTTCTCTATTGCAATTCCCCTGTCTTGAGAAATTGGATCTGTCTAGGCAGAGGGCACGGTAAACCCACTGGGTGGTTACACTCTCCCAACACACACATGAAGGTGATAACCTACCATAAGGCAGCCACACCAGGTCTGCTCCTCAGTAGTTGTGCAAACTTGAACAATAACAATGAAAACATTTTCTGATCAATCTTCAGTTTCATGGTCTGCAGGACAGATTTTTTTTTCCCCCCGCAGGTATTGGGAAGGCTAAAAAGAAAAATAAATTGTGGTCATTTCTTTATATTTTAAATTGACCTTCATATCTCTTAGCCAAGTATCAAGCACCAGGAGGCTGAGTCTTAATTCACTCTCTCTCACTCTGTTACATGGGAAACTGAGCTGGAAATGAAACCGCCTTTGCAAAAATTATAACAGTGGAGAAAATTATGGCAGGTGAATGAGATCTTATTTAACTAACCCCCATCTTGCCCCACCTTGCTTTAGCTGCCCTTAATTATTCCTGGCCTTAGGCCAAGCTAACTTTAGGAGACATTTAGTTCCCCTCTAAAAAATTAGTTCCCCTCTCCTCCTCACAAAGGCTTCTTGATCTAATACACAACTTCAGTAGTTTCAGGGTACAAAATCAATGTACAAAAATCAGTAGCATTCCTATACACCAGTGATATCCAAGCTGAAAGCCGAATCAAGAATAGAATTCCATTTACAATAGCCATAAAAAGAATAAAATACCTAGGAGAATATAGCTAACCAAGGAGGTGAAAATCCTCTACAATGAGGATTACAAAACACTGCTCAAAGAAATCAGAGATGACACAAACAAACAGAAAAATATTCCATGGTCATGGACAGGAAGAATCAACATTCTCAAAAAGGCCATACTGCCCAAAGCAATTTACAGATTCAGTTCTATTCCTTTCGAACTACCAATGACATTTTTCACAGAATTAGAACAAAACTATTAAAAAGTTCATATGGGGTGAGGTCAGGCATGGTGGCTCATGCCTGTAATCCCAGCACTTTGGGAAGCTGAGGAGGGTGGATCACCTGAGGTCAGGAGTTCAAGACCACCCTGGCCAACATGATGGAACCTCATCACTACTAAAAATACAAAAACTAGCCAGGCATGGTGGCACGTGCCTATAATCCCAACTACTCAGGAGGCTGAGGTGGGAGAATTGCTTGAACCTGAGAGGTCGGGTTGCAGTGAGCCGGGATTACACCATTGCACTCCAGCCTGGGTTTCAGAGTGAGATTCCATCTCAATACTAATACTATTACTACTAATAATAATAATAATATGGAACCAAAAAAAAAGAGCTCAATTAGACAAGGCAATCCTAAGCAAAAAGAACAAAGCTACCTAACTTCAAACTATACTACAAGGCTATAGTAACAAAAACAGCATGGTAATGGTACAAAAACAGGTGCATAGATTGATGGAACAGAATAGAGAGCCCAGAAATAATGTTGTATATCTACAACCATCTGATCTTTGAGAAAATTCACAAAACCTAGCAATGGGAAAAGGACTTCTTATTCAATAAATCATGCTAAGATAACTGACTAGCCACATGCAGAAGATTAAAACTGGACCCCTTCTTTACACCATATACAAACATTAACTCCAGATGGATTAGAGATTTAAATCTAAAACCAAAACTATAAAACTGTGGAAGGTAACCTAGGAAATACCATTCTGGGCATAGGAACTGGCAAAGACTTCATGAAAAAGATACTAAAAGCAACAGCAACAAAAGCAAAAATTGACCAATGGGACCTAATTAAACTAAATAACTTCTGAACAGCAAAAGAAACTATCAACAGAGTAAGCAGGCAACCTACAGAGTGGGAGAACATATTTGCAAATTGCATCTGACAAAGGTCTAATATCCAGAAACTACAAGAAAATTAAACAAACAAGCAAAGAACAAACAACCCCATTAAAAAGCGGGCAAGGACATGAACAGAAACTTTTCAAAAGAAGACATTCATGTGGCCAGCAAGCATATGAAAAAATGCCCAACATCACTGATGACAAGAAAAATACAAATCAAAACCACAATGAGATACCATCTGACATCAGTCAGAATGAATATTATCAAAAGGTCAAAAAAAAATAACAGATTCTGGCGAGGTTGTGGAGAAAAGGGAATGCTTATGCACTGGTGGTAGGAATGTAAATTACTTCAGCAATTGTGGAAATCAGTTTGGCAATTTCTCAAAGAACTTAAAACAGAATTACCGTTTGACCCAACAATCCTATCACTGGGTATATACCCAAAGGAAGATAAATCCTTCTACCATAAAGACACATGCATGTGTATGTTCATCACAGCACTATTCACAATAGTAAAGACATGGAATCAACCTAAATGTCCATCAATGGTAGACTGTGGTCTACTATTGTGGCACATGTATTACATTGTAGTACAAATGTGGTACAAATGTGGTACATGGAAGACTATGCAGCCATAAAAAGGATGAGATCATGCCCTTTGCAGCAACATTGATGGCCATTATCCTTGGCAAACTAACACAGGGACAGAAAACTAGATACTGCACATTCTCACTTATAAGGAGGAGCTAAACATCGAGGACATATGGACACAAAGAAGGGAGCAATTGACTAGGTACAGTGGCTCATGCCTGTAATCGCAGCACTTTGGCAGGCTGAGGCAGCAGGATTACTTGAGCTCAGGAGTTGAAGACTCACCTGGTCAACACCCTGAGACCCTGTAGACCCTGTATCTACTATATATATATATATATATATATATATATATATATATATATATATATATATATATATATATATATATATATATATATATATATATATATATATATATATATATATATATATATATATATATATATATATATATATATATATATATATATATATATATATATATATATATATATATATATATATATATATATATATATATATATATATATATATATATATATATATATATATATATATATATATATNTATATATATATATAAAATTATCTGAGCATGGTGGCACTTGCCTGTAGTTCCAGCTCCTCTGGAGGCTGAAGTGAAAGGATCTCTTGAGCCTAGAAGGTCAAGATTGCAGTGAACCATGATTGTGTCACTGCATTCCAGCCTGAGTGACAGAGAGAAAACTTGTCTCCAAAAAAAAAAAAGAAAAGAAAAGAAAAGAAAAAAATGGAACAACAGAAAACAGACACTGGGGCCTATTTGAAGGTGGTGAGTGAGAGGAGGATGAGGATTGGAAACTACTTATTGAGTACTATGCTTACTATCTGGGAGATGAAATAATTTGTACACCAAATCCCTGAAACATGCAATTTACCTATACAGCAAACCTGCACATGTACCCCTGAATCTAAAATAAAAGTTTTAACAAGAAAATAAATTGTGATCATTTACTTCTTTTTTTTAATTTACCATTACATCTCCTAGCTAAGTACCAAGCACCAGGAGATTGAGTCCTAATTCACTCTCCTTCACTCTGTTATGTGGGAAACTGACCTGGAAACGAAACCACCTTTGCAAAAATTGTAACACTGAGAAAATTATGGCAGCAAAAGAGGTCTGATTCAATCAATCTTCATTTTGCTTATAGCTGCCCTTAATTATTCCTTGGCTTAGACTGAGTTAACTTTGGGAGACATTTAGTTTATAGTTTAATTGATAATAGGCCTTCCCCAAGTCTCAGCCACTTTTGTAAAGCTAATGAGAGACAACCAGGCTAGAAGGATAGAGGAGCCTGAATTCTGCTAGAGTGTAGACATAAATGATTGCCAGCCTTTATTGCAGAGGTCACAGGATATGCAACTGCCCCAATAACTCCTGCAGATAACATCACCATTGTAGAACCTAAGATTGGCCTTTTGAGATGTCTTTTCAGGTTTTTTGGACGGCCAATGGCTCCACCTGGACCCACCAATCGCTCCTGTAATTTTGTCTGTGATTCAAGCAATCAGTACTCCCCATACCCTAGCCCCCTACTCACCAAACTGTCTTTGAAAAGACCCTTGCTGGTCACTGGTCACGATGGCTTACACCTGTAATCCCAGAACTTTGGGAGGTGAAGGTGGACCAATCGTGTGAGCTCAGGAGTTCAAGACCAGCCTGGGTAGTATGGCAAAACCTTGTCTCTACAAAAAATACAAAAATTAGCCTGGCATAGTGCTGCATGCCTGTAGTCTTAGCTACTTGAGAGGCTGAGGTGGGAGAACCATCTGAGCCTGCAGAGGTTCAGGAGGCAGTGAGTTGTGGTTGTGCCACTGCTCTCCAGAGTGGGTGACAGAATGAGACCCTGTTAAAAAAAAAATAATGAAAGAAAGAGAGAGAGAGAGAAGGAAGGAAGGAAGGAAGGAAGGAAAGAAAGAAAGAAAGAAAGAAAGAAAGAAAGAAAGAAAGAAAGAAAGAAAGAAAGAAAGAAAAAGAAAGAAAGAGAAAGGAAGTAAGGAAGAAAGAGAAAGGAAGGAAGGAAGGAAGGAAGGAAGGAAGGAAGGAAGGAAGGAAGGAAGGAAGGAAGGAAAACTCGCAGCCTCCAAGGCTTCGAGGAGATTGATTTGAGTAATAGCTCTGTCTCCAGCGTGGTGTGGTCGGCTTCACATCAATTAAACACCTTCTTTGCTGCAGTGTCATGGTTTCTGTGTATTGATTGTGTCAGTGCAGCATGCAGGAAGAACCTGTTGAGTGAGTACAGAAAGATCCCTGAGTGAAATTGGTGCTGACAGTCTCTCTGAACACTACCCCTGAACTATATCTTGCTCTCTCTTCCAAAACAGAGTCCTTCCAGTGATCCAACCCAGGGTATGTTCTGGCTGGAGAAGTACCCTCCTCTCTGGACTTGTCCAGGGACTTCTGGCTCCCAAGAGATGGATGTGAATCTGTTCCTATGTCCCAGTCCCCTAGCTTCCTGCTCCCTCCCTCTGCTTCCCAATCAGATTCAGCCACCTCACACTCAGTAAGAGTTTTGAGCAGAGTGTCACCCGGGGTACCCAGACCCACCACTGTGGTAAGTCCTAGCAGGTGCAGGTATAATGTCCCCTTTGCAACTTACTAAACATGTGACTTTCCTTCCCCATACCACCACACTCCCACTCTCTCTCTCGTAGACACACACACACACACACACACACACACACACACACACACACTGAGACTCTGCTTCCTCCTCTATGAAGTAAGGTAGCTGGTGCTAACACTCTTGGGTTAGTAAAAGACCTTTCTCTGAATCGGATCCCTCTGGGATCCAGCTCCTGCATGTTGGGCACTGGGTGCTGCCACTGGAAGGAGAAAAAACACAGCGACGGTGGCCCCCTGGGAGGGTCATGGGGGCCAATGCAACAGGTCTTTGTCTTCTCAGGTCATTTCTCAGAAACATATCCTTGGCTAGGTTTTTTTTGCAGGGGGTGATAAGGCCAAGCCAAGGATATGAAGTGTGGAAACAGCAGTGCCAGACATATCCGCATACTCATTTCTCCCACACACACCCATGGAGCCAGATAACTGATGGAGATTGATAACAACAATAACAATTAACATTTGTGGATTACCCTGGAGGCCAGCCTAAGGGCTTAGCAAGTATTTATTTAACTTACTGATCCTCATAACAATGCTAGGAGGTAGGGACTATGACTATTCTCATCTTACAGATGTTGAAACCACATTTCAACATTTCTAGAGGCACTACAAGGCTAAGTAAATTGACCAGAGTATATAACATCGTAAGTGACAGAGCTGGGGCTCAGACCCTGGAAATCAGGTTCTAGAGGTTGCTCATTGAACCTCTTAACCAGACAGAGAGCTTCAGACACAGGCAGGCACTCACACACAGTAGGACTGGCTTCTTCCAGTCATTAGGATGGAAAGAAGGGGCCCATCCAGCCTCCCTCACCAGACCTGGCCATGGTCAGCGCCAGCACCTAGCACTCTCACCTCTGCTCTGTAGGGGAAGGGCTTGTCTCAGCAGAGGTACACAGCTATTCATACCCAAGAGTTCCTACCATTCCCACCCTTAGTCCCTGGGCAGTAGAAACCAGGGAAAATTCTCTCATACAAGTCCTCAGACAAAGGCCTACTCACACTTGTGGAGACATCTGACCACAGGGCCAAGTCTTATCCTAGACAATCTCTACGTTCTCCAAAGCAGCCATCCCTTTGACCTTGAAAAATCAGGCAGTAATGCACTCTTTTCAGGGTAACACTGAGGCTTAGCTGAGATGCTGCATTCAAAACACGTAATGCGGGACTGTGCACACAGTAGGAGCCTAATAAATGAAGGCACTAGTAAGATGCCACTGCTATAATTAACTGAAAGCACAGCTAAGTGCAGAGATAGACACCCAGACATGGTGTTCCTGCAGCCTCTCTGCATCAAGACTGGCTAGGGGAAGATGTTCTGGAAAGCAGGCCTGGAAGGGTTTTGCTCAGCTAAAGCTGACCTGGGAATCAGACAAGAGGAGCAGAGGCGGGGGGAAGGAAGGAAGATATTAGTCCAGGGCAGGGGCTGAAGTGTCCCAAGGGTCCTGACCCGTTGCCCTCTCTTCACTAATCCCTGATGAAACTGGAGCTGGAAATTCACCGCCAAACCTTGAGGACTCCGGGAACGCCCTCCCACCTGCTCCCTTTTCCACATTTTCACATGGCCGGATTCCCTGTGTGCTCTGAGCCTTCACGATGAAGTCTGTAATTTCCTCCCAGGCCCTGAAAATGGGAATGTCCCAGCTATGTTGATTGTCCCCAAAAGGCAAGACAAAGCCTGTTCACAGGCCTGACCTCTGAGCCCTGAAAGCAGGTCACACTCTGGCCTCTTTCCAACCCAGCTCTGGAGCTATCCAGCAGCCATAGGAAGGCCTGCGAGCTACATGCTTCATCCTCCCAGTCAGGCCTCTAGTCATCTGGGAAGTCCCAGGGATTCTCCCCACCCAGAGAGATGAATGATTCCTTCCCAGGTACTCCAGTGGAGCTGGGCACTTGCTAGAATAAGAGGGAGGTCAAACTACCTTCAGTGTGAGAACATCACTTCTGCAGCCTTTTTTTCTGTACCCCTAAAAGAGCAGAAATGAGTGACTTCACAGAGCTATGGATTCAGACTTCACAGACTGAGTGCAGAGCAGGAAGTCAGGGGTACAGGGACTAACTGTGAGCTCAAACCTTGTTGGAGGAAGCAGCCTCACCATCCCCACAATCCATATACTCACCAGAGGGACGGCCAGGCAATGTGGGCAACCAGACTGGTCTACACCCCCAACTTGGAGTGGGAAGGTACAGGATCACCCCCAGGCTTGACTTCTCCCCAGCTGTGCAATCTTCATGAAGGCTTAGCCTCTCTGGGCCTTCATTTGCTTGCCTGCTAACTAGTAATGACTAGACCCTGAGGTCTGAAGCAGCTAAGGCCTGTGACACCCCTGCTTCTGTGCCCGGCAGGTGGGTCCCCATCCGTGTGTGCCATTCTCCTTCATGCCCCAACCCTGGGTCTTGCTCTGCATGCTGCACCAACTGCCCTTTCATCAACTCCTCTGCCCACCAGCAGCACATTCAGGTGGTTTTTCTGAGAAGATTCCCTTCTGTTTTGTGAAATAAGCAGCAAATAGGGGCTATGCTGTCCCAGTAAAAGGAATTACTCCAGCCCCAGAGCCTTTCCCCACAAGAGCGAGCCACTTTTCTCTTGGGACTTCCTCATTACTGCTTATCACAACCTTGGCACGCCAAGCACACCATGCCATCAACCTACTATCCCCCAACTCTGCCACGGCTGCTTAGCCTGGCAAGACCCAGGTCTTCTGCTCTACCCCAGCTGCCCTCAGCAAAATGTGTGTCTTCAGAAGGTCTTTTTGCCAGGGCATCAGCTCCATTAATCCTCAAGGTGTGCTAATAGGTGACAGTCACTCTGCTAAATACCCCATGTCAATAAATACATAAGGCAGAATATTCTAATCCATTGTTATCTCAGACCAGAACATTAGGCAGCAATGAATCACTAGCAGAGAAGGCATTCACTTTTCAATTATCTTTTAATCCTTCTGATTCCATCAAGAAGAAAACCTTAGTGCTTGTACTTGCCAATCTCTCTCTCTCTGTCCGTCTGTCTCTCTCTCTTCAGTGAGAGAGTAAGCTTATAAGCTCAGTACTCAGTACACCAGGCAGCAGCTGCATCAACTTTGAATCAAAAAACAAGTTTGTTTTGATTATATTTATGGTAAGCAATACTGGCTCCAAAGTTGCAATAGTTATAAATTTCCTTTTAAAATGAATTTATTTCAGAAAAAAATGAGTCATTTTAAATAAAACCACTAAGCATATAAGAGAACAGTGTTGCACAAACTTGTCAAAAATCTCAAAGGTAGAATACCAAAATTGAGAATATGCTTTAGCTGAAAGGCACGCCACAGCAGTGACAGTTCCAGGCCCTGGGACTGGCTGGTAGACAAGGTGTTTGGGACGCAGAGTTCCTTAATGTCCTTTCAAATCTCAGTTCCAAGGTTACCATGTACCCACAGGATAAGCTCCACCTTTTATTCTTCTGTCCATTCATTCTTTCAGCAAATAGTTAAGTTTTATTTTTTGTGGGGTTTTTTTAATACCAAAAAATTGCTG
This sequence comes from Rhinopithecus bieti, assembly GCF_001698545.2. Lineage (NCBI taxonomy): Eukaryota > Metazoa > Chordata > Mammalia > Primates > Cercopithecidae > Rhinopithecus > Rhinopithecus bieti. Next base: position 984,917 of record NW_016809913.1, on the reverse strand, counting down.
AACAGAGAGCTCTGTCCAGCACCAAGTCTGGGTTCTATGGAAGAAATTGGGGAAACAGGACACAGGGTTGTCCAGCAAAGTCTCTGTTGGTGACTGAGTGGCTGGCAAGATCCCTGGGCTTACCTGTTGGGTAGGACCTGGGCTGGCTGGAAGTGGATTGAGGCCAATGTCGTGCTGGTGATGGTGGCCAGCTGCTTCTGTGGCATGTATCATGTCTGAGAAAGAATGGTGCACCCCTGATAGGTCCACACGGTGTCAGAAAGCAAGGTGGCCAGGTCACAGGTTGTCACTTATTAAAACTGTGTCATAGAAAGACCATACACATGGAAGTCAGATTCTAATTTCTGTTCTGTTTTCACCTGGTTGCATGGCCTTCAGCATGTCACTTTGTCTCCCCAGACCTGTTTTCTCATCTGCAAAAGGTTAGGGGTGGGTAATATCTGTTAGCTCAGAGGACTATTAGGAGAATTAAAAGTGAGCTTCTTCCAGGCAGAAATCACATCTGTTCGTGTAGAAGTTATGTAGACCCAGTATCTGCCCCATGGTAGGTTCCTTTTTTCTTTTTTTAGATGGAGTTTTGCTCTTGTTGCACAGGTTGGAGTGCAATGGCACAATCTTGGTTCACTGCAGCCTCGGCCTCCTGGGTTCAAGCAATTCTCCTGCCTCGGCCTCCCGAGTAGCTGAGATTAAGGTACGTGCCACCACCCCAGCTAACCAGCTAAGTTTTGTATTTTTAGGAGAGATGGGGGTTTCACCATATTGGCCAGGATGGCCAATCTCAATCTGCTGACCTCAAGTGATCAGCCCACCTCAGCCTCCCAAAGTGCTGGGATTACAGGTGTGAGCCACTGTGCCCAGCCGGTTGCTAATTATTTTAATGAGTTAATATAGACAAGGGTCCAGCAGAAATCTCCTGCATATGTAAATTCTTGAAGCTGGCAAGTCTGATGAGAACAGTCTCTCCCTCTAGTCAGCACCAGCACTTTCCTGCGGTGGGGATGAATCAACAACAGGACAACAACGGGGGAAGGTAATTGAAAAGCTCAGTGATTCTCTGTGGATCCTGAGGACTTAGAAGGTGGCAGAGGAATCGATCCCAGTTCCTAGGTCCAGCAAGGCACCTGGGTATAGGGCCAGCCCTCCACTTCTCTAAGCTTTAGCATTGTCAGTTTGTCTGAGTGGGGAAAACAGAAATATTCTCAGCTAAAACTCTGACCGTGGAGCAGAAAGAAACACTGGCTAGCAAAAGGGAAATGTCAAATAGCTTATTATTTTCCTCCTGAAATCCGCCCAAGGCCTGATATAAAGGGAAAAGCCACAGGAAAGCGTGTGGACTTTCCCAGTCACAATTACTAACAGCTGCTCCTGCATTCTGTAGCATCTGTGGTATTGTAAGAGGCCCCTTTGTTCTGTAGAAAACCAGACAGACACATTCCTTCCTCCTGAGCCCCAGCCACCCACGAGGGTGGGCCAAGTTGGGTGCATTTTGCAAGCTGCTTTGGAGCAGAAAAGATAGTTTCTTTCTCTGGAATTTCTCCTATGTCCATTCAACAGAACATTAATAAGCACCTTCTTGAGTCAGGCACTATCTATGCAGTAGGAATCCAGGAGTCCACAGAAAAATCAGAGAGACAAGCAGGACTCAGACAATCAGGTGAAACCTGAGTGCAATAGAGTGGAACCCTTGCATGGGATAAACATCAATGTCGCAGACATGTAAAAGAAGGGTATATTAGTCAAGGTTCTCCAGAGAAACAGAACTAATAGATTACACATAGAAATACAGAAAGATGTGGCCAGGCACCATGGCTCACCCCTATAATCTCAGCACTTTGGGATGTCGAGGTGGGCAGATTACCTGAGGTCAGGAGTTTGAGACCACTCTGGCCAACAGGGTGAAACCCTGTCCCTACTAAAAATACAAAAAATAGCCAGGTGTGGTGACGCGGGCCTGTAATTCCAGCTACTTGTGAGGCTGAGGCATGAGAATCCCTTGAACCCAGGAGGCAGAGGTTGCAGTGAGCCAAGATTACACCACTACACTACAGCCTGAGCGATAGAGTGAGACTCTGTCTCAAAAAAAAAAAAAAAAAAAAAAAAAAAGAAAGAAAGAAAGAAAAAGAAAAAAGAAAAGAAAAGAAAAGAAATGCAGAAGGATTTATTATGATGGGTTGGCTCATGTGATTATGGAAGTTAAAAAGTCCCACAATTTGCCCTCTGCAAGCTGGAGGCCCAAGAAAACTAGTGATGTAGTTTCGGTCTAAGCCCAAAGGTCTGAACACCATTGAAGCCAATGGTGTAAGTCTCAGTGCAAGTCTGAAGGTGTGAGAACCAGGAGCACCAGTGTCCAAGAGCAGAGGAAGATGAATGTCCCAGCTCCTGCAAAGACAGAAGGAACTTGCCCTTTGCTCTGCCTTTTTGTCCCTTTGGACCCTCAGTGGATTCGATGATACTCTCACACATTGGTGAGGGTGATCTTCTTTACTGTCTGCCAATCCAAATGGTCTTCTCTTCTGGGACCATCCACACAGACATTCCCAGAACTGGTGTCTTACCAGCTCTCTGGACATTCCTCAGCCCAGTCCAATTGACATCCACAATCATCAAAAAGAGCATCGTTTGCAGCCTTGGTTTGCAGGGGAAGCGCTTCTGACCACGGTTTTGTGGGATAAGTAGACATTGGTCTGGTAAAGAAGAGGTACCAGATACGCCAGTAAAAGGAAATAGCTGTGCAAAGATCCACAAGTATGCCTTTGGTGGGTGGAGGGGAATCAAAGTCTCTGCAACCGGTTTGGACTTTCTGGAGGCAGGGTCCCTCAGGGGAGAGAAGAGAGGTGAAGCTGGAGAGGGTGGCAGTGGCCAAGCCACAGCCGAGCTCTGGACGGGCATTCTGAGAGCACAGGGGAGCCAACAAAGCATTCTCAGCAGTGACATGGCACAGCGGGCTTGACATCTCAGTCTTTTGCCAGTAGGGTAGAGGATAGATTAAAGGTGTGAGATTGTAGGCAAAGAACCCAGCCAGGAGCCTTGTGGTATCCAGGAAAAGAGTTTTAAGAACTTGAAGAATAGGAGAGCAACGAGGGGCTGTACTTGGAGTGCAGAGTAGGTGAAAGAATCTAGGAGACTTTTCATTTCTATTCAATCTGCTGAACCAAAATTCAACTCTTGAAATCACAAACCGTGTTTCATCAATCCTGGTATCCCAAGCATCTAGCATAATGTCTCGCATAGGAAAGATTCAATTTTGTTAAAAATTGGATGACTTGGTGGATGAATGAATGAGTGAATGAATGAATAATGAATCTTCCTCTAAGACATCACTAATGTCTAATCGACGTTGGTTACTATTATTATTATTACTATTACCCTAGCTTCCCTGTAGGGAAAGTGGAGGCCCTGAAGAGGTGAGAATCACAGAAAACTTCACTCTGCTCAGACTAGAAATTCCCCTCCTTTGCTCAGAGAGGGCCAGCTGGAGTCAGTGGGGAGGAAGAGCTCTGGGCAGGAAACAGGGTCCCCTGGCTGCTGTCCTGGCCTTGGCTTTCTGCCTATAGGGCTTTCCGGGCCACAGCTGGAACTCTTTCTTTGGACTAGGGACCTGGACGTGGGAGGTGAGGCAGGGTAGTAGAAGATACCCTGAATTTGTGATCCAGTTCAGGCTCTTAATTGCTTATGACCTGAACCTCAATTTCCTCTTCTGAAAAATGAAACCAACTTCATAAAATTGCTGTAAGGATCTAAAGAGGCAAGGCTTTTGAAGATGCTTATTACAGATAAATTTAACTAGTATGAGTTTGTGTGTGACAGCAGTATAGCAAAAATGCCCCAGATTTGGAGACTTGATTCTATTATTTTCCATCTGTGTGGCCCTGGTCAAAGTGTTTAACTTCTCTGAACCTTATTTCTCAATTCTCAAAAGGGAAAATTAAGTGCCCGTTACAGCAGGCTATTGTAAAGAACAGAAATCAGAGAATATAGGCAAATAAGCTTGATCAACTGTAAAATGCAGCTTATCTCTAAATCATTGTAATTGTTGTTAAACTAATCATAATAGAAAAGGAAACTTGATGACTGTTTTTCTTTGGGAACAGATATTTGGTCGGCTTAGAGAGTTTTGTGAGCAGAGGCAGGTGTCCTGGCAACTTTGAGCTGGCATGTGAATGGCCATCAGTTAACACATTCATGCTTCAGTTTTCCTTATCAATGCTTCAAGTGGCTGAAATAATGTCTCTTAAGAGCTCTGCAGGCCCTGTGACCGGCATGTGACCCAGAAGTATGACTCCCACAAGACAATTTCTTTAGGGATAAAGGGCATAAAGCAAGTGACTGCCAGAGATTTATCCAGAATCTATGCTTGGGGATTTTGCAAATCATTTAGCAGGGACCCCTGATGCTCCAAGCAGCTTGTGGCAGAAGAAAGCCTCCTTCTTAGAAAAGGAATTAGACACCGAGTTCCAGCCCAATCCCTGGTCACTAACTTGCTGTGTGACCTTGGGCAAGTCACTGCTCTCTCCGTGCTCTGGGATACTCAATTTGCAAAACGAGGTTTGGATGCCCATGCCATGCAATGTTCATATCAACGAACACCCCCCCACAACCATGATGGCTACACCCTCTATTGGAAGTGTGGTATCTCAGCTTATAGGATGTTAGCTACCCTGAGTTCCAGTCAGCTTGGAGAAAAGGCCACAAACAAAGGGTGAGGGGTCTGGAGTCAGAGTAACCTCTGGATTTTCCCAAGAGCCCAGCTAAGGACCCAGCATTCAGCAAGATAGGAGACCTGTTTGTTTTGCAAGATCCAAAAGGAGGGGACAAAGGCTTTTCTAGCTTTCTTTTTCCTGGAAGTTCCTAGAAATTCATATCACCCTGGAAAAATCTCTGTCATCCCTCAAAATGGGATATCTGATGTAATCAAAACAGCCAGCTTGGCTGATAGCAAATTCCAAAGAGATGAAAATGAAATGAGAGAAAGAAAAATGGGGAACTAGAAAAAAAAATAACTGTCAGAGAAAATAAGCAGCGGAAGCTGATGACCAAAAAGGGGAACCAAAGTCTTGATGTTTGGCCTGGAGCAGTGAAGACAGAAGAATTATATTACAAAACACATTCGAGAAATGGAAATGAGGAGGATGTGGTTTAGGCCAAGATGTGAGGGCAGACCCTATTGTGGGCCACACCAGGATTCCAGTCTGGGTGTCTAGACCCAACTTCTCACCAAGATGCCTGGCAAAGCAATAGTAAAGAGTCCAAACCATGCTGGGCCCAGATACAGAAGACCTGTTTCTCAATCCTTACCCTGTCATATTCTTGCACTACCACTTTGGGCAGGTCATTTGACCTCTCTGTGTAATAGTACGATAGTCTCTGTCTTGCTTGTCTTACAAAGTTGTCATGGGTATGCAGTGAAGTGACACTAAATACTGTGCCCTGAACACAATGCCTCATGTTCCATTTGATGGGAGAATTCCAAGAACTGAGATATTTCCTTCCTTTGCAGCTGTCTAGGAAGTGAAAAAGTAATGGAAAGTATAAAGAAATTCAGAGATTTATATTTCTCCTCTGCATATGAGGGCCTGAGATAGCCAGCCACTCAGCCACTGTCATACAGTGATTCAGGGAAAGTGGGTCTGTGCCCAGTGGCGTGGTTCAAAACCAGTCAAATCACAGTAGCCATTTTCAGATTTTAACCTTTTTCTTTAGCTAATATCTAAAATCCCCAACCTCTCAATTTATTCATTCAGCAAAAATGTGCCTGATATAGAGCTCATGACCAGCAAAGACTAGGCACTTCATTCCTGTTTATTAAATTAATGAATAAATAGGCAAATGAATGAATAAGTAAATGCCAGGCTCTGTCCTATGTGCTAAGATAGATTCAAAGAAGAATAGGTAGATCCTACTATATATTTGATGAAGAAAACATACCAGAAACCTTCAAAATACAGGGTACAATCAAGGGCTATAATAAAGGAATGCAAAGGTTTATGTGTCCAAACGAGTCTGGAAAGACTTCCTGGAAAAAGGCTTGGCTGCCTTTTCCAGGCAAGAGAAACAATGCCTGCAAGGGCACGTTTTGGGAAAGATGAGAAAATTGGTTATTACTGCAGCACAGGGTATTTGAAAGAAGTGACTGATGAGGCGTGACCTGAAAGGTGCTGTGGGCCAACATTTAGGAATCAACAGGAAGAGAAACCAGTGAAGATAGCACAGAAAAAAGAGGCCAAGTCAGGTCTCCCGATGGCCATACTGAGGAGTTGGGTTCTAGTGCATAGACATGATGAGTGGTAATTTCTGGGTATGAAGTCATTTAAGCAGATCAGATGGGTGGTTTGGGATAGATAAATTTGCTATTAGGACTAAAGTTGGACTGAACGGTAGCGCTTCTCTTGGCAAAAAATGATGTGAAACTGTTTTAATAGAACTCAGAGTGAGGCAGAGTCTTTGGGGATGAAAAAAGGAAATGAATGCTGAGATGCTTCAAGAGTGGAATGGACAGGTCTCAGGGACCAATTAGATGTGAAAGGAGATGGGGAGGAAATCAAAAGATATCTGCTTTCTACCTTGGCTATCTGGGTGGGTAGGAGTAGCAGGTCTGGGAGTGGCGTAATGACACTAGGAACTGCAGAGGATTTATTTGCCTTCCTGGCACTCAGCGTGATACCTAGCAGCGTAGTGATGATGGCATCAAAAGATGGTTTGGGGAGCTTTAAAACCCCTCTCCTCAAAAATTCGTCTTAGATTCTGCCCCTTCAAAGCCACCCCAAATGAATATACAAACGAAGGGAAATAAGTGTACCTCCTACCCAAATGCAACCTCTACACCAGTCCCGTATTACTTCTTGCAACCAAATTGATTTCCCAAGGCCCTCTTAAATAGGGATTTTGTATCTGCCATAGAGGTTTATTATATCCTGGTTGAAAAATAAAAAATAAAAATAAAAAAAAGAAAAGAAAAGAAAGAAGAAAGGGAGAAAAAGGAGAAATGCAAAGAGGGAAGGATGAACTCATTGAAGTTGAGTGACATCCAAGTGTAAATGTCCAGTGGGCTTATTGAAACACACATCTAGAACTCTTCTAAGAGCCATTTCCTGAATCATGAGAGCTTTCAATGTGTGAGTTACAGCAAAAAGACTCTACACTCAACTACAATAGGGGCCAGGTAAATAGACGAGTGAAATACACCAACAATAAGAAAACAGAGAAATTGTGGGGGAGGGAAGGGGAATTTCTGGTGACCTGTGAACATATGATTCACCTAGAGGGATGGCTGTCCCTTTGCTCTCATGGATTGTTGCCATCTAGGAATGTGACTTCAAATTGCCAAATCTGATTCCATCCAGGCAAACCAGAAATCCAGATTTTAAAATGAGAAATTTCCCCATTCAAAGTATTGGTAATTAATTGTATTTGTTTTAAACACTGTACAGGATAAACAGAACATGCCTGCAGGCTGGAACCAGGTAGAGGCCACCAGCTGGCAAACTCTCATGAAGAGTGAGAATGAAAGCATGAATCTTGGCTGGAAGTGGTGGCTCCCACCTGTAATCCCAGCACTTTGGGAGGCTGAGGCAGGCGGATCATCTGAGGTCAGGAGTTCCAGACCAGCCTGGCCAACATGGTGAAACCCTGCCTCTACTAAAAATACAAAAATTAGCTGGGTATGGCGGCATGTGCCTATAATCCCAGCTACTCGGGAGGCTGAGGCAGGAGAATCGCTTGAACCTGGGAGGCAGAGGTTGCAGTGAGCCGAGATTGTGTCATTGCACTCCAGCCTGGGCGACAAGAGCAAGCCTTTATCTCAAAACCAAAACCAAAACAAATAGAAAGTATGAATCCTTAAAGATGACCAGCATTTAGAAATAAACAGGAAGAGATACTAGAGAAGGTAGCATAGAAAGAAGAGGCAGAAAGTAATTTGAGGAAAGAGCAGAGCACAGACAGAAGGAGGATAAACAGTGGTAACTCGGCAGTGATTTCAAGTTGCATCCGAGCTATGAAGAATCCTTCATATTAGGTAATGAGGAAACCATTCATGAGATCATAATGAATGATGGGGGTGGAGGATAAATAACAACACGTTATGGAGTTAATTGGAGGTGGAAATGGAGAGCTTCCCCCCCACCCCGCCATGTAGAGATCAATCATTCAAAAATGTTTCTCATGGAAAGAAAGAGAGAGAAGGGAATTGGTTGAAGGAAGTTGAGATTAAGGGAAATGCATTTTTCCCCCAAGACTTGAGTGTGTCCGTTGGAAGAAGGGAAGGGAAGGGTGGAAAGAAGATGGAAAAGGCATGAAGATAAAGGAAAGTTCCAGTTTCTGAAAGAAGCAGCAGGAAATCAAGGATCTAGATTGAACCATGACCCTCAACAGGAGCGAGCAGCTCTTCTGAGTCAGGAAGGAAGAGCTGTGATCACGTGAAGATGGAGTTAAGTTTTGATATGAGCGTGGGATGGGCATGGAGAGAATTCTTATCTCACAGCCTCTGCCTTCACTGGGGAGGAGGCTGTCTCCTGAGAATGCTGAAGCCTGAGACAGGAGCCCAAGATGCTAGGGGAAGGGTGAAGGTGTGGAATGCCACTGTGGAGTATGGCAGGGCCAAAGAACTAGGGGCACTTTGCGGAACAGCGGCAGCACTGAGGAGTCTGTCGCATCTGCAGACCTCTTGTCCTCAAGGATATCCAGGCCTTCCAGCAAGTCCGACAGCCTGGGAGTGGTCAGGAATCGGGGGGAAGATGATCCGATGACCTGAGTTTGGGCACTGGCAGGTGGGGAGATAGAACTGTAGAAATGAGAGCATCTCTATGCTGGTAGGAGAGTGGTCAACACTGGGCTGGACTGGGGAGGAAAGGAAGCCAGGTAGGGGCCAAGGGACCTGGAGGAGCTGATGCAGTAGATTCAGAGTTGCTGAAGGGGAAGGAAGTAGAAGGCTGTGGTCAAAGGACTGGATTACTAAGTGGAACATTACAAAATAAAGAAGTTCAGGGAGATTACGAAGTCCAAAGGGTGGTCATGCAACAAGGCTGATATGAAGTGGTGATAAGTTCACTTGAAGGGGGACCCAGAGGAAATTAGAGAATTTATATTCCCTAAACATTTCCTTCCCTTAAACTTCCGCTCATTACCAAGCCTTCCATTTACAGCGTGGGTGGATTTGACCTTGAAAGGGGAGCCTTAAGATGAAAGGAAAGGAAAATAAGCAGGAGAAGAAAAAGCCCGGATTTCAAGGAAAAAAATACTTGGATGGTAGAGCATACAGAAGATTGGGCTTGGAGTGAGAACACATAAATTTAAATCCCAACCCCAATTTCTCTGTCTATAAAACAAGAAAATGACACCAGTGTCACCTACATGGCAATGCCCTATGGGAGTCACATGATTTAATGAATCATAGAGTACACATAAGGAGTTGTGGTTTTTGGCGTCTCATGACCCACAATTTTAAAATCTTTCCTTGTTAACTGCACAGGCGTTCTAGAAGATATTCAGTAAAGATTTAAAATTAATGTTTATTGTCATGAAATCAGAATTGCATAATGACAAGGCTGATGCTATAATTTTGGAATACAAATACATCCTAACTGCATTGGAAGCAGAACATGGGACAAACGTGGGCTAAGGTTATGCTACAGCAGTGAACTAGCCACAATAAATAAATACTTGTGTGCCACTGGTATAGTCCTTTTTGTCACCTCAGGGCCCAAATAGTTCATATCTCTCTCATTATGTTCATTTAATTCCCAGGTCTCTGGGTTGTCTGTATTAGGAGGAAGTCTAGTAATTCATGTTTAAGCCCCCTCCCAACATCCTTACAGTGCCCCAGAACCTTGAGGACCTATTCAGTCAAGCTGAGAAAGCTCTGCTGCTGAATTTCAAGCGAAGTGGAAGCTGGGTAACCTGACCCTCTTACCAGTGGCCAGGACTCCTGACTGTCATTGCTTCTGTCACTGTCCCTAGGGTACCTATGGATCACTGGCCTTACACCACCTAAAGATTTTCCTGTTCCTTGCTCTCATGGTACCTCCTCCAGCCTTGGCCCCAGTGTCATCCTTGGGCCTCTAGGTTTCAGCCTCTTCAGTTTGCACTTGCAGGTTTGACTGTTGCTCTCAAAGCAGGACTACTGCATCGACACGACAGGTGCAGAGGTCTTCTCGCCTCAATTGTCACCCACTGACTTCTCTGCTATGGCCTTGAACTCAGGCGACCAATCCAGTTGGAACTTCCCCAGACTCTCCGTGTCTCATAATTTTGGACTCAGAAGAAAAAGCCTAAATTTCTCTCCTCTCAAGAGATCTCTTGGTCCTTGAGCAAATGTATCCATTTCATCTCCTATCTCCAATCTTTAGGCCCCCAAAGGTTTTTTTCTTCCTTTCTCTAGGACAATGAGTGCCTATTTACAAGTGCCTGTTTCTCCTTGAATAAGGTTTCTATAAACTAAGAAGTGTTCCCTAGGGACAAAAGTAACTGGCACTCCTGTTGGAAAATGTTAAGATCTAGGTCACTAGACACTTCCCCCAACAGACACACACACACACACACACACACACACACACACACACATAGAGCTTGTCTGCATTCTAGCACTGGCATTGACACTAACTCTATAATCCTGGGCAACTTTATTTCCCCATCTTACATTAAGCAGTGGTGCAGGGATTTTCAACTCTGGGATCTCTATGACACCTCCCAGCTCTGATTGTTTCTTAATTGACAGTTATTGAGCACCTGATGCTAGGTGCTCATGCTGGTGATGCAGGAGGAAACTAGACAGACAAAAGTCCTTGCTCCACATTGTCTGACACCTACACGCCTGCTGTTCGGACTCCATTACAAACAGCTCCAAGGGGAACAGTGCACTTGTAAAGTTTCTCTGATTGCCGTGGTCACATCTGTGAGCAATAAATAAGTTGCAGAGTTGAATTATTTGGTAATGCTTTGTTTTGACTCCCTACACTTAAGTCAGAGATGTATATGCTTTGGAAAACTATTTCCCCTGACCCACCTCCCTCCCTAGACAAATACTATTTGCATTTTTATCCAGCTTCCCTCTTCAGACTCTAATTTACAGTAAAGGCAAGAGGATTTTTGAATGGAGCCAGTGCTTCGCAATGTGGGGCTCCACCAGCTAGCTGACTGAAATCTTTAATAAAGAAGCTTTTAAGTGGCTGAAGTTTCCTCTTTTTGGCATGCAATATTTTGCAACCAAGAGGAAGAAACATCATCCCCAAGGAAGAATCCATGTGGCCCCTGAAAATCACTCTCTCTGCTAGAGGCTCCCCACTCCCCAGTGCTCCCCTCAGCCCTGCCACTATCACTCCTGCAGATGGAAAACGTGAGGACCTCAGAGAACCAAAAGTCTTGCTTCTTTACTAATTTCCCTGTCTGACGTTAACTCATCCTACAATTCAGATATCTAGGGGACATGACTTGAGATTCTTGAACTGTTAATAATTAATTTAAATTATATTTGTGAAGAACCTACTACGTGAAAGATTCTGTACCAGGTGCTGGGGTCCAGCATGGGCAAAGTCCTCAAGGTGGAATGGAGCTATGGTGTGTTCTAGAAGCAGAGAGTGGGGCTGAGGGTGACATGAGGTGAGGAGACAGGAGAGGGCCTGGCAGGGTGGGATCTTCTGGTGAGAGCTGGCTGCTGTGTGAGGAGCTGAGGCCCTGGCTTGATTCTGGGGTTACCTTCTTTGACCTTCACCTTTTTGTCATGGGCAGACAGAATGGGGATAAAGTTTAGGAAATGAAAACATCACTATGCATTGTATAATAAAGATGGCCAACACATTTTCATAGCAAGAAATAACAGCAGAAACTTGCAGTGGGCCTCAGGACTATAGGAATCCAATGCCCAGAACTGGTGTGTGCCCTGGGACATCCCCTGAGAAGGCATGCCACGAGCCCTCAGACTGACACAGCTCTTTACAAGTTGCTTACAGAGCACTCTTGGTTTATTAATTCATACAAGTCTTATGACAATGTCAGAAGCAGCTGTCTTACTAATCCCCTTTGACAGAAGAGGCCCAGAGAGGTCAAGGGACTTGCTCAAGGCCACACAGCTAGAAAGAGGCAGAGCCAGACCTCTGGCCCTGGTGTTCTGACACCACCCGGGGCTCCTTCTGTTATTTTAGGCTACCTCTTCTTTCTCTTCTGTCTTCTCTTCTCTTTCCCTTCCCTCTTATTTCTTTCTTCTTATCTGCCTGTACTTACTCCTGTTGGTGCCTCCCAGCTCAGCCAGCATAGCCCTCTCTTCAAATACCCTATGCTTCATTCTGGGGTCCCAAACACAGTCTGACAATCATCTGAGGGGGCTGTGGGAGGACATAGAAAAAAATACAGCTTTACATAGAAAAAAAATGCAGATTGTAGCCAGGCGCAGTGGCTCATGCCTGTAACCCCAGCACTTTGGGAGGCCAAGGCAGGCAGATCACCTGAGGTCAAGAGTCCGAGACCAGCCTGGCCAATTCAGTAAAACCCCGTCTCTACTAAAAATACAAAAATTAGCCAGGCGTGATGTCACGTGCCTGTAATCCCAGCTACTCGGGAGGCTGAGGCATGAGAACCTCTTGAATCCAGGAGGCGCAGGTTGCAGTGAGCAGAGATAGTGCCACTGCACTCCAGCCTGGATGACAGAGTGAAACTCTGTCTCAAAAAAATAAAATAAAATAAAAAATGCAGACTGTGATTCAGCAGGTCTGGGTTGAAGCCCAGAACTCTCTGATAAATTCAATGGCACTTATCTACTTGGAGGTCATGAATGCCTTTGCTAATCTAACAGAAGCTACAGACCCTCTCCAGAAAAATGCACAATAACATAAATGTGGAAGACAACTCCTGATGGATCTGGAAGCCTATCCAAGAGCCACAGACAAGAGTCCTGGTCTGGACAAAATGACCTGCTCACTATTTTCACACCTGGCCAGAATTTCCTATCCAAAGACAAATGTTAAGGTTGTTCTAACAGAGCCGTGCACCAGCAGCCATAGCATCACCTGGGAACTGGTTAGCAATGCAGAACCTCAGGCCCACCCAAACCTACAGAGTCAGAATCTCTAGTTTAGCAAAATCCTAAGGAGATGGTAAGCATGTTACAGTTTGAAACCTATATAAGTTTGCCCAAAATGTGACCCCTCCTCCACCCAACAATCACCCGAGGTTCACAAATCTGCCCAACTCTTGAGCCCATCTTAAATGTACCAATACGAACCTTCCCTGGGCCCCTCAGCTGGGACTCTCACAGCTCTGTATCTTTCTGGTTAATGCAATTATTCTGTTCCTTCAGATGACCCCAGCACCAGTGCTAAAGGAGTCAACAAAAGGCTATTGTCAAAAAAAGTGTTTCTGTCTCCACTCCATCTGATCTCTGTTTCCCTAAGACCTGCCCGTCCCCCTGTCCCAGTTCGGCACCTTGACCCCTCATCACACTGCTCAGGCCACCTAGTACAATGCAAGCCCCAAATGAGGAAAGTATTTTCTTCCCCAATGTGTAACACAAAAGTGCTGTAGAGTGGCTCATGCTGCCTTTAGCCTAAGAAATTACTTAGCTCCTACCCACCACCCACATCAGCCTCCTCCACTAGGGCTCAGGTGCTAATCTGTGAGGGCTAGCTCAGAAGATAATCTAAAGAACAAGCCTCTTGCTTCCTCAGGCATCACTACTATTCACCACCATCACCCCCACTCACCAACTCAGGCCACTTCTCTTTCTGTTCCCATATGCTATGCCCATTGCCACCCCTATTCCCATGCTCAGGAATATTCTTGGCTACTGCATGCAGTTAGACCAGGGGCAGATCCAATCCAGAAAGCAAGAAATCTTAGATGCTGGAAGCTTGGGGTCAGATTTATTCCTAAATTCAGTCCTACTTTCCATGGATTCTTACTTTAGCATCTCTTCTGAAAAGGAAGCATCATGTCTGATTCACTTCTCCCTCCCTGTGCAATCCTCTACCTGGTGCTCTGCACAGGATATGTGCCAACTGTATGAATGTTATAATAAAGAGACAGTGCAGTAGATGACAAAGGGCACTACACTGAGAGCCCAGAAATAAGCAAACCAGTACAAATATAGCCATTTGTCTTCTATCTCACCGTGGGCCTGCCACTACCCTGTTCATGGCCTCAGTCTCCCCACCAGAGAAACAGGTAGATGGTCTCTAAAGTCTCATTCATTTTCTGATATTCTGTGAAAAATTAAAGAAGGATTTTCATCCTTGAAAGGAAAGGGATTACAGAGTAGCAGCCCTGGGAAAATGGGCTGTGTTCTACCTGGAGCTGAGCTAAGAGCGAACTTGGAGGAGAGGCCTTGAAGGGGGTTATCTAGAAAAGATGTGGTGAGTGCAGAGCTACGGTACATCTCTCTTGAAGGCTGAGCGAAGGGAGCAACAGCAAGGGAGCCTGCACTAAGTGGGGAGGGACAAGTGAACTGCAGACGTTGGTGGGGCCCAGGCAGTGGCTTCAGATTTTTCTAGAGAGCTCACTTTTACTTCCTGTTTTTTTCACCCCTGACATTGAGTGGGAGTCTGCAGCGATGACCAAAGTACATGCAGAGGATCCTGGTGGTGAGGTCAGACCCCGGGAGGAATGAAGAAAGCATTATTCACCAAGAGGAACTTTTCCATTCCTTATCTATGAGTTGATGGAGAGGAGGCCCTGGGGTAACTGGGGATTCTGGACAGCATCAGAGCATTGACCCTCACTTTCCCTGTAGCCCCTCTGGGGGCCTTTCCCTTGTGTGTCCCCAAGTGAGAGCCCAAACCAGACTTGTGCCAGAACCCAACCAGGCTTGTGCCGAGATGTTCCCAGCACAGCCCCACGTGAGAGCTCCCTGGCTCTGGGCCCAGCATCTGGAATGCAGGCTCCAGCCAAATGCATTCTTTTCTATGGGATTTGGGAACTTCCAAAGCTGCCTCAGAGTGGGAATTTCCACTCATTTCTCTCACCCTGGCACTGACCTCCCAGCTGGGGAGGGCATCTTTTCTTGACAGAACAGAAGTGGGAGGCAGACAGCTATCACTTTCCAGAAGACTTTCTTTTCTGATTCACACCCTTTCACCTTACATGTGTTCACTATCTGATATTTGCAAAGGCAAAGTCCCTTTCCAGAGACGACGACTCCTCCCTGAAGTAGGGACATGCTTCCAACACTCGGAAGCCTGTCTAAACACTCAGCCAGCAAAGCTGGGAAGTTTTTCTCTGTGACCACGGGCTAATTAGCCTCTTTCTCTGGATTGTGGCTTTGCCAGATAAAAAGAAGTGGCCATGCGACAGGATGTCTGTAAGCCCATTGATTCCGGAATTCTATGAGTGATGTTGATGTGGCTAAGTCAGGAGAGGCTTGTTTAAAGATCTCAGCATCTTTCAGCTTGTTAACCTAGAGAAAACCTGAAGCATGATTGGATTTTAAAGGGAAATGGAATGCGGTCCACCAAGTTCATGGTAAAGGAGGCACTAACAGATTAGAGACAGGTTTCCTTTGATATGAGGAAAACTTCTTGGAAGATGAGGTGAGATGGTCTAGGAAGAAATTCCTACACAAAGCTGCACAGTCTCTAGTCCTGGAAACATTTTATTCATTGGATAAGAATGGATTGAGGCATGAGCAGAGGACTGAGCCAAACACAGAGACGTTTCAACACTGGTTGGGGAGAAAAGGGGTAACTAGTGAGATTCAGGCAGAATGAGAGTAAGGCTCCTCAAGAGGCACAAGCAAAGCAGGGTTCAAGTTGATTTATTCTGTCTTCATCCTGCCTTTTCGTAATTCGACCAGAGTCTGAAATGGCCACTCCATAGAGTCCTTGCTCTGGGATTCTCCAGGAAACCAATATCCATCATGAGCCATCAAGTCTAGTCCCAGGAAGAAGAGATTCTGGAATCGGAACGTCCTGGGTGGGAGTCTCAGCCACATCTACTATTCTGTCTGAGTTCCTGGACAAATAACTTCAGTTTTAACCTAACGAAAGTTGGGTTGGTTGGAGGACTAAGCAGGCAGTGCTGGAAAGTATGTCAGCACCATACCTGACTCCCGGAATGCACTCAACAATGCCATTACTGACCACTTACTAGGAATAAAACCATCATTTGTTGAATACAACCCATTTCTTTTTACAAGTGTAGTGACGAGTGTTTTCTTCCAGGAAACCCCATGCATTTATAGACATTGCCTCAGTGACCCATTATGAAACAACAGTCACTAGTCTTTGCATGCCCATTGGGTAAGGGCACTGCGAGGCTCAGGAGGAGGCAGTGGGCTGGGAGAATCGAGAGATCAGAATTTTAAACTCAGCTCAGCCATTAGCATGCCTCAAGTACTCCTATCACATTTGTAAGAAAAAAGATTTCACTGAAATGAATTCCAAGGTCTTTGGGTTTTTATTAGCATGCTTCTGTAGTTTCTGAGGAAATCTAAGGCAAAACTGAAGAACGAAGCCAGGCTTTCCAGTTCCCGAAATACTCCTCCTCTGCTTACTCATGTGCCCTGGAAATCAAGAAGGAAGCCGGGGGAACAGCTGCCATAACCAGGGATGAACTTCTTGTCCACTGCTGCCTGCCATGCTAGCAACAGCCTCGTAACTCATAATCACTTAGCCATGAGGAATGCTTCTAGACTCTCCTTTAGCTGTCTGCCCATTAGGAAGATGCTGAAGACAAAGAGAGGACCCAAGCAGGCAACTAGTTGGAGGACTTGTGCACCTTTCCTTCCGGCAGTATGTCACAGAGGTGGCAGCCCACTGGAGACAGGGCTGCCTGGGTTCTCTGCTCGAGGGCACCTTGAGCAGGCTATTTAACCTTTCCGTGCCTCGGTTGCCTGATCTTGCCTGATCTATAACATAGAAATTAGCAATCCCTACTAGATAAAGTTGGGAGATTTACAGACTTAATATTTGTAAAGGGCTAAGAATATTCCTGGCAGAGAAAGCACTCTGTGAGTATGACACCAGCATTTCTTCTGTAGCACTACATGATGTCTACGGTTTTGTCCAAGTCTGAAACCCTAGAACTCTTAGAATTCGGTTCAATGTTTACACAACCCTACAGTTCTGCTAGGCTTCTATTGTGCTACTATCCTGCATTTGAATGAGCAAATGGATTTAATGCATTGTCAGGGAGCCGGCCAAAGCTTGAGGGCTCCTTCCTGGCTGGGAGGCTCCTTGGACTGTGGCATGAAGGTAAGCTGGCAGCGAGCCGGACATGCTTTCATCTAGTTTCCTCGCTTCCTTCCTTTTCTGCAGTTTTCACTTCAGAGAAAGCGGAATCCTTAAAAATAGCCCTCTTAGTTCACATCTGTGGTCAGTCTGGGCTTAATGGTACCCCATCCTCCCCATTTGCTCATTTGGTCTCAGCAGTGAATGGAAAAAGTGTCTCGTCCCTTTCCTACTTCCTGGAAATCCCCAGGACGCTGCATTTGCTCAGCAGATTTAACAGCCCACTTATTATTCATGGAAGATCCCTCCTCCTGCTTGACTCCGCCCTCTCTCTCCCTCTGCCTGCTTTCAATAAAAGGCAGAGACAGCAGCTGGAGGAACAGAGAGGCTGAGACTAACCCAGAAACATCCAATTCTCAAACTGAAGCTTGCACTCTCACCTCCAGCATGAAAGTCTCTGCAGTACTTCTGTGCCTGCTGCTCATAGCAGCCACCTTCAGCCCCCAGGGGCTCGCTCAGCCAGGTAAGGCCCCCTCTTCTTCTCCTTGAACCACATTGTCCTCTCTCTGAGTTATCATGGACCATCCAAGCAGACGTGGTACCCACAGTCTTGCTTTAACGCTAGTTTTCCAAGATAAGGTGACTCAGAAAAGGACAAGGGGTGAGGCCAAACACACAGCTGCTGCTGGGCAGAGCCTGAACTAGAATTCCAGCTGTGAACCCCAAATCTAGCTCCTTCCAGGATTCCATCTCTGGGACACACTCAGCACAGTTACTCTCCCAGCTGCTTCCAGCAGAGTTTGGGGATGAGGGTAATCAAAGAGAGGGTGGATGTATAGGCTGTTTCCAGACATGCTGAAGACCCAGAATCTGGTCTGTGCTTCATTCACCTTAGCTTCCAGAGACAGTATCAGGGAAACTCATGAAGGGGTATAGACTATTCAGAGCCTAAATGGAGACTCATGGCGGTGCTCCCCAGCTGTTCTTCCCCGGCACTGATCATCTGGATTATTGGTCTGTCTTAATGGCACTTGTAGGTATTATCTGGCTTTAACAGCCCCTCCTCTCTGTCCATTATCAATGTTATATATCCATTTTACATCATAGGAAACCAAGTCATTGGGTCAAAGATCACATTCTAGCTCTGAGGTATAGGCAGAAGCACTGGGATTTAATGAGCTCTTTCTCTTCTCCTGCCTTCCTTTTGCTTTTTCCTCAGGACTCTTTTCTGCTCTTAAGATCAGAATAATCCAGTTCATCCTAAAATGCTTTTTCTTTGTGGTTTATTTTCCAGATGCAATCAATGCCCCCGTCACCTGCTGCTATAACTTCACCAATAGGAAGATCTCAGTGCAGAGGCTGGCGAGCTATAGAAGAATCACCAGCAGCAAGTGTCCCAAAGAAGCTGTGATGTGAGTTCAGCACACCAACCTTCCCTGGCCTGAGGTTCTTCCTTGGGGAGCAAGGGACAAGCCTCATAAACCGAGAGTCAGAGAGTGCACTGTTTACCTTAATATACAAAGGTTCCCAATGGGAAAACTGAGGCACCAATTGAAAAAGGGAACCCCAACATCACTCTCCACCTGGGTGCCTATTCAGAACACCCCAATTTCTTTAGTTTGAAGTCAGGATGGCTCCACCTGGACACCTATAGGAGCCTATAGGAGCAGTTTGCCCTGGGTTCCCTCCTTCCACCTGCCTTCCTCCTCTAGTTCCCATGGCAGCCCATTGGTGCAGAATGGGATGCAACTCTAGGCCAAAATTGCAGAGGAACTTCATCTAACTCTGTCCTCCCTCCCCACAGCTTCAAGACCATTGTGGCCAAGGAGATCTGTGCTGACCCCAAGCAGAAGTGGGTTCAGGATTCCATGGACCACCTGGACAAGCAAATCCAAACTCCGAAGCCTTGAACACTCACTCCATAACCCAAGAATCTGCAGCTAATTTATTTTTCCCTAGTTTTCCCCAGATACCCTGTTTTATTTTATTATAATGAATTTTGTTTGTTGATATGAAACATTATGCCTTAAGTAATGTTAATCTTATTTAAGTTATTGATGTTTTTATTTTCTCTTTCGTGGTACTAGTGTTTTCTAGATACGGAGACTTGGGGAAATTGCTTTTCCTCTTGAACCACAGTTCTATCCCTGGGATGTTTTGAGGGTCTTTGCAAGAATCATTAATACAAAGAATTTTTGTTTTAACATTCCAATGCATTGCTAAAATATTATTGTGGAAATGAATATTACGTAACTATTACACAAAATAAATATATTTTTGTACAAAACCTGACTTCCAGTGTTTTCTTAAAGGAAATTACAAAGCTGAGAGTATGAGCTTGGTGGCGACAAAGGAACATGATTTCAGAGGGTGGGGCTCACATTTTGAAGGAGTGGGAATGTGGATTGGCCCCGGTCTTCTCCACTGGGTGGTCTCCTCTGAGCATCCATAAAAGAATCTTTATGTCAGGCCAGTTAGGCATTAAAACACCACCCTTCCAGTCTTCAACATCAACTGCCCAGATCCCAATGACCCTGGTCACCCATTTAGCGAGAGCCCAAACCCCATTCCTTTTCTCACAGACCCAGACCCCTGCATGCAATTCTTATCACCATAGATAAGATGATTAGATTGAAGTTTCATAGAGATGATGAGACGAACTCATTCTTTGTGAATGAATAAAGCTTTTCCAGAAAAATTGTAGGATCATTAAGAAAGGAAAAAGAAGAGTGGGAGCAAATACCTGGCAGTAGAAATGGTGATGATGTATACATCAAGGAGGGAGAACACCAATGAATCAGATGGGAATTTGGGCCCATACCAGCGTCAAGGGATGACACGTTAGAAAGGAAGGTTGAGTCAAGGGATTTGAATGTTAGGGTGAAGAGTTAGTACTCAACTTTGTTGGTTTAAAGGAAACGTTGAGAATCTTCAGTCCAATGAGGAGGTATGTGCCATGTTTAGAGATGCAGAGATAAGTTTCAGGAAATATAACTTGTTGATTTTACACATACACAGAGAAATAGGGACTAGTGAGAAGCTATTGCCATGGTCCAAGCAAGAGATGATGAAGGCCTAAATATGGAGCCCAAGAAGCAGCACTGGAGAATAATGAACCATGCAGGGTGAAATGCTGCATGTTGTAAATGGAGGAGAAAGACCTGTGACTTCAGACATGAAAACCTCATCTTCAAACCACATTTTAAGGCGGCAGCTTCCCTGAAACCAGAATGTGTTTCCCTCCATTACTATCCCCCCCATCCCAATCTCAGGAGCCTAGAATCATCCATTTAAACAGATGAGCCTCCTATTCCTAACTATCCACTTAATGTGTTTACTCCTTTGCATGATATTTGTCCCACCTGTGAAGCATTTGGCCTGTTTGGGCACCCACACCATCCCAACACTCAGGAAAGCAGATGTCTTGCTCTATTGAATAAACTGCATGGTTGTCAACTTCCCAATCTGATGGGGAAATGACCACTGTGTCAAGCTAGAGCAGACAGTGCTTTTGGCAGCATGAGGTGCTGGTGACAACTTTGACTGGCAAGAAGCACACTCAGGTTCTCACCCCAGATCCAGCACTGACTCGCATTGTCAGTCAGGACAGGTCAGATATTCTGAGCCTACATCGATAACACAGGGATGATAATGTGTTACAAATAGGAACCTAGAGGAAGTTAGGTTCCCTTCTGGATCTGGGAGCACATCTCTTGGAAAACTTCCATTTCTACTAACTGGAGTTGCAGAGGGAGAAAGGGGATTCTGCTTCTACATTCCTGGGCCAGTCCAGGGTCACTGAATCAGACTATGGAATCCCTTCAAAGCTCCAAGTACCCTGATACATCAGTCAGCAGACAATTTATTGGCAGCTATTTAGAAAACTCACTGACCCTCGCTCCAGGTCAAGCAGCCTTCCCTGCCTCTCCTCTACCCCTACATTCCCTGGCCTTGATCATCAATCAGGAGTGAAATCCCAAATTGCAGTAGATGCCAAGAGGCGAAAAGAGAATAGAATGCAAACAAGTGAGACCTCATCATATGGCTTCTGAGCAGCAGCCCTGTGACACCAGGCAGATTTGATGCAGACAGTCTGGAAGGAGAGGAGGCAGACGAAGAGGGGATCCACGTGCTCAAACCCCAAATCAATCTGCTTACATTCCCCTTGCAGGTCACATCTCTTCATTTTCAGGAAATCTTGACTCCTACTCTTTTCCACCCAAGCATGGAATTCCTTGCTCCTTGCATGATGAAACTGAACACAGGGCATTGGCAGTGGTGAGACTCTGTTTTAGAAGAGAGTGCCAAGTGCAATGCATTCCTTTCCTGTTGCCGCCGACAGTCAGTTCCAGGAAATCTATGGTTTTTATGTCATGCTCAAAATTCTCCCAGCTTCTGCTCATTATTCAGATCCAAAGCCATGTCCACATCTATAGGTGTTAGTTACAGAAGCACCATATTTCCAGGTACCAAAATCTGTATTAGTTTCTTACTGTTACTATAACAAATTACCATAAGCTTAATGGCTTAACACAACAAAAAATACATTGTCTTATAGTTCTGGAGGTCAGAAGTGATAATGGGTCCATAGGGCTATATTCATTCCTTCCAGAGGTTCTAGGGGAGAATCCATTTTCTTGCCTTTTTCCAACTGCTAGAGGCTACCTGAATTCCTCAACTCATGTCTCTTCCTGTATCTTCAAAATCTCTCTCTCTCTCTCTCTCTCTCTCTCTCTCACTCCTTTTCTTTCATAGTCACATCTTGTCTCTGACTCTGACCTTCCTGCCTTCATCATAAAAGGTGATTATATTGTGGTTATGCTGAGCCCATCTGGATAATCCAGGATAACATCTTCATCTCAAGATTCTTAAGTTAATCACATTTATAAAATTTATGTTGCTATGTCAGGTAGCATACTTATAGAGCATAGGGATTCGATTAGGATGTAGGCTTTTTTTTTTTTTGGAAATGGAGTCTCGCTCTATTGCCCAGGCTGGAGTACAGTAGCACAATCTCAGCTCACTGCAACCTCTGCCTCCTGGGTTCAAATGATTCTCCTGCCTCAGCCTCCCAAGTAACTGGGATTACAGATGTGCACTATCGCATTTGGCTAATTTTTGTATTTTTAGTACACATGAGGTTTTACCGTGTTGGCCAGGCTGGTCTCAGGTGATCCACTTGCCTCAGACTCCGAAAGTGCTGGGATTACAGGTGTGAGCCACCTCGCCCGGCCGCAAGGATGTGAGCATCTTTGGGAGGGGGACACTACTGAGACAATCACAGCCAGGAACCAGGTGAAGATTTACAATAGGTAGTTGGACGCTGTGACCTGGGCTTTGAGATCTGTATCTGGTTTGGTAACTAGATTGTTAGGTAAACTTTTGCAAGTCACCTTTTATCTGTGGGTTCATAGGCTGTGGATTTAATTTGTGCATTAAATGCTTCCTAAGTGACCTAAGGTACTTTAGAGTCACCTGAGGTCTTTCCAAAACATCATGACATCCTCAAATATTCTGATTTTGAATGTTACAATCGGGGGAAGGTTCCTCTTCCCATTGGTGTATTTTACGAGTTCCTTAGAAGATGGATACTGGTGCACAGATGAGTTTGATGCGATGTGCTCCTCAGTTCTCTCATATTCAGGTCATTAGAGCTGACAGCCAGTCCTGCTAACCTCTGACTTGTGTTTTCATAGTGTCCTCTGTTCTGACCTAGCCTTGGACCAATTTCCAATCAGGAACAAAAGGGAGCATAGAGTCCAGATATTTAGGACATTGTAAAGTTTGAAATACATCTGCTTCACCATCCCAGGCAGTGGGATGGAATTTTTAAAAATGATTTGAACAACAAAATATCCATAAAACCTTTCAGTTGGACAGAGTGGCTTCAGGAAGAGAGTGGGTTAACAATGTGGCATTCCCATCCTAGCCTGGGAGCCTGATCCTAAAAGACAGTTATGGATCGGGTGTGGAGGAAGCACAGAAATATGCCAATCTCTATGAGTAGAAAGAGATTTTACATGTCTTTACTGGTAGATTGGAACAGTGCTAGTAATTTTTTGAGAAAATTATGTTGCCAGGAAAATCAGAAGCCAAGACTGAAAAAGCCTTTGACTATTCTATCTATAAAACAACTTCTGAATCTTCCATGAGGTAGAAACAAGCCATTATGGCCACTGAATGAGGGCATGTCCACTGAGTTCCATGTACAGTGTGGCCAAGGAGAAGAAATGTACAAGCAAAGGCCTCACAGAAGGTGGATCTGGGGACCTGGACAAGGAAGCCCTTCCTGCAAGTGAGATCAGAGCCCCTGTTCCTGTTCCAGCAAGAGGCCCTTTTGATGTCTACCAAGCAGTATATCAGAATTGCTACAAATCAGTCATTGCTGGGTGTCTTCCAGACTTCCTTGTCCAATGAGAATGCTTATTTTAAGCATCTTCTTCCTATTCCACCTTGTAAATGAGTATTTAAATTGAGCAGATAAATTGTTCATTTTAAAAAAGTACTGCCAATGTTTCATTTGGAGGCTATAAAATTCATTTCCATAAGATATCATTATCTCTTTTTTAAAGTTTTAATTTTGAAAATTTTGATTAAAAAACGCATACCATGAAATGTATCATATTTACCATTTTTAAGTGTATACTTCAGTATTGTTAATGTTAATATACTTAACGTTGTTGTACAACAGATTCCCAGAATGTTTTCATCTTGTAAAACTGAAACTGCATACCCATTAAACAATACATGCTCATTTCCTCCGCTGCCCAGCCACTGGCAACCACCATTCTACTTTCTTCTTCTATGAAATTAACTTACACAATATGTGTCTTTTGGTGAACGGTTATTTTATTTAGCACAATGTTCTCAAGGTTCATTCATCTAGTTAAGGCATGTGTCAACATTCCCTTACTTTTTAAGGTTGAATACTATTCCACTGCGTGTATATACCACATTGTGTTTATCCATTCATTCAGTGATGGACAGCTGGGTTGTTTCCATCTTGTGGTTATTGTGTATGATGCTGTTCTGAATGTGGATATGCAAATGTCTCTTCCAGATTCTGCTTTCAGTTCCTTTGGATATATACCCACAAGTGGGATTGCTGCATCATTTGGTAATCCTATTTTTATTTTTTAAAAGATCTATCGTACTGTTTCCATAGTAGCTGCACCATTTTACATTTCCACTAACAGTAAACAAAGGTTCCAGTTTTTTCACATCCTTGTCTTCGCTTGTTATTTTCTGTCTTTTTGATACTAGCCATCCTAATGGAGGTGAGGAGATATCTCCCTATGGTTTTGATTTGCATGTTTCTAGTATTATTGAGTATCTTTTCAGATGCATGTTGGTCATTTGTATATCATCTTTGGAAAATGTATATTGAAATCCTTTGCCTATTTTTAACTGGGTTATTTGTTTTTTATTGTCGATGCTGCAGAAGTTCTTTTTCTTCTTTTGAGAAAGAGTTTCACTTTGTTGCCCAGGATGGAGTGCAGTGGTGTGATCTCAGCTCACTGCAACCTCCACCTGCTGGGTTCAATCAATTCTCATACCTCAGCCTTCTGTGTAGCTGAGGTTACAGGCATGCACCATCATACCCAGCTAACTTTTTGATTTTTAGTAGAGACTGGGTTTCACCACTTTGGCCAGGCAGGTCTCTAACTCCTAGCCTCAAGTGATCTGCCTGCCTCCCAAAGTGTTGAGATTACAGGCATCAGTCACTGTGCCCAACCTGAAATTACTTATATATTCTAATGTTAACCCCTTATCAGTTACATGATTTGTAAATATTTTCTCTCATTTCATAGATTGACTTATCATTCTGCTCATCGTGCCCTTCAATACACAAAAGTAAACACTTTTTTGATGTAATTCCATTTATCTATTTTTGCTTTGGTTGCCTGTGCTTTTGGTGTTATATCAAAAAAAAACCAGCTGGGCGTGGTGGCTCACGCTTGAAATCCCAGCACTATTGGAGGCTGAGGCAGGCAGATCACTTGAGGCCAGGAGTTCGAGACCAGCCTGGCCAACATGGTGAAGCCCCGTTTCCACTAAAAATACAAAATTAGCCAGGCATGGTGGTGCATACCTGTAATCCCAGCTACTTGGGAGGCTGAGGGAGGAGAGTCACTTGAACCTGGGAAGCAGAGGTTGCAGTGAGCCAAGATCGTGCCATCGCACTCCAGCCTGGGCAAAAAGAGTGAAACTCCATTTCAAAAAAATTGTCAAATCCAATATCATAAAGATTTCCCCTATTTTCTTCTAGGGGTTTATAATTTTACATCTTGCAGTTAGGTCTTTCATCCATTTTGAGTTGAATTTTGTGTATGATATAATGTAAGGCTCCAGTTTTGTTTTTGTTTTTTGTTTTTTTTTGTTTTTTTTGGAGACAGAGTTTCACTCTTGTTGCCCAAACTAGAGTGCAATGACGTGATCTTGGCTCACTATAACCTCCGTCTCCCGGGTTCAAGCGATTCTCCTGCCTCAGCCTCCTGAGTAGCTGGGATTACAGGCATGCACCACCACCCCAGCTAATTCTGTATTTTTAGTAGAGATGGGATTTCTCCATGTTGGTCAGGCTGGTCTTGAACTCCAGGCCTCAGTTGATCCACCCCCCTCGGCCTCCCAAAATGCTGGGATTGCAGGTGTGAGCCACCATGCCCAGCAAGGGTCCAGCTTTAATCTTTTCATTTGGATATCTAGTTTTCCCAGTATCATCTGTTTAGGAGACTGACCTTTCCTTACTGAGTGGTCTTGATATCCTTGTCAAAGATCATTTGACCATATACAAGAGATTTTATTTCTGGGCTCTCTATTCTATTCTATTGGTCTATATGTCTGTCTTCATGCCAGTAACACATTATTTTCATTACTGTAGCTTTGTAATATGTTTTGAAATTGATAAGATGAGACCTTCAAGTTTGTTTCTCTTTTTCAAAATTGTTTTTTACTATTTGGAATGATTTGATATTCTATGTGAATTTTAAGATGGATTTTTTTTTTTTTTTTTTTTT
>NW_016809913.1:955661-958169 GCF_001698545.2 Rhinopithecus bieti | reverse complement strand
TCTATTTCTGCAAAAATACCACTGGGATTCTGGTAGGATTCCATTGAATCTGTAGATTACTTGAGTAGCATTGTTAAGTTGTCAATATTAACAATATTAATTCTTCCAATTCATAAACCTAGGATGTCTTCTCATTTATTTGTATCTTCTTTAATTTTGGGCAATATTTTGTAGCTTTTGTTGTTCAAGTTTTTATTTCTAAATATTGGTTAATCCCTAATATTTTATTCTTTTCAATGCTATTGTAAATGGAATTGTTTTATTAATTTTCTTTTCAAACTGTTTATTGTTCATGTATATAAAATGTCTGATTTTTGTGTGTTGATTTGTTGTGTTGTATTTGTACTTTGCTGAATTCCTTTATTAGTTGTAACAGTTCTTTTGCATGTGTGAAATTTTCAGGGTTTTCTACACATAAAGTCATATCTTCTGGAAAGAAATAATTTTACTTCTTCCTTTCCAATTTAGATGACTTTTTTTTCTTGTTTGGTTCAGATGGGTCCCATTCCAGTGCTATATTTGGCAGAAACAACAAAAGCAAGAAAATGCTTTCAGTCTTTTTCTACTGCATATGATTTTAACTGTGGGCTTTTCATACATGGACTTTACTATATTGAGGTGGTTTCTATTTCCACACTATTTTCCTAGTTTGTTGAGTATTCTTATCATGAAAAGATGTCGAATTTTGTCAAATGCTTTTTTGTCATGAATTGAGATTATAATGTAATTTTTGTTCTTCATTCTGTTAATGTGGCATATTTCACTGATTGGTTTTTGTATGTTAAATTATCCTTCTATTACAGAAATAAATCCTACTTAGTGATAGTATATAATCCTTTTAATATGCTTTTGAATTCGGCTTGCTAGTATTTTGTTGAGGATTTTTGCATTAATATTCATCAGGGATATTTGCTGATAGTTTTCCTTTCTTGCAGTGCCTTTGTTCAACTTTGGTATCAGGGTAATCCCTGCCTTATATAGTAAGTTTGGAAGTGTTTCCTTCTCTTCAATATCTTGGAAGAGCTTGAGGAGTATTGGTATTAAATCTTCCTTAAATATGTGGTAGAATTCTCTAGAGAAGCCATCTGATCTTGAATTTTCTTGCTTGAGAGATTTTCGATTACTGTTATAATCTTTTTGCTAGTTATAAGTCTGTTCATATTTTCTGTTTCTTAATAACCATGTGTTTCTAGGAATTTATCCATTTATTACAGGTTATTCAATCAGTTGGCATACAATTATTCATAGTATTCTCTAATAATCCTTTTTATTTCTGGGGCATCAATTGTGATTGCATCAATGAAAGATGTAATCACATCTTTCATTTGTGATTTTCATTTGTGATTTTAGTTGAGTCTTCTCTCTTTTCTTCTTACTTAATCTAGCTAAGGATTTGCCATTTTTGTTGATCTTTTCAAAACAACAATTCTTAGTGTTGTTGATTTTTTTCTTCTGTCTCGTTTATCCCTCCTCCATTCTCTATTATTTTCTTCTTTCTGCTAGCTTTGGGTTTAGTTTGTTCTTTTTCTAGGTTCCTCAAGGTATAAAGGTAGTTTGGTGATTTCAGATCTTTCTTATTTTTTAATGTAAGCACTTACAGCTATACACTTCCTTCTTAGCATTGCTTTCTCTGCACTACGTAAGTTTTGTTATATCATGTTTTTAACTTTTTATTCTGAACAAATTTTAGGCTTACAGAAAAGTTGCAAAAATAATACAGAGAGTTTCCTTATATTCCTTGCTCAGCTCCCCCGACACTAACCTCATATTTTCTTCATGTCTTGTAAACTTTGCTGTGTCTCTGTTCTATATATATTATGCAGTATGGCATCTGAGTCAAAGGGGCAACCTCATTTGAGTCATGTCATCCTCATAATTGAGGGATGGTGGAGGAATTCATGAGAATATTAACTTCCGCTCAGAGATGACATATATGACTTCTGCTTACACCCAATAGGGCAAAGCTAAATTACTGGTTGCACACAGAGAATGTCCTCACTGGGCTGAATGACCAAAATCCCACTGAGACCCAGAATAATTCTCATCTCAAGTTCTTGCAGGACTTCTAGGACTTTACCTAGGTCCCTTCTTTCTAAGATACTCATCTCCTTTCCTTATATCCAGTGCAGTATTTCCTGAAAGTCAATCCCCCTTTCAATGTCTCAGTTTTGAAAAAACAAGACAGATTTAGGAACAACTTGTTCAGGAAGCTATCAGTATCAGTCTGAGTCCCTCCCTAGTATTTCTTCATCTACTACCCATCCTTATTTCCTAATGTCAATAATAATGACAGCTAGCACTTACTGAGCACTAACTGCACTCTGATTATTTTCATTTAACTTTTCATTTATTAACTCTTTCTTCACAACAACCAAGAAAAGAAGTTACTTTTATTGTCTCTACTGTTATAGATGTGGAAACTGAATAACAGATAGAATAAGCAGTTTGACCATGATTATGCAGGAAAACCAGGCAATGATGCAGGCAACCATTTCTTTTTTTTTTTTT
>NW_016809913.1:937940-953558 GCF_001698545.2 Rhinopithecus bieti | reverse complement strand
CGCAGGAAATAGGAGGCAGAGAAAGGCATTTGCTGCTCAGTTCCAGGAGTGGCAGCTGAACGACATGCTTAAGAAATGGTTGCCTAACCAGTGGAACATGGACCAAAATGCCTAACCTAGGCAACCATTTCTTAAGCATGTCGTTCAGCTGCCTCTCCTGGAACTGAGCAGCAAATGCCTTTCTCTGCCTCCTATTTCCTGCGACATTTTGGTCCATGTTCAGATAACATAGAACAATGTGGCTCAAAGGAAACCTCAGCCTATCAAATTAACACCTGGCAAATGTAAGGTATGCATGGGACCATTACCTGAATCTGTGCTCATGGCAAACATTGCATTCCAGTCACAGCACCATGAACTCAAACTCAAAGCAAGCCCTCACAATGCTCTCCAAGACATCTCTTTGGGCTGCCCTCACTAGTCAAAAGAGTTGACATCTGAGTAGCACCCTATAAAGTGTATTGTCTATGGTACACATAACAAAATAGAATAGTGGTTACCTCCTGGCCCCTGGTGACCACTGTTCTATTTTCTGCTTCTATGAGTCTATTTTACGTACCTCATATAAGTGGAATCATTCAATATTTGTCCCTTTGCCACTGACTAATTTCACTTAGCATAGTGTCCTCAAGGTTCATCCACTTTGTCACAAATGGAAGGATTCCTTCTTTTTAAGGCTGAATAATATCCCATCGTGTGTATATACCATATATTCTTTATCCATTCATCTATTGATGGACACTTATGTTGTTTTTATAACTTGACTGTTTTGAATAATGTAATCATAAACAGGGAATGTAGTGGCATGCCATATTAAAAACAGTGAAAGAAAAAATCAATCAACAATTCTAGATAAGGCAAAGCTACCCTTTTCAAAAGTAAATAAGAAATGAAGACATTTCAGCCTTCCAAAAAATACTAAAGGGAGTTCTTCAGGCTGTAGCAAAAGTAATTCAAAGAAATAAAGAGCACTGGTAAAAGTAACTACATAAGTAAATATAAAAGACAGTATAAATACTTTTGTTTATTTGTTTAAAATTATTTTTTTCTTGTATCTTATTTAAAAGGCACATGCATAAAGCACTAGTTATAAATCTCTATTTAGGGGCACACAATGTATAAAGGTGTAATTTGTGACCATAACAATGTTAAGATGAGGACTGGGATGGAGCTATATAGGATCAAGTTTTATACACTATTGAAATTAAAATATTAATCTGAAATAGGTTGTTATAAATTATGATGTTAATGATAGTCCCCAGGGTAACCATTAAGAAAATAACTCAAACATATATAATAAAAATGGGAAATACAATGGTACAGTAGAAAATATTTATGGTTCATAAAGTAAAGTAGTAATTAAAAAGTGAGGAACAACAGAGACATAAATATATTAAAAAGGGAAAATATCAGATGGTAATCCTATTTCATCAGTAATTACACTAACGTGAAAGGATTAAAATCCCCAACTAAAAAGCAAAGGTTGAGTAAATGAATTTTTAAAATAAACCAACTATACGCTATCTATAAGACACATGTTGTAAATTTGAAATCTCAGATAATTTGAAAGTAAAGATATGGGAAAAGACACCCCATGGAAATGATAATCAAAAAAGAGCTAGTGGCTATACTGTTAATAATATCAGACAAATAAATTTTAAGACAAAAATTGTTACTAGAGACAACGAAGGACATTCTTTTGTGACTGAGGGTTAAAAATGTATATTTTTTAATCTGGAAGGAAATTAACTGCTTACATCTTCTGATGTTGATAATGTACAATAATTTGGTTGTTTTATAAGTGTTTCTAATTTTGCCATATTTTTACAACCAGCTGATATTGTCTTTAAATTATTTTAAAGTTTTTACAAAATTCTGCAACAATTCAACAGTCTCTCATTTTTACCATTCCCAGGTCTTGTGGGTGATAGGCACAGGCCTTTCCATTATAAACATATAATTTCCATTATAAACATATAAGCAGGCATTTTCTCTGGGATCTTAAGCAGGAACATCCTGGGGCACTTCACTTAAGGATTTTCTGAAGGAGAAAGGTTTAACCAACTGGAACCCATGAGTACTTCCTTGAGCTGCTGACCAGACAGATCCAGGAAAGGTAATTTCTGGGCAGGACCTCTATGTTCTACTACAACTTTGTGGATCATTCAGCAGGTTATCCATGATAGTTGTCTTCCAAAATAAAAGAAAAAGGAAGAAAAGTCAAAGGAAAGGGTTCTGATTTATAGAAGCATCAAGTGGATGGAACATACACCCTGGGTTAGAATATATGCTGTTCTAATGTGTTACATTAGAGTGAGCTGGGAAGACTCCATAAATAAGGAGATAGAAAGTAGGTCAACTATTCACCAATTTCTGGAGCTGGGAGTAATAACAATTTGAAAAAGAGCTAATTGAGGGAATGAGTAGCCTGAGCAAAGTCATAGGGGTAAGATAAAATGACGTAAAGCTAAAACCAGAATCAAAGCCTTGCATTGCTCCCAAATTAATATTCAAGGCTGTATAATGCTCAATTTTCCCATTGAATAATTTTCCTCTTTTGCATTCCATGTCCATGATGCATGGCCCAGTTAAAGGCATGAGGACCCCACACATGGTCCCTCATCAAACCCCTTTTCACTGATATCAAAGGCGATTAGTTGGTGACTTTGTAATGTGTATGTGAGATGAGGAGCTGGATTAGTGTTTTCTTTGTATTCCGGAGATATGTGTGTGGGAAGAAGGACAAGAAGTCTCTCATCTCTGATTCAAATTGAAGGTTTCTGATTTTGTCCATAAATTTGCCTTCCCTGTATTCTTTTACTTGGAAAAATATGTTCACAGTTAATCGGATATTTTAGAAACACAGTATTCTAAGATCTTTATATGCTGTGCAGTTCTGATAGCCTATAAAGCAAATAGTGGCTTTAAAACACATCCTCAAATTCTTTTATACTCCTCCCATTAAGAGGTGTGACTATGATCCCAACCCTTGCACCTGGGATCCTTAAGCCATCATGCACAATATCTAACCATGTGGAGGGACCACTGGAAAGATCACACACAGAGAGAGAGAGAGAGAGAGAGAGAGAGAGAGAGAGAGAGAGACAGCTGTTGAAGTCCTCCCAGCCCAGACCCCAGACATTGAATGAAGACCTTGTGATACATTCAAGAGAAAAAAAAAAAAAAAACGCAGAAAATTGTTACTGTTTTAAGTCACTGTTTTCAGATAGATTGTTATGCAGCAATAGATTACTAAAATAGACACTACTTTTAGGTACTATTATTCTAAGAATACTGAATTCTATTTTTCTGCTAATGTTCTATTATTTTACTTTTCTCTGGGTTTCAGAAAGCCACCAGGATTTAAGCCATGAAGAATCTTTGAGTCCTTTGTGGAGTTGAGTCAAAGTCTGAGTGTCCTTTTGTGGACTCATGTCCTAGGGATGCTGCTCCAAAGGGAAAAGGATAACATCCCTTGTATATCTCTGACTTCGGTATCCCTGATTCCTTCCTTTTTCTGTAGAATGTGTCTCATTTCAGAGAAACTGGTCTCTTAATAACAGCCGTAGTTACATACTGCAGTCGGCCTGGACATAGACCCTACCTTACCTACCACTGCTGGTCTTAGCTGAAAAACAGGCTAACCTCGACTCATACTCTCAATTCCTATCCTCCCACTGAAGTGCAATGACTCAGCAGATTTTTTACTCCACCCTAGGATCCATCCTCTCTGCCTCCTATAAAAGGCAGAGACAGAGCCGCTAGAGGAGCAGAGGGGCTGAGACCAATCCAGAAATCTCCAGTTCTCATGGGGAAGCCCATGCCCTCATCCTCCAACATGAAAACCTCTGCAGCACTTCTGTGTCTGCTGCTCACAGCAGCTGCCTTCAGCCCCCAGGGTCTTGCTCAGCCAGGTAAGGTCCCTCTCTCCTTCTCCTTGAAGCACGTTTCACCTTCTCTGGGTTATCATGGACCAGTCAAGAAGACATGCTACCCACGGTCTCACTTTAACAGCTACTTTTCCAAGATAAGGTAACTCAGAAAAAGAACAAGGGGTGAGCCCAACCACACAGCTGCTGCTGGGTACAGCCTGAACTAGAATTCCGACTGTGAACCCCAAATCCAGCTCCTTCCAGGACTCCAGCTCTGGGAACACCTTCAGTGCAATTACCACCCGAGTTGCTTCCAGTAGAGTTTTGGATCGGGTGATCAAAGACAGGGGGCTTCTGGGGATGAATGTGCAGGCTGTTTCCAGATACCGGGAGTCCCAGAATCTGGTCTGTGTTTCATTCAGCCCAGCTTCCAGAGACTGCAGCTCCGCAGAGGTGGTAGGTATCAGAGAAACTCATGACCAAGCATAGAATGCTCAGAGCCTAAAAGGGGATCCATAGTTGGGGTACCCTTGCTCTAAGGAATTGGATTATCATATTAGCCCCTCCTAACAATGCCCAGAGTAGTCATCAATTCCTCTTCCACCTGTCAACTGGTGATGGTGCATCACTATTTCATAGTCCACAAAAGTGAAAGGGAGTTTATGAAATGCCTTAAAGGGCAAAGACACTGGACTTGGGATGGGCAGCTTTTGCCTCTACCTCCTTTCTCTCTGACTCTTTCTTCTTGCCATTCCCTATTTTACAAACAGAAAGACCCAGGACACACCCTCAATGGCCTTTTTTTCTTGTTGTTTCATTGCAGATGGGATTAATACTTCAACTACCTGCTGCTACAGATTTATCAATAAGAAAATCCCGAAGCAGAGGCTGCAGAGCTACAGAAGGATCACCAGCAGCCACTGTCCCCGGGAAGCTGTAATGTGTGTGGATGATGACCACCCACCCCTCACACCTCAGTCCTAGGTTCTTCCCTGGGCAGCGAATAGGACTAGTATCAAAATGAGTTGGAATCAAATACTGTGATGCAAACAGCATCTCTAATCTTATCCCAGACATTTTCCAGTGGGAAACAATTCAAGAAAAGAAAGTGGCTTCTCACTCTCAGCTCCCTTTCTAGCTATCACTTCAGACCTCAGTTCCTTTATCCTGGAACCAAGAGGGATTCACTTGGGCTAGCAAAAAGAGCTGCTTCTCTGAGGCCCCTTCCTTTAGTTTACCTTCTTCCTCCTCCATCCCTGAGGCACCTCCATCAGCCAGGCTGATGAGCTAGACAGCGTTGGTCACACTCCCAGGCTGAACCCTCAAGATGTTCCATCTAACTGTCTCCTTTCTCCTCCACAGCTTCAAGACCAGACTGGGCAAGAAGATCTGTGCTGACCCCACACAGAAGTGGGTCCAGGAATTTATGAAGCACCTGGACGGGAAAACCCAAACTCCAAAGCTTTGAACATTCATGACTGAACTGAAACCAAGCCATGACTTGAGAAACAAATAATTTATTTATTTATTTTTTATTTTATTTTTATTTTTTTATTATACTCTACAGTTCTGGGTACATGTGCATAACGTGCAGTTTGTTACATATGTGTACTTTGTGCATGTTGGCCTTGTGCTGCACCCATCAACTCTCAGCACCCATTCTATCTCATTTATATCATGTGTTAATAACTCCCCAATGCAATCCCTCCCCCCCTCCCGGCTCCCCATGATAGGCCCAGTGTGTGATGTTCCCCCTTCCCGAGTCCAAGTGATCTCATTGTTTCAGTTCCCACTATGAGTGAAACATGCGCCTGTTTGGTGGTTTTTCTGTTCTTGTGATAGTTTGCTTAAGAATGATGGTTTCCAGCTCATCATGTCCTAGCTGCATCATGTCCCTACAAAGGATGCAAACTCATCCTTTTTATGGACTGCATAGTGTTCCAATGGTGTATATGTGCTTTAACATTTTCTTAATCCGGTCTGTCACTGATGGACATTTGGGTTGATTCCAAGTCTTTGCTATTGTGAATAGTGCTGCAATAAACAATATGGTGCATGTGTCTTGTAGTAGATATATTTAATAACCTTTGGGTATATAACCAGTAGTGGGATGGCTGGGTCATATGGTCATCTTAGTTCTAGATCCTGCAGGAATTGCCATACTGTTTTCCATAATGGTTGAATTCGTTTACAATCCCAACCACAGTTAAAGTGTTCCTATTTCTCCACATCCTCTCAAACAAAACTGTTGTTTCCTGATTTTTAATGATTGCCATTCTAACTGGTGTGAGTATGGTATCTCATCTGTGTTTTGATTTGGCATTTCTCTTGATGGAGTGATGATGAGCATTTTTTCATGTGTCTGTTGGCTGCATGAATGTCTTCTTTTGAGAAATGGTCTGTTCATATCCTTTTTGGCCCCACTTTTGATGGCGGTTGTTTGTTTTTCTTCTGTATATTGTTTGGTTCTTTATACGCTTCTGGATATTAGCCCTTTGTCAGGATGAGTAGATTGCAAAAATTTTTCTCCCATTCTGTAGGGTTGCCTGTTCACTCTGATGGTAGTTTTCTTTGCTGTGCAGAAGCTCTAGTTTAATTAGATCCCATTTGTCAATTTTTGCTTTGCTGCCATTGCTTTTGGTACATGTTTTCAGACCATGAAGTCTCTTGCCCCATGCCCTATGTCATGAATGGTACTACCTAGATTTTCTTCTAGGTTTTATGGGTTATTAGTCTAACATTTAAAGTCTCATAATCCATCATGAATTAAATCTCCGTATCACAGAGAAGGAAGGACCCTTATCAAAGCTTTCTACTTATTGGCTAGCCAATTTTCCCAGCACCATTTATTAAATAGGGAAAATTTTGCCCCATTTCTTGTTTTCTCCTTCAGGTTTGCAACGAATCAGATCGCTGAGTAGATGTGTGATTATTTATATCCTGGGAACACTGTTCTTTCCATTGGCCTCATATCAGCATCTGTTTTAAGGTACCAGACCATGCTGTTTTGCGTGACTTAGCCTTGATAGAATATGTTTGAAGTCATGGTAGCCGCGCACGCCTCCCAGCTTTGTCCTTTTGACTTAGGATTGTCTTGGCAATGCATGGCTCTTTTTTGGTCTCATATGAACTTTAAAAGCGTTTTTTCCCAATTCTGTGAAGAAAACTCAATTGGTAGCTTGATGGGGATGGCATTGAATCTATAAATAACCTTGGGCAGTATGGCCATTTTCCCACAATATTGATTCTTTCCTATCCAGGCATGTATGTTCTTCCATTTGTTTGTGTCCTCTTTTTATTTCACTGAGCAGTGGTTTGTAGTCTCCTTGAGAGGTCCTTTACATCCCCTTGTAAGTATGGATTCGTAGGTATTTATTCTTCTTTGAAGCAATGTGAATGGAAGTTCATTCTCTGATTTGGCTCTCTGTTTTCTGTTACTGGATAGTATTAAGAATGCTTGTGATTTTTTCCATTAACTCTTTGTATCCTGAGGACTTTGCTGATTTTGCATAAATCAGACTTAAGGAGATTTTGGGCATGAGACTCATGGGGTTTTCTAAACTATTACGGTCTATGTCATCTGCAACGGGGACAATTTGATTTCTTCCTTGTTCCTTAACTGAATAACCCTGATCTCTCTTTCTTGGCCTGCTTGGCCTACCACAGAACTTTTCCAACACTATGTTGAATAGGAGTGGTGAGAGAGGGCATCCCTGTCTGAGAAACAAATAATTTATATACCCTGTCCTTTCTCAGAGTGGTTCTGAGATTATTTTATTCTAATTCTAAGGAATATGAGCTTTATGTAATAATGTGAATCATGGTTTTTCTTACATAGTTTTAAAAAGTTATTAATATTTTAATTTAATCTTCCATGGATTTTGGTGGGTTTTGAACGTAAAGCCTTGC
The DNA here is from genome assembly GCF_001698545.2 of Rhinopithecus bieti. Lineage (NCBI taxonomy): Eukaryota > Metazoa > Chordata > Mammalia > Primates > Cercopithecidae > Rhinopithecus > Rhinopithecus bieti. The sequence goes on along the minus strand of NW_016809913.1, from coordinate 945,777 downwards.
ATGCATATGTCATCTCAGTCCTGTAAAAACTGTGGCATGCTCCTCCCTTCTCTACCTCACGGTGGTATTGTATAAGTCCTTGCAAGAGTCAATGCAAAGATTTGTTTTAATTGTTAAGATATGATGCCCCTATGGAAGCATAATGTTATTATAGAATTACATATTTGCATATGTGTGACTCCCAAATTTTCACATAAAATATATTTTTGTATAACAGCTGACATTCATTGCTTTTTAAAAAGATAAAGTAATAAAGCTGGTGGGGGTAACAGGGTAACAAGGTGAAGGGCATGGTTGCAGAGGTCGGGCTCACATTGTGGGGAAATGAGCACATAATGGACTCTGGGCTTTCCCCCAGGCCAGACTTATCTGCATCTTAGGGAGAGGCAGCCGCAGGCTGGGGCGAGATGAACCCACCCCTCAGTTCCAGATCTGACATCCCCTTCAGCCACTTGTTCAAATACCTTCCTTCCCTCTCAAACTCATTCTTTTTCTCACCATCCCACACTCTACCCAAAGGCCTCTCCTCTCTTCCATTATATCAGCCTTGTAACTGGCTGGTTTTCGCCCTTCCAATCAATTCTCTAGTCTCGTATAACACAAATGTCACTTTCATTAAAAAATCGAGTAGGAGAGCAACAGATGATTGATTTCTGCCACCACTGGTGTTCAGACCAAGTCCAACATTCCTGTCTACCCCTTCTTCAGCCCACCAGTTCTCACCCCCAAACACCAAAGTCAACATTAACAATGAGATTCAGAAAATGTGAATAATTATTGAGTTCATTCAAGGACAAAGCTTGAGGGTGGCCACTTGGAAAAGCATCAACTCCAAACAAATGGAAAGGTTTCTATTACATAGGTAAAGACAGAAGTTCCAGCTGGATTACAACATTTTTTGTACTAGACAAGGTGCATACGCCACAGTGATTTGATTGGTTATAGGTTACTATGTTCCAAGGAAGATGATTTACTATTCCTTGAGGAGAGGTAGTGATCTGAGGGGTCTTACCTCTGCCATGGCTCAGTCTTCTTAATTGTTTACAGGAAAAAGCAAAAGGCAAAAGTTGTAGGTGCATGCTGCACGACTCAGATTGCATAGCCACATTCCTCTCAAGGCTCAGAATAATTAAAGTCCTAATAGCTTTAAGTTTAAATTATCTGAAGTTTGAGTTATTTAATTTCACACCAATAAGGAGGGTAATCTTAAATTCCAGCAGAGACCAACCAGCAGGCAGACTAGAAGTAGGAGTGAATGAATAGATGCTGTGAGACACAGTGAGCCCTCTGATAAATGCGGATGTTAAGCAGAGTGTCTGATGGTAGGACAGGAAAGGAGAGAACGGCTACATGTGCTCAAGGCCAAACAGACTCTGCTGAAACTTCATTTTTGAAAAGTTATAAAATCATGTGTTTTCATGCAGACCTTGTACTCTTGGGCAGAGAATTAGAAAGAACAGGAACAGAGATGCTGGTATGTAACTGGGTATTGAGTTCAATGGGATTCAAAGATTAGGCTAGTTACACCAGTAATGTGCCTAGTAAATTTAGGCAAGTTACTTTACCTGACCAAGCCTCCATAGATTGAGATGTAGAGTAGATCAATGAGTCATATTCGCATCAACATCACTTAGATACTAATTTAAAAAAAAAAAAACAGATTTCCAGGTACCATTAGTAAAGACTCTGATATGGATTGTTGGGTGGGGAAAGTGTTCCTTACACATTTTTAACTATTTCTTAGTCATGTCTTGGGATCAGTGAGTTTCCCTGATGCTATGTCTTTCAGATCAATGTAGTCTCCAGGCTTGACCTGTGAATTCTGGCTTAGGCATAAGGAGTGTTTTTTGCTGGAACTTTCCCACCTCCTAGACTTTGCTGCTGGACATGTGCCAGTCCTAAGTAGCAGAGACTGCAAATGCCCCCCAGATATCTGTGGGCTCTTCTATATTCTCCAGCCTAAATTGCATTTACCCAGGGGCTGTGTGATTGAATTCTAACTAGTTGGGTGAGGGCTAAAATGATATAAGCCACTTTCAGACCTTGTCCCTATAAACAGCTCTCTCTTCCTCTGTTGTGGTAATGTTAGGGATAACGTGTCCCGTATAGCTCAATTTCAAGATGGAAGCAGTCTGTATCCCCAAGTAACAGGTCAACTGGCCTACCTTGAACTGTGACATGAAAAAGAAATAAACATTTGCTGTGTTAAGCCACTAAGGCTACTTTGGAGCCTAGTTTAACCCTGATTAATAGAGGAATTAATAGCACAATCATGTGCTACCATTAAGAACGTGAAATGTGTAGCATTAACTAGATATTTAGTAGCAAGCAGTGAGGAAGCTGATGTCACAGTTTGAAGAAAATAAGAGATTCATGTTACAAAGTGTCAAACCTGTCAGGTGCTCTCTGCTAAAATAGTAGCTCTAAGGGGAAAGTTTGATAAAGATACATTAGTAGCATGTTGTTTCTTTTTGTCTTCTTTTTTGAAGGGATTCCAAGAAAGAGATGAGCTCAGAAAAAAGAAAAATCAACTGGTCATAAGGTAGAAATGAAAGATAATAAAATACACAAATTCAGGACTTTATGTTGTTGGAAAAGCCATCTGTTTCTAGGTGCCAAATATTAAGAGAAGGTATTTAAGGATGAAAAAAAAATCAGCAATAAAAGTCTTTTGGGAAAAAAATCTCTTAGCTGAATGAAATAACATAAAGCAAAAATCAGATTGAAGTTGTAGCCTTACCATTCGAGCCTCACAGCCTTCCTCATTAAGAGGAGAGGGAGAAGGAGAAGGAGAAGAAGAAGGAGAGGCAGAGGGAGAGGAAGAGGGAGAGGGAGGGGGAGAGAGAGAGAGACAGAGAGAGAGAATAATTGCGGAATTATATCAAGAAAGAAACTTGGACTGTGGCTGCTGGCATATGGAATTGACTGAGAGTGAAGAGATCAGAAGCCCACTGTTATTACCAGAGCTGTACTATACTGTCAGTGAAACCGTAAGTGATCCTGAAAAGTTCAAAAAGAAGACAAACTCCAGACCCTACAGTACAGCTTGCAGTCCTCAAAGGCTGCAGAGTTCCCAAGAAGACCATGTCTCTCTTCAATACTCCCTTCAGAGGTGCCCAAACGGGAATAATGGAAAAGGAGGGAACTCACAAAGGAAACCAGAAACCAGGATCAAAAAGACAACAGAGTTCCCCAGAGAGAGAGAAGCAGCCTAATCAAGGATGGGGGACTTTTTTCTCTTTTTATTATACTTTAAGTTCTAGGGTACATGTGCACAACGTGCAGGTTTGTTACATAGGTATACACATGCCATGTTGATTTGCTGCACCTGTCAACTCATCATTTACAGTAGGTATTTCTCCTAATGCTATCTCTCCCCCAGCCCCCCACCCCCCGACAGGACTCGGTGTGTGATGCTCTGGATGGGAGACTTTTATAACATCTGTCTGAAGGATTTTAGGTTTGGCATGGTGCATTGGCCATTGATGAATGCCATCTTTCTTTCCATAAATGACAGTGTTGATTGCAAGTACCCTGTCCTTTTCAAACTTGAAACATTAAGTAAGTGGCAAATTATTTGTCTTTTTAGTTCATAAGTCACTGGACAAAGTAGATCCATAATCTCAGCTGATGGAGATAACTAACCATCATCAAGAGATCTTGTCCATTTAGGTTAGTGCAATGACTAAATGGCACCTTGAGTTGTTTCTCTTGCAGGTGGATTATTTGTGTACTCTACGTGTGAGAAGAATTAAGTAAAAGACAGATTCTAATGGAAACTATTAGTCTTCACCAAATATCCATGTGATCCTCTTCATATCTCAGCTTCTCTGCAGTTATTCTGGAGTTGCATGATGAGTGAAGGCCAATGTGAGGTAGGCAGAAGTGATGTAAGCAGCTTTTATGTCTGGTTCTTTAAAACATCCTACACAATCTATCAACCATCTCTCCACTCACATCTGGGAACTTGGAGGCCACACGTTCCGTATGAAAGCTGTAATTGGCAAACAGCCTGAATCTGTGAGTCATTCCTAAAAGAGAGCACTTTTTGAGAGCTGCCTAACCAACATCAGGTTACAATTCAAACAAAAAGTATATATCAAAAAGTAAATATTGCAGTAAGCCACTGAGGTTGTTGTTGTTATAGAAGCCTAGGCTAGCATTACTATGACCAGTTAGCCCTGGAAAATATCTACAATATTCTGTGCCTCGGTTTTCTACCTCTGTACAAAAGAGTAAAGTTAATTGCCCTAAGAGGATTATAACCAAAAGAACATTTTAGGGCAGGTACTATGTCTCACTCCTGTAATCCCAGCACTTTGAGAAACCAAGGTGGAGGATACTTGAAGCAAGGAGTTCAAGACCAGTCTAGGCAACAAAGCATTTCTACAAAAAATAATAATAGACAGATGTGGTAGCATACCTATAGTCCTAGCTACTCTGGAGGCTGAAGCAAGAGGATCACTTGAGGCCCAGGAGTTCAAGGCTACAGTGAGCTGTGATGGTGCCACTGCACTCCAGCCTGGATAAAAGAGGGAGACACCATCTCTAATAAAATAAAATATTTTTAAATTTTTTAAAAAAATATTTTAAATAAAAAAGCTTTGGAAAACCTCAAGGCAACTCTGGGAAACAGGCTTCACTTTTGTCAATGATTTCACAGAAGAGGAAGACAGTTCACTTCTCTAAGTCTCCTTTTTCTCATCTTTAAAATGGACTTAATTAGAATAGGTTTGTTGGGAGGATTAAATAAATCATCTCATGTGAAATGAAGTAAGATAGAGCCTTGCATAGATTGCATAGATTAGCATTGCCATTGATAACTTACTATCTGCTGAACACATTGTTAGCATTTTCACACTAACATCAAGTTTGGTGTAATTCTCTTCCAAAAGTGATAAGAAACTGCAGAAATAAGTTCAGCGATGCTTGAGAAGAAGGAGTAATGAACCCTAATTGGTCCTGTTTTACACAAAGGGAGATTGAGACTAAGAGTTACGACACATTTCAGAAGACAGGAAGTCAACAAACAGGGGCTCTAGAATCGGCTCAGCCTAAAGCACACAGTTCCCTTAAGGATTTTTTCACTGGTCTCCAAGCCTCTGGTGTCTATTCTTTTATTTTATTTTTTAAAGAGAAGGTTGGAATAAAATCAACGTCAATGTCTCTTTCCAGTTTGTCTATAACTTTGCAATATTAAAGGAGTGTTTATAACTTTATAACTTTGCAATATTAAAGGAGATCTAGAACACAGCTACAGAACAAAGTCAAGAGTCCTGATTCCTGGGATCCTTGTCTGCTGATCACTGATCACTCACCTCTCCCTGAAAATTCCCTTTTTTCTTTTTTTCCTTTCCTTTCCTTTCTCTTTTCCCTTCCCTTCCCTTCCCTTCCCTTCCCTNAGATTGAGACTAAGAGTTACGACACATTTCAGAAGACAGGAAGTCAACAAACAGGGGCTCTAGAATCGGCTCAGCCTAAAGCACACAGTTCCCTTAAGGATTTTTTCACTGGTCTCCAAGCCTCTGGTGTCTATTCTTTTATTTTTATTTTTTAAAGAGAAGGTTGGAATAAAATCAACGTCAATGTCTCTTTCCAGTTTGTCTATAACTTTGCAATATTAAAGGAGTGTTTATAACTTTATAACTTTGCAATATTAAAGGAGATCTAGAACACAGCTACAGAACAAAGTCAAGAGTCCTGATTCCTGGGATCCTTGTCTGCTGATCACTGATCACTCACCTCTCCCTGAAAAATTCCCTTTTTTCTTTTTTTCCTTTCCTTTCCTTTCTCTTTTCCCTTCCCTTCCCTTCCCTTCCCTTCCCTTCCCTTTTCTTTTCTTTTCTTTTCTTTTCTTTTCTTTTCTTTTCTTTTCTTTTCTTTTCCCAAATCTCCCTCTGTTGCCCAGACTGGAATGCACTAGTGTGATCTCACTTCACTGCAAACTTCGCCTCCCAGGTTCAAGCGATTCTCCTGTCTCAGCCTCCCAAGCAGCTGGGATTACAGGCACGTGCCACCACACTCACCTAATTTTTGTATTTTTAGTAAAGACAGGGTTTCACCATGTTGGTTAAGCTGGTCTTGAACTCCTAACCTCAAGTGATCCATCTGCCTCAGCCTCCCAAGGTGCTGGGATTACAGGTGTGACTCACCATGCACACCCTGAAAAACTCTTCAGAAGTTGGCTTGGAAGTTCATACTGGGCAGAACCCACAGCAGCACAGCAAAACCTCTATAGCCTGACTGCCTCTCTTGATTCCTCTGGGCAGGGTATCTCTGAAAGAAAGGCAGCAGCCTTGGTTAGAGGCTTAAAACTCCCATCTCCCTGGGACCAAGCATCTGAGGGAAGGGTTGGCAGTGGGCACAGCTTCAGCAGACTTAAACGTTCCTGCAGACCAGCTCTGAAGAGAGCAGACGGTCTCCTAGCACAGTACACGACCTCTGTTAAGGGACCGACTGCCTCCTTAAATGGGTCACTGACCTCAGTGCCTCCTGACTGGGAGACACCTCCCAGCAGGGGTCAACAGACACGGGACACAGGAGAGCTCTGGCTGGCATCTGTCAGGTGCCCCTCTGGAATGAAGTTTCCAGAGAAAGGAACAGGCAGCAATCTTTGCTGTTCTGCAGCATCTGCTGGTAATACCCAGGCAAATACATCTGGAGAGGACCTCCAGCAAACTCCAGCAGACCTACAGAAAAGGGGCCTGACTGTTGGAAGGAAAACTAACAAACAGAAAGCAATAACATCAACATCAACTAAAAGGATGCCTATGCAAAAACCCCATCCAAAGGTCATCAGCATCAAAGATCAAAGGTAGATAAATCACAAAGATGAGAAAAAAACTGAGCAAAAATGCTGAAAATTCCAAAAAACAGAATGCCTCTTCTCCTCCAAAGGATCACAAGCCCTTGCCAGCAAGGAAACAAAACTGGACAGAGAATGAGTTTGATGAACTGACAGAAGTAGGTTTCAGAAGGTGGGTAATAACAAACTCCTTCGAGCTAAAGAAGCATGTTCTAAGCCAATGCAAGTAAGCTAAGAACCTCGATAAAAGGTTATAGGAACTGCTAACTAGAATAACCAATTTAGAGAAGAACATAAATGACCTGATGGAGCTGAAAAACAAAGCATGAGAACTTTGTGAAGCATACACAACTATCAATAGCCAAATTGATCAAGTGGAAGAAAGGATATGAAAGATTGAAGATCAACTTAATGAAATAAAGCATGAAGACAAGATTAGAGAAAAAAAAGAGTGAAAAAGAATGAACAAAGCCTCCAAGAAATATGGCACTATGTGAAAAGATCAAACCTATGATTAACTGGTGTACCTGAAGGTAATGGGGAGAATGGAACCAAGTTAGAAAACACACTTCAGGGTATTATCCAGAAGAATTTTCCCAACTAGCAAGACAGGACAACATTCAAATTCAGGAAATACAGAGAACACCACTAAGGTACTCCTCAAGAAGAGCAACCCCATGACACATAATCATCAGATTCACCAAGGTTGAAATGAAGAAAAAAATGTTAAGGGCAGCCAGAGAGATAGATCGGGTTACCCACAAAGGGAAACCCATCAGACTAACAGTGGATCTCTCTGCAGAAACCCTATAAGCCAGAAGAGAGTGGGGGCCAATTCAACATTCTTAAAGAAAATAATTTTCAACCCAGAATTTCATATCCAGCCAAACTAAGCTCCATAAGCAAAGGAGAAATAAAATCCTTTACAGACAAGCAAATGCCAAGAGATTTTTTTTCACCACCAGGCCTCCTGAAAGAAACACTAAATATGGAAAGGAAAAACTGACACAAGCCACTGCAAAAACATACCAA
>NW_016809913.1:913927-933686 GCF_001698545.2 Rhinopithecus bieti | reverse complement strand
AAAATAAAAAATATAATAAAAATAAAAGATACCTTTTCCAATAAAAAAAAGAAAAGAAAAACTCTTTAGAAGTCAAGATTTTGTTTTCACAAGGGGGATCCATTTCCTGCCCATCACTCAGGATCATTCCTGATCAAGGCCCCTCAGTCATCAGGCACCAAATCACAGGCAAGAAATGGATTTACTCTAGGTCCCTGCTGAAAAGGAAGCCTCCAAGAAAGGAAGAGAAAAAGCCCTTGGAGCTGCCCCTCCTTGCTAGAGACGGTCAGTGAGCTGGATGAAACAGCTGCACAGCTTGGATGTCTAAAGATTTATTTTATTTATTTCCACTGAGCCACTGAGGTTTTTCAGGTTCAGAGTAAATCCAAAGCCCATTAACTCCAAAGCCATTTTTTGAGGAAAACACAAAAATGAATAATCGATTGCTAATAAAGTCCTTTAAATAAAGTCCTTTAAATTCCCACCAGAGTTATGAAATTATTCTTACTACAGAAACAATCATTGAACCACGTCAGACAAACTCCTCTGAGGTCAAGAATACTCCAAATTTATTCTGTTGACACATTTTTAAAAACCTCATATCTGACACATGTGCAGCTCAGGCATTCTTGGAAACCATCCCTGGGGTAGCCTGCTTTTACTTGGAAGCAGTGGGAAAACTTGGAAGAATATTTGGAGAAATATCCAGACTCTGAGGTCTTTCCAGCATTCCCAATCTGCCCTTCTTTATTTTATTTTATTTTATTTTATTTTTTTATTTTATTATTTTATTTTATTTTGAGATGGAGTCTCACTCTGTTGCCCAGGTTGGAGTGCAGTAGCATGATCTCTGCCCACTGCAACCTTCATCTCCTGTGTTCAAGCAATTCTCATGCCTCAGCTTCCTGAGTAGCTGAGACTACAGGCACCTTCCACCATGCCCAGGTAATTTTTTGTATTTTTGGTAGAGACAGGTTTTCACCATGTTGGCCAGGCTGGTCTTGAACTCCTGACCTCAAGTGATCTGCCCGCCTCAGTCTCCCAAAGTGCTGGAATTACAAGTGTGAGCCACTGTACCCAGGCCTATTTCCTAATAATAAAAAATAGTAACTTCTACTCACTGAATATCTATAGTGATCTAATCATTCTTCTAAGCACTTTAGATCCATGCACTCATTTAATTCACACTACAATTCCCTAAAGTACACATGATTAGTATCCTGCTCTTACCCTAGCAGAGACTGGTTAAGTAAGTTGTCCATGGTATCACAGCTAGTCAGTCACAGAGCTGTCATCCAAACGCAGACATCCTGGATTCAGACTCTACATTAGACTAACCCATCTGGAATAGAGTAGGAAAGAACAAGGAAGACTCAACATTTTTGGCCTCTATTTGGTAATTATAGTTACGTTTTTAGGTAATTATAGACCCATTATCCTGGATGGGCACTTAGAGACTTTGTGGAACAGCAAGATCCCTCTCTCATCCCGTGCCCATGACAGACATCACCAGTCAACCACAACACAGTATTTAACTAACGCAAGGCAACTCCTCAGAATCTTTAACATTCTTGTTTGTGCTCCTGTACCAATCAATCATTTTGATATGAGAGTGTGCAGGAAAAAACAGGAAACAGGTTTGCAGTACCTCCACGCCAGTATTCAATGCTGTAATCCACTGCAGTGGCTCCATTAAAGACTATGCCTCCCTTATACCCTCTCCAACTAGGGTGCCTAGTGTTATGAACAAAGGGATAGGTATGGGTTCTTGTGTCCCCTCAATTTTGATATTTTAGCCATCAGATACCTTGTCTGCAATGTGTGCTCAGAGAGCAAGGGGGAAACTAGATAATTGATTTTCCAAATGTGTTCCCTAAATGTGTTCCCTGGGAAATAAGGGCACAGGAGGCTGCCTATTCTGTTTCAAACAAATCCCTTTCACTACAGTGTATTTGATGAGTTGGGGTTTGTTGATGAAAAGGGCTTCAGCAGCTAAGCAAATGGTTTAAAAGTGCCCCAGAAGTCAAGATTAACAGAAACTATCCAGTTCTGATGTCTTGTCAAGCTAAAATTGCAGGGCACTAAGATTCTATGATCACTCCATTAAAACACAGCATCTAAGCTGTGGTGTGTTGTCCTTCCTGGTTCAGAGATGCAACCATGTGCAGGGCTACTGAGCTCTCTTTGCATCTGGGTGGGAGCCTAATGGAAGTTTTGGGGCTCCTTACTGGTCTCCAAAATCCTCAAGACCATGTGAATACAGGAATCAAGGAAGGTTCTTAGATCAACACATCCCCCAGGCCCTTGGTTTTCTTGCTCCTTTCCCCCACTATAGGTGTTTAATTTCAACTTATCCCCCCGGCCCTTGGTTTTCTTGCTCCCTTCCCTCAATACAGATGTGTAACTTCATTTCATAATCACATATTCCCCTCCTTTCCAGCAGCAAGATCCAGATGGATTAAAAAATGTACCAAGTCCCTCCCACTAGCTTGCCTCTCTTCTGTTCTGCATGACCTCCTAGGATCTGGAATTTGGTCAGCAATTCAGAAACTCCTTCATCATGACCCTGCATAGGCAAAGACTTCCCTGGAAGCTCCCTCACAGTCTGCTCCCTATAAAAGGCAGGGAGATGAGCCAGAGGAGCAGAGAGGCTGAGACCAACCCAGAAACCACCACTTCTCACGCCGAATCTCATACCCTCGGCCTCCAACATGAAGGTCTCCGTGACACTTCTGTGGCTGCTGCTCATAGCAGCTGCCTTCAGCCCCCAGGGGCTCACTGGGCCAGGTAAGCCCCCCAACTCCTTACAGGAAAGGTAACCACCTTTAGAGCTACCAGGTCAGCAAGAATCTTTAGAGACTCACTGCAAATTCTCCATCCAAAAAATAGGTAAACGGGTTTTGTGGGTGGACAAGAAATGGCTCATCCTCACATCCAGTCACTGGAAGAGCCAGAACTAGAAGCCCAGGCTCCCAAGGCTGTTCCCCACATTCAAGAGGGATGCTGGGTGCATCCATATCCAGCTATCCTTACAGTGTTTGGGAATGGGGCACTCTAAAGAAGGGCTCTTTCCTACTGTGGACATGGTGGGCATTTTTGGCAGTGGGGGAGAAGGAAAATCTGTTGATTAGAAGCTCAATATGTTAATTCGACTCCAGGACAGATTTCAGAGCCAGTGCCTAAGAGAAGAACGAGGTCCCGGGGGATCTCTTGAGGTGACTTATTTTGACACTGTTTGGGAAAGTTATCTAGGAGATTTGTTCCATAACTCATTTTCCCATACTCTGGTGACAAATTTACTGAGTGTATCAGTCCCCCTGAGCCAGTGCATGGCATGGTAACAAACAGTTCTAAATTATCAATGACTTAACAGAATTAACTAAATTAACAAAAGTTACCTTCTCACTTCTACTAAATATCTATAATGTATGGACTCAGGCTTCTGCATTTTATACTCAGGATTCTAGACTGATGGAGAAGTTGCCCACGACAGGGAACATTGATGGATACTGTGATTAAGCAAAAGGAAGCTCTCAGGAGTCTTGCATACATAGGCAATGCACTGTGGCTCAAAAATGACACCCATCACTTTGTCTCCTCCCTCATTGATCAAAATGAATTAATGCCTCCAACAAACAAAAGTGGTCAAGAAATGCGAGTCTACCTTGTGTCTCAAAACTAAGGATGGAGAATATTTGGTGAAAATTACCATGACCATCACCTGGCCACGTAGGTCTTTATAATGACAGAGCTAGCATTTGTCACATTGACCAAGCTTTTTCCATACCCTCAAGAGTAATGATGAGTCCTCAATGCACAGGGGAGGATGCTGAAGACACAGGACAGCATCCGCCAGACACATAGGACTTCGGAGCAGAGGGATTCTCCCTCCACCTCTCGCAATTTCTAGCTTTCTCCTAACTTCCTTTACAAATTCATGCTTGGAAATGTCTGTGTATCATCATGTGGCTCATTTTTTTCTCTGTTCATTTTTCTCCCCCAAAATTCAGCTTCTGTTGCAACCACCTGCTGCTTTACCCTGACCAATAAGAAGATACCCCTTCAGCGACTGGAGAGCTACAGAAGAATCACCAGTGGCAAATGTCCCCAGAAAGCTGTGATGTAAGTAAATAAAGCTCACCCTCCCTTAGACAAAAAATTAATGTCTAGGTTACAGAGTCAAGAACTGTGTCACAGTTGCTGGGAGTCATAGACTCTGATAGTTTGACCTCTGGTCCAATTCATTAATTTTCACAAGTGAATGTTCACTCCCAGCTCCCTGCCTGGGAGCTTGCTGTGGTCACATCAATTTCTTCAAGTTAAGAACAAAGATGGTTTTACTGGGCCTTCAAGAGCAGCAACTAACCCAGGAGTCTCATCCTTCCTCCTCTCCATGGCAACCCTTTGTCGAGTGGCAAATGGTCCTTAAATATTTAGGGTCAAATGGGCAGAATTTTCAAAAACAATCCTTCCAATTGCATCCTCTGTCTCCCACAGCTTCAAGACCAAACTGGCCAAGGATATCTGTGCCGACCCCAAGAAGAAGTGGGTGCAGGATTCCGTGAAGTATCTGGACCAAAAATCTCCAACTCCAAAGCCATAAATAATCACCATTTTTGAAACCAAACCAGAGGCTGTTGCCTAATTTGTTTTCCCTTCGTACAATGCATTCTGACGTAACCTCATTATCAGTCCAAAGGGCATGGGTTTTATTTAATATATATATATATTTAAAAACCTATTGCATTTAATTTATTGAGGCTTTAAAATGTATCCTCCATGAATATCAGTTATTTTTAAACTGTAAAGCTTTGTGCAGATTCTTTATCCCGTGGAACCCCCAATTCGATCCCCTGCCACAAGTGGGCAATGTTCCCCTCTCTTCCTGCCTGGAATCTTGTAAAGATCCTGGCAAAGATGATTAGTATAAAAATGTCATTGTTCTTGTGAACCCAAAGCGTCACTCATTAAATGGAAGTAAATGTTGTTTTAGGAATACAAAAAGTATGTGCGTATTTTATTATAGTCACTAGATGTAATTTTTTTGCAGGAAATCCACACTGAGCTGAGGGGGACAAAGGTGATTGTGGCTGGGAGGGGCTTGGTTATGGGGGTGGGAACTGTGTCCCTGGGAAATGACCTTTTGGCTTAGCTCATCTTCATTGAAATGCAGGGTAAAACTGACAAACCCATTTCAGCCTTCTATTCCCATTTTCAACAGTATTTCCCAGACCCCAACACTTCAGCCATGAAAATATCAGGAGCTTTGCCACCATTCCTTTTCTCCCCACCCCATGCTTGCCTCTCCTGGGACTTATTTTAACAGCCCTGTCATATCTCCCTCTACCTGACCCTGTTCGTCGGTCTTCCAACCCAGACTAGGCAGACATGACAGACATTGGGAAATCAGAGGAAGGCTAGATGACCCTTTACCAGAGGGTTGGGGGTGCAGGCTTTACAGGTGTGGTGGAGCTTAAAGTAGGTCTTGGTGCATGCACAAAGTGAACAGGCCTTGCTGGAGGTAATTCAGTCTAGGTAGAGGAGAAGAGGTGTTGCTTGAGCAAAATCCAAGAAGTAGGAATGATCATGGTGCATTTACCCAGTTGGGTGGGGGCCCATCAAAAGGTGTCAGTGTTCGAGTGTGTGTGAAATGGTGGGGAAATTTGGAAAGAAGTTTGAGGCCAGGCTGTCTAGGTGGGGAGTTTGTGCTTCATGTAAGGTGAACATATGATTCTTCCCAGTCAAGTCAGGATGCTTTTGAGAGCAGAAAACTGGTATTATTCATAAGTATTCTGGAACAACAGATATAAATTAACACTGTCCTAAGTAAACTGGAGCATGTGGTCACTCTAGGAATAGAAGGCATTGCAAGTTTTGATTCAGTGGAGAGAAGTGCCGTGACCACACTATGAGGGGGTTCAGGAAGGGCAACCAGGTGGCCATGGGCTGAACTGGGAGGAGAAAAGCGAAGCACTTAGCTCACTATTGCAGTGTATGGAGGGTATGGAATCAGGGCATTGGTAGATGGAAAGGGAGAAGATAATTGCAAGAATGGCTGAGGCAGGGTGGAATGCCTAATTTTGTAGATGAAGAAGTAGAACCAGTAACATGGAAACTTTCTCAATGCCAAAGCTGCAATTAAAGGTTAGCTTCTTACACCCAGAAAATTAACTTCTCTCTCTCACTGTTTACTCACACCTTAACTTTACCGGCTTGAGAACTTCCAGTCAAATGGACAGGACCTCATCTTCCTGTATAAGCAACTTAAATCAGGATTCCCTTTCAGCATACACAATCAGCTTGCATTTCCATTGGTTACATTACCCATGTACCTGAATGCAGAGACCAACTATGTCCCCAAGGGTAGAAAAGGGTCACAGGGGCCCTGCTGGTGTAACTCTGCATGGTCTAAGGCCATTGATCTGAAGGGCCAATGGCCTACTGTGTCATGTATGCCCAGCAGGGCCACTGCATGCAAAGCTCCCAGGGGCACCATTCATAAGGCCGTCCCCCTTGGACTGTGTGGTGGCAATGGCACAAGGCAATATGAAGAACAGAGTGAGACATTAGGAAGGGCACTGATCTAGGAGGCAAATGACTTCAGTTTCATCCCAAACAGAGAACTGGTCTCTGTCACTGTGTTACTTTTGGCTTTAGTTACCCCATCCATAATAGGGGTATATTAATAGCTTTTAAGGAATCTGACCAATGACCCACCAAGATCTCCTATTCTGAGAGCACTACTTCTTGGAAAGGATCACTAGCTCCACCCATGGAGGGAAGGAATGTTGTCAGAGGGTTCTACACTCATAAGCCCAAGTCAGACAGGCACCAGGCTAACTGGCACACTGACTCTATTTCTGGAAGATTTCTCTATGAGGCCCTCGAGAAGAAGCACAGATCCCCAGAACCATCAGAGAACTTTTTGTATCTACTACAGAAGGGCTCCCACTCAGAGCAATCACTGGCCCTCACTCTGAGTACAAACAACCTCTCTGCCTCTCCTATAGCCTAGCGGACTGCAGCCCTAAACCTCAATCAGGATGTACCTCCAGAGGTCAGCATGTCCAGGAGGCATGGGATGGCCACAGAATAGCTCACTGGGATCACAGATCCTCAGGTTTCAGGTCAATCTTGATGAGGAGATTAAGAAGGGGAGTAGAGGGAAGAGGTGCCCTCTGTTTGTGAATGACTGAACAGAATTTGCTCATATCCCCTATTCCTCTCTCAAGGAATCCTGAACAAAATTCCCCTCCAATTGGGAATAGCCTCAACAGGGCCTTGAGTATAAAACTATGGGCACAAAATATTGGATGTGTTTAAGTTTTCTGATGGCACTCATATCTTAACCAGGAATCAGGGATGTCACCAACTGATTTCTCTGGAAAGCATACTCTTAGATGAAGATGTTCATGCAGAGTTCACTGAGAGTACGGGGAAGCTGAACTAATGAGAGGGAGAATTGATACTGTGATGCAATCACAGCCCAGGTCTCAGCAATCCCACAGGGAACTTTAGAACTGGGATAGCACAAATGAGGTCAAGGGCCGGGCTTTTATACCCCTATCTGAACCAGTCCTGGCTGCAGGGTGCTCCTGGAAGAGGACACAACTCTGGGCAAGGCAGCTGTTTTTTGCTGAGGGCAGGCCTCAGAGAGGAAATTCAGCTGAAAGGCATTGGCTGCCAACACTTCTAGCAGCTGGGGAAGAAGCACTTTAGACCTGGGAGGGAAAAACTTGGGCAGCACACTATGATCTCCACCATGAGCCACCCCTTGTGCCATTCAAATCCACTTGCTTATATACAAAGTTCTGGAAAACTCATCCAGAAATCTGTTGAGCCTCATTTCTTTAGGAAACTTGCAAGAAGGTTGGTGGCACGAACAGTAGCCACCCCCAACAGCTGCAACTGGTCTTGAGGTTATAAATGATGCTTATCACCCCACTCCTAGAACACTCATTCCAGATTTTCCTCAACCTCAGCCCATGCCTCTGCTGGCCTAAGTGGCTTGCCTTCAGGATTCATCCTGACCCTCATCCCTGAGAGGTTCAGGCCCTGGTCTTCATACTCCTCTCAGGATAAGGATATGGCTGCTACTGTTGTCCATTTGCCATTTAAATGGGTCAAGAGACACCCAAAAGGGTCACCCAGGTGCCAAACATATTCTTATCTATCCCCATTAAGCAAAAGCAGCTCCATCCACTTCTGTTGACCAGGCCCCATTACCCTGACCTGGATGGTGATCTCTTCCTCTCTTTGCCTGTTAGTTTCTTGGCCTGCAAGTCTAAAGATATAGATTGCAGCTGAGGATTAATGAGACTCCCTCTAGGAACCAAGGGGTAAGCATTCTTCCTCTGGGAAACAGGATTTCTAAATCCATACAGCCCTGATGTGCACAAATCCCCCAAAGTGGGTCACTAGGAGTAACGGTAAGTGGGGCAACTTTTACTTCCACCTTTGACCTGGATCTATGAATTTTACCTATTGGGAATACAGCATCACTTATTATTTGCTTTAGGGTCTATATTGAATCCTAGATGATAATATTTCTTCCTTGTAGGATATTCTTTCCAAACTGGTGCCTTAACTGTGCCTTCAGCAGGCCATTCCATTACTCTATCAGCCTGGAAGCCTGTGGATAACACAGGTAGATAGTAGGATAGGATCAGTGCTGCACCTCATTTCCTGTAGTGTGTCTTCCAGTCTATAGTGATGTTATGTGGCAACTCGTGCCAGTGAACACTCTGTAAGCTCTCAAATAATGGTGCTGTCTAAGGTACTGGAGACAGAAATACCTGGAAAGTGTGTCTACTCCAGTTGAGGTGAGTCATTGCCCTTTTCAGAGTAGAATAGGTGCGATGTAATCAAACATGTACTTTCCACCAAATGGCTGGTTAGTCTCCAGTATGGATGGATGATGCCATAGCCGGGGATCAACAAGGTGCTATGTTACTGGCAGATTAGACATTCAGCTACAGGGCCATGTGTCATCTAAACTCCTACTACCATAATGACTTTGTTCATATTCTTACTGTCCCAGAACTGTGGTGACAAATAACAGAAGCTGGCTGATGCCAACTGGCTGAGTCATCTTGTTACTTAGTCATTCTTTATGTCCAAATTCCCTGATGGGATTAGCACCACATCTTTACATACTCTGCCCTGCCTCATAGGTTCATACACATGCCTCTCTCCCAGAACCCCTTTCTCCCAGAAATTTTTACCTTTGTTTTTCCAGACCCCTGCCCAATGATGCAGACCATTCAACACCATCTATGAGTCCATATATATTTTAACCTCAGGCCACCTCTCTGTGTATACAAGTCGATGACTAGTTTGAGGAAACTGCTCAAACTCTATCCATTGAGAGGATTTCCCCTCACTTCTCCTTTTCAAGGCCATCCCTGAGTTGACCTGTAGAGCAATTGGCATCCGTTTTTCGTTTGTATCCACATGCAGAGCTGAACCATCTGTGAACCATGCTCAGCCTTTTTCTTCCTCCATCAGCTTGTCACGAGTGACTCCCAGGCAGCCATGGGTATGAAGTGAGCAAATGGCATGCAGTATGGATGATATGGGGGTCTGAGCCATCTGCTCATATGGTTTACTGTGCAATGCCCTTTGGCAAATGCACTGCCTCAATCTTACCACTGGGCCCACCTGGCATTATGATTTGGTAGGTTTGATTGAACACAGATCATGGGGAGCAAAGTCTGCGAAATTCTGGCTACAAATATAATTTGATTTCCCATGGCCAGACTTTCTATCTCTACAAGAGTTCAGTAGCACACCAGGAACTTTTTTTCAAAAGATACAAGTTCTCCTCTTCAGACAGCTGACTTTTCTCCAAAACTCCAGGTTCTTCTACTAAAGCACAGATTTCACAGGGCCCAGTGGGCCTCTTTTCCCATCCCAGTATGGTAACTCTAATATCATAAGATCTGCCTGGTTTATGACCCAAGCCACAGGATCTCTTGTGCCACAGCCTGGACCCATTGCAGAACCCATTCCTGCTCAGCATCCCAGTCACTACTGGTAACCTTCTGTGTATGCGAGTCAGAGTAGCCCTCCCTCCTAAGTGGAGGTAAGCTACCTACTGGGCACTGCACTTCTTTTTAAATGGTAGAGGCATGAGATGCAATTATTAGTCTTTTACTTTTGAGGAAGTGTCCCTGTATGCCCCTAGACTCATCATATGGGGTATTCTGGAGCTGAAATGACCCTTCAGAATTGAACAGGCCCAATTTAGGAGACAGGCAGCAGGAGTTTCTATACCTACATCAACCAGTCATTACATACGGACTACCCCCAGAAATGGGGATGTAACCTTGAGGAAGGCAGTTCTCTGCAGCTGAGAGCAACTCACAGAGAAGCACTCAGCAGAGACTTATTGACCACTGACGCTGCAGAAGCCAACAGAATGACTACCTCGGTCCAGGCAGGTGGGTGGGGCTCTAGGTAAAGCAACATAGCAACTACTATGTGATGCAGGGCCTGGGCCTCCTGCATGATCTATGGCTCCTGCCTTTGCTGTGTAGCCACCTTGTAAGGTAACTTTGGGAAACTTCTGTTTTCTCACTGGGCATTAGTTTGTCCAACCATAAAACAGATTCTTAAACTAGATATATGGCTTCTAACTGGCTGTGAATTAAAATCACCAGGGACTTGTTTAAAAACACAGATTCTAAATTATTTTCCCCAAAGATTCTAGTTCAATGTATTAGAGTAGGGATGGGGTTAGTGGACCCTATTCCACCTCCTGGATTTGCTCCAGCTGTGGTGTGCCCCCAACGCACTTAATTTCCCTGGTAAAGTTTGGGTAAAGACACCTGCCACAGGAGGATTATGTGAAATAACAGGCAAATAGCACTATAAACAAAGGCATGTAGTTGCATGCTCAGCATAGTTAAAGAGTGTGTTCATGGGCCTTGTGAGTAAGATACTTGGCTTCTCTAAACTTCCGTTCTTTTATCTTCATAACAAGCACCATAAAAACTTACTTCAGAGTCAATCAGAAGGATTAAATTAGATGACACACATAAATTCGGTAGCTCCTGGCCTGGATAACAAATTCAACACAAGTAGCCATCATTATTTATTGAGTTTCTACTGCATGTCAGTTGCATCACTAAATGCTATGCAAATTCGTTTACGGAATGTTTCTTCCAAGAACCTCCAAGCAACCTTGGGAAAGGCTAGTAGCAAATACCAGCTGATTCTGTTTTGTGGAAGGGATAAATGAGGCCCAGGACGAGAGAGTGCACTGTAGTAAAACACTCGTGGGATATATCCAGGACCTGAGCACTGAGACTTCCGGGCCTATTAACAGGGATATTAATCCTGTACGACTTTAAGGATTTTGTTTCTGTCCTCAGGTCTCAGTTTTGCTGAGAAAGGACAGGGTGGAAAACAACAGTTCTCAGGTCCTATTTAATTCTTCCTTTACTTGTGTAGTCTCAGAGGGAATCTGAGAAAAAGAACAAAGCTGGGAGTCCATGTTTTCAGGTTTACTTCCACCAAATGGTTCTGTATTCCTAGGGACCAGGTAGGAAGCCAGGAGATCTGTTTTCACCACAAGTGACTCATTTTCAGTCCCCATTAGGAGTTATTTCTGACCACAGGTTTCTCATTCCCCAGCAGCAGAAAATGCGAATTGAATCCACTTTAGATGGCTGCTGTCAAGGAGTCACCAAAAACGAGAAACAGAGAGAAGCTGGACAGCCACCCACTCTCTGCAGAAGACAGCTGAGCTGGGGAGAATAGCTGAATCCAGATGGTCTGAAATGCTGGCTTAACATTTCCACACTCAACTTCTGCAGGTAGCATCAAGTTGAAGTCTGGGAAGGTAATCTGTAAAATGAAAATAGCAGACAAACTGCCTGTTGTCACTGAAGTCCTGCCCAATTATGACACTGATATCACTCAGAAGCTGCTGTTCCTGGACCACATTAGCCACATGCCTCTGAAGCCTGGAGTACTCCCAACACTTGATCCTTGGCAAGATATCTGGGACCTCTTCCCTTTCTCTGGTATTCCTTATCATTTCTTTTCCACAACACAAGTAATTCCTCGGAAAACCATGCCCACTGCAACATGTTTCAATTTGGAAGCATGAGCCTCTGTTTGGGAGAAACCATGAGAATGTTATCATCTTACACTTTGATTCCCTTCCTAGAATTCCTAGCATTTCCTAGCCATACTTCTTCTGAAGTTCCTAAAAGTAATGACAGTTATGCTTACTGATAACTTAATTATGTGCTTGTCACTGTTTAAAGCACTTTTCATTTGTCAATTAATCTAACCTTTATAACACTATAACCCCACTATTTCCAGAAGTATAAACTGAGATACAGCTTCTTAGTTTCCATCCTTTGCCACATCCAGTGATTGATGAGCATAGGGAATCAGTCTAATAGATACAAGTGGGCATTTTCCCTGGCCTCGGGA
Organism: Rhinopithecus bieti; assembly: GCF_001698545.2. Taxonomy (NCBI): domain Eukaryota; kingdom Metazoa; phylum Chordata; class Mammalia; order Primates; family Cercopithecidae; genus Rhinopithecus; species Rhinopithecus bieti. The sequence goes on along the minus strand of NW_016809913.1, from coordinate 921,260 downwards.
CAAGTATAACCTAAGGCTTTACCTAGAGGAAGTTAAGTTGAAGGTTATAGCTCTTGACTTTTCCTTGACCCAACATCCAAAAGAGAATGCTGATCCCCTCTGAGCCTCTGGGCAAGGCTCCTGTGCCTTCTTCTATGCCCATATGTCATTCGCAGGTTTTCAGTGAAGACTGCTGGTCTGCAGAGGGCCTAAGGAAAACTTCCTCTTTTGATTAAAAAAGAAAACACAGGCCTGGCATGGCAGGTTTACTGTCAAATAAATGAAATGTACAACTCAGGCATAGAAAGAGTGTTGTCTAATGAAATCTGAGCAGTCTAGTAGGACTACATGGAGGAGGGAGGATGGAAGTCAAGTTAGCAATAATTTCTAGAATTTGGAATAATAGAGGAAGAAAAAGACAAGAATTCAAGGAGTTAATGGTGAGTATCTGCATGAGCAAGATGGAGACAGGGATGAGTGTGCAGTGCAGGGATAACTACACAAACATCCATGACATGCTTCCAAGCATTTGATGCAGCTATGATACTGAATTTCTCAGCCCTGCACCAACCACCCACTGGAGCAAGTAGAAGCTATGTCAGTTTGTCTACTAATATTGCATCAGATACCTTGCCTTGATATGCATTTTTGGGAGCGAGAGCTTTAATGGATAAGTCTGTCCCACACTTTGTTTTTCCCTGGAGCTGAGTGTGAGGGACAGGGGCCTCCAGCTCCTGCATCACACAGACCACTCCACTGGCCCTGGTGATATATTGGAATTCCCCTTTGATTTTACTTGGGGAGAGACTTTGACAGCTAAAGCAAGGTTTGAAAACCATAGTACTCCAAGATCTTCATGTGCTACCCAGCATCACATATCCTCTGATACTAAGAAAAAGATAAGATAAAGCTTTTGTTTCTGTCCTCAGGTCTCAGTTTTTCTGAGAAAGGACAGGGTGGAAGACAACAGTTCTCAGGTCCTATCTAATTCTTCCTCTAATTGTGCTGTCTCAGAGGGAATCTAAAACAAAGAACAAAGCTGGGAGTCCATGTTTTTGGGTTTACTCCCATCAAATGGTTCTGTGTTCCTGGGGAATATAAGATAGCTTTATATCTGTAGGATTCCTGGAGTCCCTCTTTCAGCCAAAGTTCTAATTAATATCACCTTGGGTTGTGAAGAGTGGTATCACTTAGAACCCAGCTAGCAAGGTTTAGAAATACACAGGTTTTTCTAATCTCTGGTTGGAATCTCAGCCATGGTTTAAGTCCACGACGAAGATGCTGACAGAGTTGAGGATAGTGCAAATTTTGGATCTACTCACCTCTCTGATGACCACAATTTACTTTCTTCCTCTCTTTTCTACAGAAAACACTTAAGTGCAAAGGAAGTGCAGCCCATGAGATGATCCAACTTGGAGCACTTCCTCTTTTCAGGCTGGGCATAACTGCACCTCCCTTTCCTATTCCATCCCCATTAGTCTTAGCAATGGATGGAAAATGTGCCCAGTCCCAGCCCACTGCTTCCCTTTTCCATTTCTTGGAAACCTCCCCAGGACCCAATGCCTACTCTGCAGATTTTGGATCTCATCTCATAATTCTTTGACAATAATTCTGCCAAGGAATTCCCTCTCTTCTCCCTAATTCTTTATGTCCTATAAAATAACATCATGATTTGGTTTAAAAAATTAAGTAAAGCAGCCAAAGAAGCAGAGAGGCCAAGAAAATCCCAGAAACCTCCAACTCTTGCCCTCTAACATGAAGGTCTCCCCAGCTCTTCTGTGCCGGCTGCCACCATGAGTTCTCAGGTGTTTGCTGAGCCAGGTAAGGCCTCTCTCTCCTTTCAGGAAAGTTAACAACCTCCAGGACAATCTGATCAATAAGGGCCCTTAGAATGTCACTGCAATAAGAGCCTTCAGAATTTAGGGGAAATTTTTATTCCCTAAAAAATGGGAATATGTTTCAAGAGAAACCAGATTGGTACAAGCCAGAACTGGAATTCTAGGCCACCAAAGCCAGTCTCTGGGCTCTTTTCAGGATACCAGTTTTGGGAAGAGGTCTACTCTATTGTATAGCTCTGGGATTTTCAAGAAAACATTTTGTTTATAAAATTAGGCAGTTGGTCCAGCACTCTGGCTCACATCTGTAATCCACCATTTTAGGAGCCCAAGGCGGGTGGATCGCTTGAACCCGGGAGTTTGAGATGAGCCTGGGCAACATGGCACAGCCCTCTCTCTATAAAAAATACAAAAATTAGCCAAGCATGGTGACACACACCTGTATTCCCAGCTTCTAGGGAGGCTGAGCGGGGAGGATTGCTTGAGCCAGGAGATTGAGGCTGCAGTGTGCTGTGAGCATGCCATTGCATTCCAGCCTGGGGAACAAAGTAAGACCTTCTGCCAAGACCAGCTTGGGCATGGAGACCCCAGCCCAGTGGTTCTAGAGGAATTGAAGATAAAGACACAGAAACAGAATCAGGGGGCTGACAGTCTTCAGAGCTGAGAGCCACAAACAGAGTTTGACCCACATATTTATTGACAGTAAGCCAGTGATAAACATTGTTCCTATAGGTTATAGATTAGCTAAAAGCATTCCTCACGGGAAACAAAGCATTCTTAGCAAGGAGTAGAGAAATAGGCTGTGGCTGATTCTCTGCAGCAAAAAACATGTTGTTAAAGCACAGGCCGCTCATGCTATTGCTTGTGATGTGAGCAGTTTTCTGCTCCAGGCGGGCCAGGCATTCCTTGCCCTGCTCCAGTAAACCAACAACTTCAAGGAGTGTGCCATTGCTTGTGGTTTGAGCAGTTTTCCGCTCCAGGCGGGTCAGGCATTCCTTGCCCTGCTCCAGTAAACCAACAACTTCTAGCAGTATGCATCATAGCCATCATGAGCATGTCACATTTTTGCAGAAATCCTGTTTATGGCCAGTTTCTTTAAGGCCTGTTTATGACGGGCTTAGGTCTGGTTCCCAAAAACCTTCTCTAATAAATAAGTATAAATGCATAAAAATAAAACTGGGCAGTTATATTTTCTTTCTGAAAAGATGAAGCTGGAAGAATGAAGCTGGGGGTAAGGGCATGACTTTAGGAAGTGGAGGCCATGATCCCAAAGAACGGTCTTTTGACTTGGCTGGTCTCCATGCAGGTTCAAGACAGACAAGACTGCTCTGGCACTGTGATTCTAGACCCTAATTCCAACCTCCTGGGACCAAGGACTGTGGTCACTTGTTCAGCATCAGCCCACAGCCATTTCTTTCCTCTCCTGCCTACCACGCCTTCTTTCCTACCAGGGGAACTTTCCCACCCAATCTATAGCAATAGCCTCTGAAATATTCTCCCTGGCTGCAGTCAGTCCCATTCAACCTATCCTCAACTTCAGAGGAATACCAATGGTGAATTGAAACCTCAGAGGAAGAGCAGGTGGCAATAGATTCAGTGGTCAGGTTACACTTCTCAGTGAAGAAGAGGCATAAGCAGAACCTCTTTTAAATGATGGGGTGAGATCAAAGGAGAGGTTTGACTGAGCTAATTTAGGGTGGACAGAAGAGTAGGAAAGAAGTAGAACTCTTGTCTAGCTGGAATTTGGTCCAATAACAGGAAAAACATTTTAAAATTTTAGAATGCAAGCTTGGAGCTACATTTTGGAGGATCTTGAATGTCAGCATGGAGAGTCGGGTTCAGTTCTGAAGGTCATAGGAAGACACTGAAGGTGTGCGAATTAGTGAGGAAGAGACGCAGCCTAATCAGAGGTATGCATGAGGAAGACAGAGCTTCTGGCTGCATCAGGATGGAATGTGGAAAGGAGGACCTGAAAGCAGGTATCTGCAATAATCTAGGCAAGAAGCGATGGTAGGGGTGGAGGAGAGGCGGCCACTCATAGGAAGAATGGGGTCAGCTGGAGCTTACTGAAGATATTTGGTCAAGAAGGCAGAGTGGGAGGCCCAGGGACCCAGCTCCTAGACCCCACTACCAAAATATCACAAGGCAGTATTCAGAGGCATGCCTACCCTGAGCCCCAAGTTCACTTTCCTCTCTCACTAGCCCTGTAAGCCCCAACTACAGAGCTTTTTAAACATGGATTCAAAAAGACAGGGCCTCCTCTTCCTGGATAACCCCAAGATTCTACTGCAGTCTATGAGTTTGGCCAGCTCCTTTTCCAAAAAGGGACCCACTTGTGTGGAAATTAGCTATAATTTTACTTCCTCATCAACAGTAAAAACCAATAGCAGGGCCAATACCTGCCAGTCTTAGGGAGAGAACGATAGCTTCTGTAGAAAGCAGAGCACTCAGAAGCATGGAGCACTGGAAAATCTCGCCCTGGGAAGCAGGAGATATTGATGCTGATTCCAGGAGTGGCACTGACTCCCTGGGCATTGTGACATATCAAGTTCTCCTTCAGTTTTCCTCTCCATTAAATGGGGATAATGCTGTGTTACAGGAAGCAAGTGAGGGAATCTGGCAGATGATCTCACATATTTTCCCAGCCCTAGGAACCATGTCTTGGCAAACATCATCACATGCACTGGCTAGCGAAGAGTTGGAAAGGAAAGTATTTCAAATCTGTCTTCATGTGCCAACCAGGAACCTGGATTACTGTGAACCCACTCCTAGCTCAGGCATTGCCTGCCTAGACACAGATTTTTCATTAAGTCTCCCCATTCCCACCCCCAAATTCAACAAAAGTCTTGGGAGCAATTATCAACCAGACAACTTCATTCATCCTCATGCCAGATCCAGTCATTCTGTATACTTCTCCTGCCACCAAGATCTCATCTCCAAACACCAATCAGGAGTGAACTCTAAAACTCTAACCAAGTGTATAAGCACGTAGTGAGTTGGAATAAAAATAACTAAAATATCACCATATGCATTGATACTCAGTAGACCCTCTGGCACTCAGCAAGGCTTGGGCAGAAGGCAGTAGAAAATGGTAAGTGCTGTAGGTCTCTATGTTGAAGAAGTTCTCAGGCTGTTTTCCTCCAACTCCCATAGCATGAACCTGTAAACTCAAAGGACTGGAGATGCTGGGGCCTCTAATACAGCAGTTCCCAGCAGGGAACAGCAACCAAACTGGTATGCATTGCACATCATTGAGCATTGCATCCTCAGCTCTTTCTTTAGGCCGTGTGTCAGGTAAGTCTGTACAAATCATTTTTTCTTCCACGAGACCCAGCTTACCTTTTGCACTAGACTGAAAGTTTCCAAATTGACTGTGAATCAGAATCACCAGGACTACTTCTGAAAATACAGATTTCCTGGCCTTATCCCAAGATTCTGAGTCAGGACATTGGGTTGTGGAACAGTGCCCCCATCAGGATTTTAACCAGTTTTCCTGGGGATACAAAGGTATAGCTCAGTCTAGCACTAGAACACTGATGCTCTCTGAGGTTCCTTTGTTCTCTCACACGTGACTTCGGGCCCCACTGCCTTGAACTTGCATGGCAGTCTTTGGAATGACCTGCCCAAGTCCTGTGTGACCTTTCACTTCCTCTCCAGTCCTGGATCATCATAAACCAGCTGTGTGATTTGCGGTGACGCACTTCATCTTTCCCTTCTAGTGCCCCTTTCCATTATTTCTATGACCCTTGTGATCGCTGAATAAATCTGAGATGAAGCTGAAGAATGTAGCCATTCTTCAGAACTTGTGATTCGCAGGACATGCTTCTACCTGGCCCTGCTGTGTTCCTTGGGAATCACTTAAGACAGAGAACAGCTTCCATTGCAGGAGATTCGTTTCTTTTCCAATGCTAATTGATCCCTGTCTACTACTAACCTATGGTCTAGACCAGGGTCTCACCATTCACCAACTCCTAAACTATGAGCAAGTTTTTGCATCTGCTTCAGATAATGGCTAACTAGGAAGGAGTTAGAGAAAATGACGAGAGAGAAAAAAAGGAGAATGGCCACCTCCCCGGGGAATGCATTCAGGCTGCTGGACCGAACAGCTGCAGGACTTGGGCAGTCTTAAGTTTCATTTTAGCTTTTCATGATAAGGTTTTTGAAATCCACATTAAAACCAAAACCAAAGGAAGGGAAATTGCAAAACACAGGGACTTTCCGACTGTAGGCTCTGAACCATCTGCAGAACTTGGGCATGGTGTCTCTGGGTATGTGTTACACCTGGGATCTTTCTCCTATTCCTTCTGTGGTCCAGAGCATCCTGCTCCTCAGGTTCATGTGAAGATCCTGGGGTCTCTTGCTTCCCTGTTTCTGGGAAACTCTTTTTACTTCCTCATGTACAGCGCAGGCATTCCTGAAGTTCCATCTCTATCACATGTCTTCATCTGGACACATGAAGACAATTAAGGGAATCCTTCTTCAATAGTCCACATCCTGGGTCTCTGCCTAGCGTCCTGTGATCACTATATTCTCACTATCAATATATGTAACAATGAATTTATTAAATACTTACCATATGCTAACACCTCACTTTTCAATGCCCTTTTCCTGTGTCAACTAGTTTAATTCACACCCATTTTGCTGATGGGAAAACAGCGGCACAGGGACCTGAAATAAGCTTTCAAAACACCCAGGCATCCAAATCCTGGCAATATGGCTCCAGAGTCTGTTGTTTTAACCACTATCCTGCCTGTCCTAGAGCTAAACAACAAAGAACACTTCTTTGCTGATTCCTAATGCTCTAAGTGTCCAGGTCTCAGATTAGACTCATTTCAAGATGATAATCATGGGAAAATCAAACAGAGAGGAACACAGATAATCTCCTAGTCCAGAAATGGCCAACATGTCCCAGAATTGGGCTCCTCCCTGATTTTGTACCGATGGAGAATATCAGTAAGAATCACATCACTATTTCTCATAGTCCACATAAGGCCTCACTATCTTTTTCAATAAACCTCTCGAGTTGACACTTGCATTGAAAACCTATTTGCCATCCTTGATCTTGTATATCTCCACATTTGATACACGAAGCAGGTGGACCTAATAATAATATCTAAATAGGTCCCATCGCTACTAAGCAGGCAAGCTGGGATTAGGTACTTGACATAAATGCCCTGCACTCTGCTAACCCACTTTACTTTCTTATAATTGACTTCTACCACTATTTTCATTTCTTACCTCTGAATGCACCTTTGTGTCAAGCCACATAACTGGAGAATAAAAACTTTCTGAGCTTATTTTGTGTGACACTTGCCTTGCATGTGGACTGGGGATTTATATAAACTTAATTCCTAAAGAAAACTTGACTCTGTATCGGTGTTATATGAGGCAATTGGCAGGGACAGTCCCAGATGCTTTTTTGTAAGAGTGTAATTTCCCTCTTGCAAGAGGAAATCCTGAGGTTAGGGACATGTTTCAAGTTCTGGAACTTCAGCATTGTTAAAAGATGATCCCAGAGT
>NW_016809913.1:892320-913677 GCF_001698545.2 Rhinopithecus bieti | reverse complement strand
TTTTTTTTTTTTTTTAATAATCAGATAAACAAGAAGTAGAAGATTTAAGGTCTCTTATAAATAAATTTAAAAAAAAATTGAACTCTTAAGCTAAGAATACTGTCAGATAATTCATCAAAAACATAAACCATTGAACATGTACACAAAAATACCAACCAATAAACACAAATTTAAACAAGCTCATACTGAAATAGTTTCTTTCTGCTAACTTTTAAATTGAGGCAATGGTTTCCTACAATAAAGTTCAAAGAAGTTAAATCAATTTTACATACATACGCCCCAGGAATCACCACCCAGATCAATATTTGAAGAACATTTCTAAACCCCAAAGTCTCCCTCACATTCCCTGCCAGTCAATACCCTCCAACAAGAACATCTAGTCTCAATGCTACCACTATAGGTTAGTTTTGCCTATATATAAAATAATATTTTTATTAATGAAGTAGTGTATACTTTCAATTAATAATGTATTAGTTTTCTATTTCTGCAGTAATAAATTACCACAAAATTAGTGGCTTAAACAATATAAATGTATTATGTTACAATTCTGGAGGTCAGAAGTTGAACATAGGTCTCAGCAGGCTAAAACCAAGGTATTATCAGGAATGTGCTTCTGTCTAGAAGTTCTGGGGAAGGATCCATTTTTTCAATTGCTCTGGGCATTGGCAGAATTCAGTTCCTTTGGGTTATTGGGTTATTGACCCGAGATGTTCATTTTCCTGATGGCTGTCAGCCAAGAACTTTTCCCAGTTTCTAGAAGCCTCTGTATTCTGTGGCCCAGAGCCCACCTCCCCATCTTCAAAGTCAGCAACAGTGGGTCAAGTCCCTTTCATAGTATGCATTTCTTCTTCCATCTCCTCTCTCTGGTGAGATTCAGAAAGGAGTCTCCACTTTCAAGGACTCATGGTATTAGATTGAGCCCACCTGGATAATCTCTCCATCTCAAGGTCTGTACCCTGGATCCCATCCACAAAGATCCTTAGTGTGAAAAGTGAAAATGAAACTTAGGACTGCCCAAGTCCTGTAGACGTTTGGTCTAGCAACCTGAATGCATTCCCCAGAGAGAGAGCCATTCTGCCTTTTCTCTCTTGTTCTCTAACTCCTTCCCAGTTAGCCGTTATCTAAAGCAGATATGATAAAAATTCACCCCCTCATTCCTGGTAACAGAGTCACAGGTTCCAGCGATCAGGGAGTGAGCTTTTAGGGATTACTTATTTATTGAGACAAAGTCTCACTCTGCTGTCCAGGCAGGAGTGCAGTGGCGCGATCTCAGCTCACTGCAACCTCCACCTCATGGGTTCAAACAATTCTCCTGTCTCAGCCTCCCAAGTAGCTGGGATTACAAGCATGTGCCACCACGGCAGGCTAATTATTGTATTTTTAGTAGAGACAGGGTTTCACCATGTAGGCCAGACTGGTCTCGAACTCCTGACCTCAAGCGATCCACCTACCTTCACCTCCCAAAGTGCTGGGATTAAAGACGTGAGCCACCGTGCCTGGCCAAAGGGGTACTTTATTTGCCTACTACAGCTAATAAATGTTGTCCTGAGTAAAAACTTTATATAAAGCAATATGGCAATGTCTACTAAAGCTTCACATTTCAACAGCGGTAAAGATATGGGGGAGGATTTTTAAACTTGGGTTTTCAAAATAATGTTAATTAAAATTATTTTTAAATGAAAATATAAATTATATATGCCTAATCATAATGAAATGCTTTAATTATGTATGACATATTTTTATAATGAAGCAGTATGAAGTCACTAAATTCAAGCAATTGAAGAATATTTAATGACTTGAGAGAGTGTATGACTCATATTAAGTATATTAAGTGAAAAAAGCTGTAAATATAATCACATGTACATTATGTCCATGTATGTGTGTATTTATATACATGCATATGTGGATGTGTATATGTTTGTATATTTATATGTGCATACCTATGTACATATATATGCACACATATGTGTATACACACCCATATACACACAGAGTGAGATGAAGAGAGAGGAAAGGGAGAAAATAAATAAACATAGCAGCCAGATCCAATCTTAGTGTTTAAAGCACAGATACAGTGACCAACTGTCCTGATTTGCCCAGAACTGAGAGGTTTCTTGGGACACTGGACTTTCACTGCTAAAACCAAGAGGGTCCAGGCAGAAGCAGAAAGAATTGACTACCATAAATGCAGATACATGTTTGTCCTTTCATTTAGGGAACAATATATTTTATGTTTTCTACAAGAGAAATGCAACCAATTAAAATTTATTACAAGTTCTTCAGGTACTTCATTCTGTGTTGGGGGCAATGCCAGAAACATTTCAGAAGCTGTTTTTAGCAATAGCACACATCCTGGAAATACTTCAGGTAAGTGATGGAAGCATAGTACCCTCCACCAATGAAATAGAAACCTCTTGACTTTTGAAGGCAAATTCTTGAAGAGACACAGTATTTCTGCAGATTGCAGCAGCCACATTTCAATTAAAAAAGACTTTATCTCCTTTAGTTATGTATGATTAGACCAATCTCAGAAATTAGAATGGGAAAAGCAGTGAAATTTAAAACCACAAAGCTGGAGCTGGGCACAGTAGTGGGTGCCTGTAATCCCAGCACTTTGGGAGGCTGAGGTAGGAGGATCACTTGAACCCAGTAGTTCGAGATCAGTCGGGCAACATAGCAAGACTCCGACTCTAAAATTAATTAATTAATTAAAACCACACAGCTAAAATTGGGCTACTTGGAAGCTTCAAGTTGCAATTTCTTCTTGAAGATTCCTCTTGCAGGAATGGCTCTGTCATGGACTCTGCAGGCAAGTGTTGGACGCACACGTGGGAGCAGGCACTACACTACAGCCGTCCATCGCTACACGCCAATGTTGGCAGGTGCCTTGAGAGAGATGTTTTGCATTTTTTTAACTAGTTCATGTAGTCTAAAACACACTAATGTTTATTATACTGACCTAAAGACTCTACAATTGACTTCATATTGTACTTTCTTATCTTTAAAAACATAGAATAGAAATGAACTGTTAATTTTCACACAAAGAAAATGAAACACTATTTGACTCAGAATGCTACTCTGGAGTATAATGCATATTAATCATATTAATAAATCAAGTAGACTACTTGGTTTCAGTTTCTAAAAAACAGTGATATAAACAAAACCGACTATTTTGTATGTGATGTGGAACATTTATTTGCGCAATGACTCCTTCACAGTGCCTAACAGATATTAACCTAGAGGCTGTTAGCCTTGATGAGCTTAATTGTGATCTTAATAAATAATGAAGTAAAAATACCACCACCCTGAGTACTAATTAACACCTTGTCATTGAGGGCTTTATAATAATTTCCCACTTTATTGAGTTGATATGAATAACTTGTGGAATCATTAATACTGTTCTCTGACATTTAGATAAAAGTCAATTGTGGGTTTGGTTTTTATGTTGACAAAATTAATGTTTTATTTAGAATGCTGTGGAGTGCACTAAATATTATGAAATGCTTTAGACCCATCACCCTGCCTCATTTTTGATAAATGAGTTGGACTATTTGAATGTGAAGCATGAGAAATTGTTTAGCCAAGAACATCACAAGGCTTAAAAGTTACTAAACTGACATGGATAACATGGAACATCTGGTAGTGATTAGAGATGTCTGATATTTCCAGTTCTTACTCTTCTGTGCACAGGTCAGGGTTGCACTTCCAGGCCATCTTGAAAACCAACGACCTGTGTGGTCCACTCTGGGCAATAAAATGTGAGCAGAAGTGGCATGTGTCCCTCCAGGCAGATGCATTTAAGAGCTGGGACAAGAGTCCATGTCTCTTTCACCTGCCAATGACCAGGGATGGTCCAGTGATAAAGACACCAGCAGCCCAAGTAAGGAGAAAGTAGAGTAGAACCTTCTATTCTGCAACTGGTGAGAAAACTCTTGAAATCTGGATAAGAGGCAGCCCACATTATGCTGTGTCAAACCATACCACACTGTTCCAGGCATTACACTCGAAACCAGGGGGACTGGGAAGAGCTTGGCCTGGACAACGAGACCCCTGTGTGCTCTGTTTCACCTCTAGCATAGCAATTCCCTAATCTCATCCTCAGCTGCTCCATCAATAAAGTTGAGATGATAATCTGTATATTTAGGAAATGAGGAGATTCAACAAATTCCATTTTCACCCCTAGTCCTTAAATGTGTGTCTTGGACCACATCACCATGGCCACCAGCAGAGACAGAGCAAGGGAAGACAGTAACCAGAATCTACACTACCAAGCCAGCCAGGAACCCAGGATTATGCAGTATTTGCCCAAATAACCATCAGAGCAGGCCAGGAGACTTCTACATACATGCCGATAGCACTCCCAAAGCCCCAGGGGCAACTGGACAGTTCACTGTCATCAAGACAATTTCTTAGTTCTTATAATAAAACAGTTCTGCCCACCTCTCCTTCTTACGTCCAGCCGCATACCAAAACTTCATTCAAGAGTTTATCCTAAAATTCCAGTTGATTCCAGAGAGTTACAAAGGAGAAGAATAGACATCCCTGTACAGTTTATTGGGTCTCAGAAGGTCCCCTGTGCCAAGCAAATATTAGGCATTGAGTGGGGACTGGTGATGCAAGAGCTTGAAATAGTAAATTCTGTGTTCCCAAGTCCGGGCAGAATCTGTTCATCCTCCTTTGTTGGGACATATTAAGTACCCCTCCTTGAAATTATTCATCTGTATTCCAGCTGGGCCTGGGATTGCTTATCCTTGTAACATGAACTTACAGAGGCAAAACAATAAAGATTCTGGAGCCTCCATTACAATGAAGACCATACCAGTTACCACGGACCAAACAAGGTAGTCCAATATGTAACTGAGCATGGTGACCCCGTTGCTGAGTTCTGGTTTTGATTCCTTACTAAATTGTCAAAGTGACTTTGGGGAAATCATTTTCCCACTCTGTGCCTCAGTTTATACATCTGTAAATGAGGCATTTGAACTAGATTAATGACTCCCAAAATGGCTTTGGTTAAACATTACCTGGTCACCTAGAACACTTCAGAAACAGAGAATTCGAGGCTTCATCTCTGAAGATTCTGACTCTGTGTTTGGGTGTGGGTTAAGACATCTCTTCTGTGTTATTAATAATTGCCCCAGGCTTCTGGATATTCCAGGAGGCAGGTCTGAAGAGGCCAGCGCATGGAGAGTCTCTAAGGTTTCTGGGCACCTCACTACAGGTTTTCTGCCTGGTTCTTGCCCTCTAATTGGAATTGCGTGGTGGCTTTTGTTCTGACATTCCTACTTGCCAGTGCTAGTTTGTCATGAAGTAGTTGCACAACCTACAACAAATCATTCCACTTCTGTTATTGCTTCATTTGTAAAGGGAAATGCTTGAATAAATTAAATACGACTTCTTCTTTCAACTCATTCTATAATATTGTGATCATTAAGGACAGTTGGAGCAGAGCTGAAAAATGAAAGCAGAAATTCTGCTTCCCAGGATGTTCTCACACCTAATTTCACTCCTTGAGAACTAGGTAAGAATCTAGAAGGTCTGGTTCCATAGCAAGGTATACATTTCCTACCCTTCATTCACAGACAGTTGTTTCTGATCTCAGGCTCTGTACCATTAGCCACTGAGCCACAGACATATTTGTCCTATATGTCCTATTTGATATAGTTGTCAAGTCTGCCTTAGAAAACTGCTTATGGGGAAGCCATCAAAGAGAAAAGAAACAGGAAAGGCAGAGGGACCACTTCTCTGAACAACACAGCCAGGCCACTGGACAGAACAGCTGCTGATTTTGCATGCTCTAAAGTTTCATTTTAACTTTTTACATAAGGATTTCTCCAATTCAGTTTAAAAATAAAACAAGAGAGGGAAATTGCATAATCAAAGTGGCTTGCCAACTGAGATTCCTAAACTCCCCGCAGAATTAGAATTCTGATGCCCCTTGGCATCTGTTAGCACTGATCTGACTTTCATTCCCTCTGAGTTCCCAGAGCCCGTCCAGTATTTTGGTTCATGGCAGGATCCCAGGATCTCACTTTGCTCCCGTTCCTGGGAGACACATTTTTTGTCTTCATCCACAGCACAAATATTCCCCAAGGCCCATCCCTATAACACATCTATATCCACTTATCTTCTGGACACTACACCCACCTTACTTAACTATTGATTACGGTTAGTTTATTGATCACTTACCATATGCTACTTACTCTTCAAAGCAAGTTTTGGGTATCAGATAATATTCATAAAATGCCTAAAAATAAATATTCATTTCCACACAAGAAAATTAAAGAATAGGTAGGAAATTGGAATATAAAGAAGTTAAATAATCTGAGCCTTCTCTGACAAAGATATTAACCAGTGTTCCCAGTATCCAAATGAAGACTTTTAACCATCATGCTATTCTGCCTGTCCTAGACTGACAGCCAAGAATGCTTCTCTGACATTTCCTAGCATCCGAGCCTCTCTGCTTTCTGATTTGATTCTTTGCAGACAATCACAAATAAATCAAGTTAGAGAAGAGCTTAAGTACTATTTAATTCTGGAATAGGTTACGTAGATAGTACCACTTATTATTACTGTAGTAATAGCACACATCACTAATCAATCACAGCATTATATTCAAAAACCCAAGGTAACGCCTCATTGTTTTATTTTCACGACAAAACTTTCTAGTCATCTATCACCAATTCATAAAGTTGGCACATAATCAAAAACTACTTGTCATCACAAAACTTGTCAAAACCCCATACTTCACAGATGAGGATAGTGAATCTCCAAGTCAATAAGACTTGCCCAAGGCCACTTTGGGCAGGTTTTTGGTCAAATCAAGACTAGACCCAAGTTCCTTGACACTTAATTCCCTTTATTTTTACTAGCCTTTTTTGATTCTCAATAATTATAATTTTCACGACTATTTCTGTTGTTTGTGCGTGGATGCACTTTTCATATGAAGTCAGCTCAGAGGAGAAATTAACAAAGTCCTCAGGATATTACATAAGATAATGGCTTTATTGTTGCTTGAAAATGTACACAAACTCCACCCCAAACCAATACTCCCACCCCGTGCACACACTCATATCAGTGCCACACAGCACACCTGGCAGAGAACCATCCCCTAAAATGATTAAAAAGTTGCCATCCTGGAGAAACTCAGTTTCCTTTCTGATTAAAGGAAATCCTAATGACACACACGTTCCATATTCTGTAAATTCTTTACTGTTAAAAGCTCACATAGTAATTGTAATAAATGAAAAATGCATGAGGTACATGTTTAAAAATCTCTTCTGAATCAAAGCAGTAAAAAGTCACCTGATTTTAGAACAGGAGTATATTAATCACAAGAAAAAATAAAGCAACTGACCTACACATTAAAAAGCAAATAAAGTAAAATGTAAGCAAAATAATGGTGAGCGTTTTTTTTAGATTTACTTTATATTGAAGTATAATTCAACGTACTGTGCAGTAAAGCACAGATATTTTAATGTAGAGTTTTATGGATTTTACATGTGTGGCTAACCATTCAGCTACCAACTCTGACCAAAATGTAGAACATTCCTGGTTTCCAGAAGGCTCCCTCATGATGCCCATACCTGCAAAGGAACCACTATTCTATCACTATAGGTTTCTTTTGTCTTTTAACAAGACAAATGTCTTCTTCTTAGCAATTATAAAATGTTTTTAAGAATAACAGACTCATATTTAAGTGAAGGGGCAAATTGTCCAGCAATGTGTTCGTTTGATTAAAAGCCTTAACAACATCCACGTATTTTGATTTATTAATTCTTTGGCTATAAAATTAAAGGAAGACATTAATAATAATGTTATAGTATATCAGCTTTTCCACAAGTATTGTTTAAAACCATAAAAATGGAAATGGTATGATTCCCAACTATAGAGAAATAAATTCTTAAGTTAATTATGGTGCAGTGATAGATATGAACTCCTATAGAGCTTTTAAAGTTCAAGATTATTGGGGAATAATTACTGTCTTGTGAGAAATCTAAAGACATTAATTGAAAAGGCAGTATTCAATCTTGAATTTGGTGGTGAAATTTTAGATATACACCCTATAGTTCAACAACACATTGCCAATTACTAACCCATGTTATTTCTATAAACCAATGAGAATTCCTGAGGAACAAATTTTGTAATTGTCCCCTCTCCTCCCTTGTTAATTCATTCTATGAGTCCAGAATTACCCTAACATCATCTAAAGACATTATCTAAAGACATTACAATGAAAGCAAACTACAAACCAACAGAAATCTATAAACCAAACTCATGAACAAAATTCTCAACTATTAGCAAATAAAATCCAACAATGTAAAAAAGAATTATAAGGTACAACCAAGTGGAATTTATTCCAGGTATGCAAGGCTGATCCAGCATTCAAAAACTGGTTGATATAACCCATCAGATCAACTTTCTAAAGAAGAAAAATCTTACTATAATATCAATAGGTGAAAAAAAATTTTGACACAAATCAACAGCCGTTCATGATTTTAAAAAAACTCTCAGCAAACGAGAAATAGAGGGGTTCTTCCTCAACTTTATAGAGTGCACCAAAAAAGACCTAGAGCTAATTTCATACTTAATGGTGAGAAACTAGAAATTTTTTCTCCCAAGATTGAGTATAAGGCAAGGATATTTCTTCTCACCACTCCAATTCAACATAATACTGGAAAGCCTAGCTAACACAGTAGCACAAGACGAGAAAATAAAAATACATACAGATTAGAAATAAATAAATAAAACTGTCTTTATTTGCAGAAGACATGATTGTCTGTGTAGAAAATCACAAAGAATCAGCAACAAAAAATCATGCCACTATTAAGCAATTTAACTACAGGATACAAGGTTAATAGATAAAATCCAATAACTCCCTGTATATCAGCAATGAACAACTAGAATTTGAAATTAATATGCAATACTATTTACACTAGCACGAATAAAAGGAAGTATTTAGAAATTAGTCTAAGATGTATAATATATTTGAGGGAAACTACAAACTTCTGATGAAAGATTAAAGACGATCTAAGTAAATGAAGCATTTCATGTGTATGGGTAGGTGGAGTTAATGTTGTCAGCATGTCGGTTCTTCCCAACTTGATCTCTACCTTCAACACAATCCCAGTCCAAATCCCAGCAGGTTATTTTTTGGATTTTACACACAGATTTTAATGTTTATATGGAAAGGTTAAAGATCCAGAATAGCTAACAGAGCACCTAAAAAGAATAGTCAGAGGACTAACATTACTCAACTTCAAGATATACTATTAAGAAACATTAATCAAGACAATGTGGTATTGGTGAAAGATTAGACAAATGGGTCAATGGAACAGAATAGAGAACTCTCGACAGATGAATGGATACATAAAATGTACTTTATGCATACAAGGTAATATTACTCAGCCTTAAGGATATGTAGCATATCATATGCTACCACATAGATGAACCTTGAGATCATTATGCTAAATCACATAAGCCAGTCACAAAAGAAAAATACTATATGATTTCACTCACATGAGGTAGTTAGAGTAGTCAAAATCAGAAACAGTAAGTAGAAATGGTGGGCTTGGGGGAGGGGAAAATGGAGATCAATAGGTATAGCATTTCTGTTTACAAGATGAAAAGAGTTATTGAGACTGTTGCACAACAGTGTGAATGTTCTTAATGCCACTAAACTATGCACTTAAAATGGTTAAGATGGTAAATTTCAAGGTACGTGCATTTTACCACAGTAAAAATAATAAATGAATAAAGAAGAAAGGAAGAAATTAGCTATCAAACCACAGCAAGGCACGGAGAAACCTTAAATGCACATTGCTTGGTGAAAGAAGCCCGTCGGAAAAGGCTACCTACCATAGGATTCCAACTACATTTGGGAAAAGACAAGCTCACAGAGATAGTAAAAAGATCAGTGGTAGCCAGAGATTTTTGTAGAGAAAAAAGGATGAGTAGAAGAATACAGTGAATTCTTAGAGCAGGAAAACTTTCATCTGATATTGTAATGATGGATAGATCAGGCCTGCAGGGGTAGTACATAAGGTCAGTGGTTTACAAACCTGGTTCCTTCTTGTCACGCCCCGTCCACGGCCCCACTCTGTGTGAACCAAAAGAGTTGGAAGGCCTTCTGCAAATGGACCCATTCCACCTGAATCTCCATGACATATTGGACTTCTCCATATAATTTCATTTGGAAAGAAACTTGAGCCTCTAAATAAAATGTTTGGAAACCACCACGCTATGAGACCAACATGTGCTGTCTAGTTCTTATGCTCTACAACAGTAAGATTTCGGGGCATTAAGACTTTGTTCCAGGATTCTGTCATTCTGCCGAGGTTCTGTGGCTGGGTTCTAAAGGAGCTTGCCTGGCTTAGAACTGCAAGTGACTCAAGTGTCATGGAGAGCACCAGCAAAGCCTTAGGGCCCATCCCTGGCCTCCTGGGTTCTCTTCCACTATGATGTCAGCTTCTGTTCTTCCTTTCTTATAGATAATTTTACATTTCAAGGAAATCAGAGCCCTTAATAGTTCAATGAGGTCACTTTGCTGAGCACAATCCCATACCCTGCAGCCTCTGCTCCACAGAGCCTAAGCAAAAGATAGAAACTCACAACTTCCTTCTTTTGTTATCTGGAAATTATCCCAGGATCTGGTGCCTACTCAGCATATTCAAGGAAGGTCTTACTTCATGCTTCCTTGACTGTGACCCTGCCCAGGCTCTCTGTTCCCTACAAAAGGCAGGCAGAGCTACCAGAGGAACAGAGAGGTTGAAAACGACCCAGAAACCTTGCCCTCCAACATGAAGGTTTCTGCAGCACTTCTGTGCCTGCTGCTCATGGCAGCCACTTTCAGCCCACAGGGACTTGCTCAGCCAGGTAAGACCTCTCCCTCCTTAAGGGGAGACCAAAAGAGGAATTAAGAAGAGCCATTATGCCACAGCTCATTAGGAATAGAACCAGAACTAAAGGCTCAAGTCACTGAGGCTGGTTCCATTGATCTTTCCTGACCCCAGTTTTGGGAGGAGAGAGTGGAGTCACTACAGCAACAACCCTCCTATTGTTTAGGGAAATGATGCAGGAGGAAGAACTGTTTCTCACTGTGGGTTTGAAGGACATTTCAGGCAGTAGTTGAGAGGAAGAAACTGTTGCTTGAAGCTTCAAATTTTGGTCATGGTTCAGTGTACCTTCCAGAACAGTGGCTGTGTAAAGAGGATAAGGACCCAGAGGAATCTCAGCATATGGCATAGACTAGTTCTAAATCCCATGAGGATGAAGGACTGGGAAGCAAGGTGTTGGAACTTATGTTCCCAGTGTCAGGAGTGTTGGGTTAGTAGACAAGGACTAGCTTGTTGCTCAAAATGTTTCCATACCCAGTCAACAATGAGGGGCCCCACAGTTCAATAGAGGAAAGAGACTCACAGGTAACATTTTATCTCTGGGATCTGGACTAAGACACTGAACTTAGGATGGTGATTTCTTGGTCTTCTCCTTCCTTCTCCTCTTTTCCTTACAAATGCACAGTTACAGTGAGTCCTAAATGTCTCATTCTTTGCAAAATTTCTTTCAGATTCAGTTTCCATTCCAATCACCTGCTGCTTTAATGTGATCAATAGGAAAATTCCTATCCAGAGGCTGCAGAGCTACACAAGAATCACCAACATCCAGTGTCCCAAGGAAGCTGTGATGTGAGTGGACAGTGCCTGGCACCCCCATTCAAAAGTTCTGATGGACAACATAGAGAAGTCAGGATTCATGTCCACATGAGTCAGATGCATATAACATCTATCCAAAGGACCCCTCTACCCCATAGAGAAACTCAGCCCATGAGAAGGAGTCCATAACTGCTCTAGGATTCCCTTCTAGGGGCTTGGTGAAACTATCCCAATACCTTTAGCCAGGAATCTGGAGGGTTTCACCTGGACAGCAAGAGCAGAGCTTCCTTCTGGAGCTTCTTCCTCCCACTCTTCCCCTCCCTTCTCTCCCGGGTCTGGGTCCTTCACCTAAGGACCAAGGGTGGATCAGGTCTAGGGACCAATGGCCCACAGTCCTGGGTAGGATCTTCAAAATGTTCCATCTAATTGTGCCCTCTCTCCCCCACAGCTTCAAGACCAAATGGGGCAAGGAGGTCTGTGCTGACCCCAAGGAGAGATGGGTCAGGGATTCCATGAAGCATCTGGACCAAATGTTTCAAAATCTGAAGCCTTGAGCCTTCATACCTGGACTGAGAGTCAGAGCCTGAAGAAAACCTTATTTATTTTCCCCAACCTTCCCCAGGTGCAGTGTGACATTATTTTATTATAACATCCACAAAGAGATTATTTTTAAATAATTTAAAGCATAATATTTCTTAAATAATATCTAATTATATTTAAGTTATTGATGTTTTAACTCTATCGGTCATACATCCCAGTGAATGTAAAATACAAAATCCTGGTGTTGTGTTTTTTGTTTTTGTTTTTGTGTTCCTATGAGCTCATTAAGTTCATGGCAAAATGTCATTGTTCTCCCTCCTACCTGTCTGTAGTGTTGTGGGGTCCTCCAATGGATCATCAAGGTGAAACACTTTGGTATTCTTTGGCAATCAGTCCTCCTGTAAGTCAAATGTGTGCTTTGTACTGTTGTTGTTGAAATTAATGTTACTGTATATAACTATGGCATTTTGGAAAAAAGAAAAATATATGTAATTTAAAACTACTTACTATTATTCTTCTTGGGATAACATTTAGCTGGGAGTGAGTTTTGGGCATCATGGGAGACAGTTTGGGCATGGAGGGGCCATTATTCAGGAATGTCTTTTGGCCATGCTGAGCGCAACCGAGGTTCCCAGAGAACTTGGTGGGACCAGGCCAGGATGTTCCAACTCTTTGACTCTAGTCCCTAACTTCAGCAGCCTTTATTCGCTAGCCTCTCTACTGCCTTTTCTTGAGACACCTACCTTTGCACAGTCTCTCTCCTGATCTCTTGCAATGATCTTTAAACTTTTCTCCATAATCCCAGGGTTTTCTCCATCTAATTAATTCTCAAACCAACTAACATTTCACACCAGTTAGAATGGCGATCATTAAAAAGTCAGGAAACAACAGCTGCTGGAGAGGATGTGGAGAAATAGGAACACTTTTACACTGTTGGTGGGACTGTAAACTAGTTCAACCATTGTGGAAGACAGGGTGGCGATTCCTCAAGGATCCAAAACTAGAAATACCATTTGACCCAGCAATCCCATTACTGGGTATATACCTAAAGGATTATAAATCATGCTGCTATAAAGACACTTGCACACGTATGTGTGCACTATTTATTGTGGCACTATTCAAAATAGCAAAGACTTGGAACCAACCCAAATGTCCATCAATGATAGACTGGATTAAGAAAATGTGGCACATATGCACCATGGAATACTATGCAGCCATGAAAAAGGATGAGTTCATGTCTTTTGTAGGGACATGGATAAAGCTGGAAAACATCATTCTCAGCAAACTATCGCAAGAANGTTGGTGGGACTGTAAACTAGTTCAACCATTGTGGAAGACAGGGTGGCGATTCCTCAAGGATCCAAAACTAGAAATACCATTTGACCCAGCAATCCCATTACTGGGTATATACCTAAAGGATTATAAATCATGCTGCTATAAAGACACTTGCACACGTATGTGTGCACTATTTATTGTGGCACTATTCAAAATAGCAAAGACTTGGAACCAACCCAAATGTCCATCAATGATAGACTGGATTAAGAAAATGTGGCACATATGCACCATGGAATACTATGCAGCCATGAAAAAGGATGAGTTCATGTCTTTTGTAGGGACATGGATAAAGCTGGAAAACATCATTCTCAGCAAACTATCGCAAGAACAGAAAACCAAATACCACATGTTCTCACTCATAGGTGGGAATTGAACAACGAGATCACTTGGACACAGGAAGGGGAATATCACACACTGGGTCCTATTGTGGGGAGTGGGGAGAGGGGAGGGATAGCATTAGAAGATATACCTAATGTAAATGACGAGTTAATGGGTGCAGCACACCAACATGGCACATGTATACATATGTAACAAACCTGCACGTTGTGCATATGTGCCCTAGAACTTAAAGTATAATATACATAAATAAATATTCCAGGAGTGAATCTGGGCCTAAGAGGAAGCTAGATGTCTATAACCCAGCTGCACTCGGGGCTTTTATCAAAGGTGAGTCTTCAACACGACTGGCGTTGAGGGATGGTGTGTGTGATAGATAGCAAATGCACAGGGTTCTTCAGAGCTGCTGCAGGAGGGCGAGGAGGGTAGTGGGATAGAGGGAGGAGTCCCATCCAGCCAGACTCCGAAAAGATGGAGGAGTTAGGGTTTTAGCAAGAAAGGTTGGAACCAGATTGCAGGAGTTCTTGAATTTCAGATTGGGAATTTAGCAGGTAATAAGGACTCACTAAAAATTTTGCAATTGCAGGGGAGAAGAGTAGCCCATTCAGAGGCAAGCATAAGGAAGAATAACCTGGCATCTGAGTGCAGGATCGAGTGAGGAGAGAGGGCCTGATAGCAGAAGGCTGAAGTGGTGCAGGGGAGATCATGAGGACCTGAAACAGGGTGGTAGTGGGGGTGAGGTTGGGAAGAATGGGTCAGACAGATTTGATACGATATGCAAAGCAACTATTTAAAGGGTTAGTAGGTCTGAGGCACAGAATTAATTAGTCTCTGCTATGCTCTAAATATTTGTGTCTGTCCAAAATTCACATGAAAATCTAATCCCCATTTTGGTGGTATTAAGAGGTGGGGGCTTTAGGAGGTGATTCGATCATGAAGGTGCCATCCTGATGAATGGAACTGGTGCTCTTGTAAACGAGGCTTGAAGGATCCTATTTTTTGCTTCCATCATGTGAGGACACCTAGAAACCTCCATTTATGAGAAGGCCCTTGCAGGACACCAAATCTGCTGGTAGTTTGATGTTGGATTTTCTAGCCTACAGTACTATAAACAATAAGTTTCTCTTGTTTATATATTATCTAGTCTACGGTATTTTGTTGTAGCTGCCCAAAAGGATTGACATAATCTCCATCACTCTATCCCCAATCCCAATCCCAAGAACTTGCAAGCATGCATTTAAAGGCATGAGACCTCTTCTTTTTGACAGCCTCTTAAGGTCAAGATTCCCCTGTACTTAGTGAGCTTAGCTGAATCCTCTTACAAACATGTGACCCACCATATTGAACCATACATACCAGATCTTATTATTCTTCCAGCTTATTGGGAAAACACGTCTAAAGCAAACAAATTTATTGTACTGTTGAACCAACTCTGCAGGGCTTACTGTTAATGTTCATGTAAAGATGTTACAATTCCAGTACATTTGGAAGCATAGAAAGGAAAGAGACTTGGGTTCTGCTCCTAAAAGTAACCTTAACCCTCTTGGTCACCTAGGGTGACATAATTTTTCCCTTCAGCATTAAGATGTCCCATCCAAAAATCAGGATCTTACTGTATCACAGGCAGGAAGTGAGGGGATCTAGCAGATGACTACACAAGTCCCTCCAGCTCTAGAGCCATGTCTCTTAGAAACAAGGTCATGTTTGTTGTCTGGGGTAGAGTGGGGAAGTAAAGTTCCTAGGATTAAAACCATAAAGGCAGCCAGGGCCTAGCTTATTGGAAAAACACATCTAAGTCAGATACTCCTTATTTGGAGACAAGCTTTCCATTGAAGTTCAAAGTAGTACACCCACAGTTCCAGGGGCAATAAAGCAGCTAAGTGTCAGATGGACTAGAGGGGCACCTCCCAGGCAGAGTTCACAAAAATGCTCCATCCAACTCTAACCTCTTTCTTCAATAGCTTCAAGGCCAACTGGGCACAGATATGTGGGTCCTGGGTTTCATGAAATCCTGCACCACAAATTCCAAATTCTAAAGGCATGAAGACTCACACAAAACTGACACCAGGCAGGCCACAGGAAAAATACACAAATTTGTTGTTCTCAAATTTTACCCAGCTGCACTTTGGGATTATGTCATTACATTTCAAATGACAATGAGCATAATACATCTTAAGTAACATGTCATCTTATTTAAGTGATTGTTGTTTTATGTGCCCTGACTTTAATATTTGTGTTTTAAAAATCCACATCCTTCCACAAACTGGTTCAGATCTGTAAGCCCTGCTATGCTGTCTTGTAAACTGGGAGCAAGACCTGGAAAGGTCACTCAGAGCTGACATACATCCTCTTAGGCTCACCTCGGTTTCACCCTCAGCTAAGGCAGACTATTTGTGGCAGTTCATGACTCACTTGGTTCACTCAATATCTGCTTCCTGCCTCTTCTCACTTCTCACTTGCTGTCCCCAGGCTTTTCCTGGGTGTCATCTTGGGTCAGGAGTTGACTCCGCTGCACACTTGTCCAAGGCTCAGAAGTGTGGAAGAGTGAACATTTTGCGTGGTAACCTTCCACGGTGAAGTGTGAAGGCAGATGTTCAAATGCTTCTGCTTTCCCTTTTTCCAGTGGTTAATTCTGCGGGTCATTCTGTGGGCTTCTCAGGTTGTCCTGGGAGAATAAGTTCCCACTGCCCACAATGTTGACCTTGCTAATGCAAACTGTATTGGCTTCTGTTCCTTCCTAATCTCATTCTGCTGCCTCCTCAGTCCTGAAGCCTGAGGTCCCTTCCCAAGTAAACCATTTGCACACAGGTCCTCACCTCAATCTCTATTTTATTGATTCATTTTTTAAGTAAATAAATTTCATTTGCAATTTCATCAAAGAATACAATTTTGGAGTTAATTTAACAAAGAAAATGCAAGAGTTGTACACTGAAAACTATAAAACATCACTGAAAGAAATTAAAGACTTAAATAAATGCAGAGATATCTCATGTTCATGGACTGGAAGACGTAATAGCATCAAGATGCCAAGACTTTCCATATTGAACTATAGATTCAACACAATCCCTATTAAAATCCCAGCTGCCATTTTAAAAAACGTATTATATTTGTACATGAATAAGTTATTTCATGGTGATTTCTGAGATTTTGGTGTACCCATCACCTGAGCAGTGTATGCTGTACGCAATGTGTAATCTTTTATCCCTTACTCACCTCCCACATTTTCCCCCAAGTCCCCAAAATCCATTGTATCATTCTTATGCCTTTGCATCCTCATAGCTTAGCTCTCACTTATGAGTGAGAACATACAATATTTAGTTTTTTATTTCTAAGTTAGTTCACTTAGAATAATTGTTTCGAATTCCATCCAGGTTGCTGTGAATGCCATTATTCCATTCCTTTTTATAGCTGAATAGTATTCCATGGTATAAACACACACACATATATTATATATGTATCATACTACACACACACACACACACACACACACACACCCCATGGTTTATTTGTCCACTTGATTGATGGACATTTGGGCTGGTTCCATATTTTTGCAATTGAGAATTGTGCTGCTATAAACATGCACATGCAAGTATCTTTTTCGTAAAATGACTTCTTTTCCTTTGGGTAGATACCCAGTAGTGAGATTGCTGGTGGTTCTGCTTTTAGTTCTTTCAAGAATCTCCACACTGTTTCCCATAGTGATTGCACTAATCTACTTTCCCACCATCGGTGTAAAAGTGTTCCCTTTTCAACACATCCACACCAATGTCTGTTTTTAATTTTTTTATTTTTTGTTTATGGCCATTCTTACAGGAGTAAGTTGGTATCGCAGTATGGTTTTGATTTGCGTTTTTCTGATCATTAGTGATGCTGAGCATTTTTTATATGTTTATTGTCCAGTTGTATATCTTCTTCTGAGAATTGCCTATTCATGTCCTTAGCCCACTTTTTTTTTTTTTTATTATACTTTAAGTTCTAGGGTACATGTGCATAACGTGCAGGTTTGTTACATATGTATATCTGTGCCATGTTGGTGTGCTGCACCCATCAACTCATCAGCACCCATCAATTCGTCATTTATATCATGTATAACTCCCCAATGCAATCCCTCCCCCGTCCCCCCTCCCCATGATAGGCCCCAGTGGCTCATGGCCAGGTTTGGGGTTCATGTCTGTAATCCCAGCAACTTAGAAGGACAAGGCGGGAGGATCACTTGAGGCCAGGAGTTCGAGAAAAGCCTGACCAACATGGTGAAACCCCATCTCTACTAAAAAAAAAACTGCAAAAAGTAGACAGGTATGGTGATGCACGCATGTAGTCCCAGCTACTGAGGAGGCTAAGGCAGGAGAATCGCTTGAACCCGGGAGGCAGAAGCTGTAATGAGCCAAAATCGTGCCACTGCACTCCAGCCAGCCTGGGAGACAGAGTGAGACTCCGACTCAAAAAAAAAAAAAAAAAAAAAAAAAAGAACCAATCTGAAGAGTCTCACACTGGCCAATTTGGGATAATTTGATCACCAAAACAAATACTTTTTTTCTTTATTATATAATAATTTATTTTAGCCCATTGAATAAAATCAAAGAAAATAAAGCTTTACCTTAGAATAAAACGCTAACCAATGCATATAGAAGGAATGGTGAAGTTAGAAAATCACTAGTTTCTAACCATCAGGGTAAAAATTGATTTAGGCAAGAATCATCTATGGATACTAAAACTCATGGGTGAAAATTTAACTATTGACATAGCTTCAAAGTATCTCCCCACAACATAATTAATAACATGAATTAATAAGGACAAACATTTATTAATTAACATATATAATTAAGAGAAGAGAAGAGAACTGTAGACAACATTTTAACCAAGTAATAAAAGCTAACAATACCGCTAATGGGGCAAATCAGCCTGAATATCTCCCGATTTTGGGTACACCAAAATCTCCCGATAATGGTGCACTGAGAAGGACACAGCATTACTTCAATTACTTTCCTGCCAAAAATACATCAGCTGAATCCAATCATGAGAAAACATCAGTCAAATCATATTGAGGGAGATTCTGCTAGGTAACTGCTCTTACTGTTACTTAAGGTCACAAAATACAAGGAAAGACTGAGCAACTATTTCATATTGATGGAAACTAAAGAGACATGACAGCTAAATGTCACATGATCCTGGATTGGATTATTAACCTGTAAAGGATGTGATTAGGACAATGAAAAAAGCCTCAATGAAATATTTGGATCAGATGGTGATATTAAACTGATGTTAATTTACTGATTTTGATATTTTTTATGCTGTTGTTCTGTAGTAGAGTATCTTTGTTTTCAGGAAATACACTGAACTATTAAGGTATAATTAGGCATTCTGTCTACAATCTAATCTCAAATGGTTCAAGACACAAAACCCTTCCTTTAAAGATAGAGCGATAGATCATTCTATATCACATATTTATGCATGTATATATTTGTGAGTGTGTGTGGGGGGTGGTGGAGCATGTAACACCAGATGCTCCACATCTGGTATTGCAACACTTGATATTGTTGTTCTTTTAAAAAAAACTAGCCATGCAGCCATAGAAAAGGATGAGTTCATGTCCTTTGCAGGGACATGGATGAAGCTGGAAGCCATCATTCTCAGCAAACTAACACAGGAACAGAAAACCAAACTCTTCATGTTCTCACTCATAAGTGGGAGTTGAACATTGAGAACACGAAGACATGGAGAGGGGAGCAACACACACCAGGGCCTTTTGAGGGTGGGTGGGCTAGGGGAGGAAGAGCATTAGGAGAAATACCTAATGTAGATGACAGCTTGATGGTTGCAGCAAACCACTGTGGCATGTGTATACCTATGGAAACATGTTCTGCACATGTATCCCAGAACTTAAAGTACTTTTTTAAAAAAAGCTAGCCATTATTATTATGCACATAGTTCCACCTCATATGGTTTCAAATTGCATTTTGCTCATGAATAATGAGGTTGAGTGCCTGTTCTAATGTTTGGTGGATATTCTGTTTTATAAAGTTCAAGACCATGTCTTTTGTCATTTTTATTTGGAATTGTCTGTCTTTTCATTATGAATTAGAAGTATTTTCGGCATTCCAGATCGAAACCCTTTGTCAGGCATAAGAATTGAAATATCTTCTCATAATCTGTGATTTGCCTGTGTACTCCCTTAAAGATGCTTTTTGATAAAAAACAAAACAAGTTCACAATTTTAATATAGTCCATTTATCATGTTCCTTCATGATTTATACTTTTGTTTTCTGTTTAAGAAAACTTTTTAAAACCTAATGTCATTAAGGTATTCTCTTATGATATTTTCCAGAAGCTTCATTTCTTTTTCTGTTCATGTTTAGAGCTACAATCTACCTGGAATTAATTTTTGTGTATGCTGAAAGATAGGAATCAAGGTTATATTCTTTCCTATAAACATCTGATTGACCCAGCGTCTGTTATTTAAAAGACTATTTTTCCTAACTTCCTTAGAATGCAAACTTTGTTGTAAATCTAATGTCCATATATGTATGATTCCATTTCTGTACCCTCTAATCTATTCCCTTGGTATAGTTTTTATTCTTGGAGTAATGGTATATGTTTTAATGACTATAGCTTCATAATAAGTATTAATATCTGGCAGCATAAGTTATACATCTTTGTTCTTTATGATTGTCTTGATGATTTTTGGCTTTGTATTTCTCCTTATATAAAGTTTAGAATAAGCTTATCAATTTCCATGAAATACTTGCTTGGATTTTAATTGAGATTACGTTGCATTTGTGGGGGAATTGACAACTTTATTATTCTGATTCTTCCAATTTGTGTGCATGCCATATCCCTCTGCTTATTCAAGTCTCTTGATTTCTCTTAGTAATGCTTAGTAGTTTCCGAGGTATTGCACGTGTCTTGTCAGATTTATTCTTAGGCATTAAGGTTTTTATAAACTGTTGCAAATCATGTCACTTATTAAATGTCATTTCTTAATGTTAGTTACATGTAAGAGTAAAATCAAGTTTTGTATTATTAATGAGCAATTGTGCTAAATTCACTCAATTGTTAATAGCTTATGTGTAGACTCTGAGATGTTTTTTATGAAACCATGTTTCATGCAAAAATATGACAGCTTTATTCCATCCTTTACAATCATGATAATTTCATTCCAGATTCTTATATCTCATTAACTAGGACCTCCGGTGCAATGTTGAATAAAAATGAACTCCCTTGTCTCACTCCTGCTTTCAAAAGGAAGTTTTCAATATTCTACTATTAAGTGTTACGTTGATGGAGGTATTTTGTATATGATCTTTATCAAATTAAGGAAGTTTCCTGTATTTGTTAGTTTGCTTAGGGTTTTTTTTTTTCTGTTAGCTTTGAAACGGCTTTGAAACTCAATAAATGATTTTTTAATTCAAATGATCATATGCTTTTCTACTTTATTTCATAATTGTGATAAAATACATTCATTGGTTTTCCAATTTTAAAACAAGCGAGTATTTTA
>NW_016809913.1:883629-892279 GCF_001698545.2 Rhinopithecus bieti | reverse complement strand
AAGTTTTCAATATTCTACTATTAAGTGTTACGTTGATGGAGGTATTTTGTATATGATCTTTATCAAATTAAGGAAGTTTCCTGTATTTGTTAGTTTGCTTAGGGTTTTTTTTTTTCTGTTAGCTTTGAAACGGCTTTGAAACTCAATAAATGATTTTTTAATTCAAATGATCATATGCTTTTTCTACTTTATTTCATAATTGTGATAAAATACATTCATTGGTTTTTCCAATTTTAAAACAAGCGAGTATTTTAAAAGTCAAACCAATCTAGTTACAATGTATTGTTTTTTCAGATATTACTGGATTCCATTTGCTATTATTTTATTCAGTACTGTTACATCTATGCTCATGAAAGATATTGCCCTATAATTTTTCTTTCTTGAAAGTCTTTCTCAGGGTTTGGCCTCAACATTATAATGATCTTATAAAGTAAACTGGACTGAGTTTCTTATTTAATTATTATCTGAAAATATTTTATAAAATTCATGTTTTACTTCCTTTAGTACTTAGAAGTAAAGCATTCTGGAATTTACCTGTCAAAAAATTTAAATAACAGATTCTGTTAATTACTAGAATTGAAATATTAAAATGTTCTATCTTTCTTAGTTCTCTTTAATAAATTGTGTTTTCTCACATTTTATCCATTTCATAAAATTTTAAAATATATCAATCTGAAGTTGTTTGCAGTTTTTAAAATTATTTTGTAACATCTGTAGTCTCTGTAATAATATTTTCTTTTTGATCTTTAATATTGCTAAATTGTAACTTTTCACTTTTGATTCCTTGATCAGTCTTGCAAGGGGATTAACATTTTATTAATCTTTTCAAAGAACAAACTTTTTGCATTGGCATTTTTCTTCATTGGATGTTTATTTTATGTTTTATTAATTTCTGCTTTTATTTTCTTCCTTTTTTGGATTTGATTTTCTACCTTTTTTGTAATTCTTGTGATGAATACTTAGATTATTGATTTTAAGTTTTTCTTTTTCTTTTTTTATTATACGTTTTGTTCTAGGATACATGTGCACAACGTGCAGGTTTGTTACATATATATACATGTGCCATGTTGGTGTGCTGCACCCATTAACTCGTCATTTACATTAGGTATATCTCCTAATGCTATCCCTCCCCACTCCCCGCATCCCACAACAGGCCCCGGTGTGTGATGTTCCCCTTCTGGTGTCCAAGTGTTCGCATTGTTCAATTCCCACCTATGAAGTTTGTCTTTTTAATACATGCATTTAATTCTATGAACCTCTCTATTTTTCACTGGATAAAACCACTTTATCAACTGATCAAAGCACTTCATTTTGCTTCCTAATTTGAGGTTCAACCACTAAACACAGTTCACAGGAAAACACAAGGACTACTTAACCAACTACCAGAGTTAGAAATCTCCCTAGTGGTTCACATAATACTTGTACAAATTCACACAACCATGTAGACCACTTAACTTAGTATGAACCAAAAGAGCAAAGCATAGTCACGGCTAGAGTTTTGTAATAACAGAAGAGTAATTGTAACCTTATGAATATACTTTCAACATCACTTGGCTAGTAATTGTACTGTTTCCTCATTACTCTGGGGTGTGTATGAAGGTTCTTAGGAGAGCAAACATCTCTTTCTGTTCTGTATACCCCTCTCTCATTTCAAACTGTGTAAAATAACTATTGCCTCACCATGAACATTGGGGATTGGAAAGATAGTCCTACAATCTTCTTCATAGGTTTTGGCTTTTAGGCAAGCCAGCTGGTTTTTTCCAAAGCTTTCTTTTGAATGTTCAGATACTATTTCAATCCTAACTGTAGCTTACTGTGCTTGTGAGGGTATCTAAGTGTCCATGTGATGGCAAGGACAATAAAGTAGTCCAGGAACACAGTAAGTGTATGCGTGTGTGTTTGTGTGTGTGTGTGTTGTGTGTGTGTTTCCAACTGAGCCCGGCTTTGAGATTTCATTTTGTTAGTGGACAGTTCTTTAATCAATACCAAAGACTCTGGAAAACTGTAGATTTTCTTTAGAGGTAGATAAAACAAATCAGGGGCCGGGGGCGGTGGCTCACGCCTGTAATCCCAGCACTTTGGGAGGCCAGGGCGGGTGGATCATGAGGTCAGAAGATCGAGACCATCCTGGCTAACACAGTGAAACCCCACCTCTAGTAAAAAAAATACAAAAAAATTAGCTGGGTGTGGTGGCAGGCGCCTGCAGTCCCAGCTACTCAGGAGGCTGAGGCAGGAGAAGGGTGTGAACCCGGCAGGCAGAGCTTGTAGTGAGCCAAGATTGCACCACTGCACTCCAGCCTGGGTGACTGAGCGAGACTCCGTCTCAAAAAAAAAAAAAAAAAAAAAATCAGGCAGTTAAGTCAATTGAGGAAAAAAGGATTTTTCCATTTTTAGATAATATCACGACTAACAGTTGATTCTTTATTCTTGGTGCACATTTAACATTTCTACCTATTTTGGGAAATATTCAAATCTTCTTACCTGTCTCTCGGAAGAAGCATATTTAAATTCAGCTTGTACTAACTACAGATAAAAGGTAAAAAGATATTAACATTTGTATTACAGCAGTGCCGTTTGCTTTCTGGATTTGTGACACACAACGTCATGCATTCTAAGACAGAAGTTAATTTTATCAGTGTCACTAGTGATGTTAATTTGAAAAGATACAGCAAGTTCAAAGCTTTTCTGAATATTTAAATCACCATGTTTTAAGACAGACTGAAATGTTACAAATGATTCTGTAAAATAATCATTTTTCTGAACATTCTCATCTTTTCGTTCTTCCTTTCTGAATCTACAGTGGGTACCTCCCCTGCTTCAGCAGTTTATCCAGGTGAGAATACTTGAACACGAACTGAGAGGCCCAGTCACTCAAGGTCTCCTGCTGGGCAGGAGGGAGGTCAGAAAAGTCATCATGCTTGTCCTGCAGTGCTACCTTATCCAGGCAAAATGTGGCAGGGCCTCTGGATGTATCTCTTTCGGCAAAGATCCCATGCGGCCCCTTGACCCTTGGAACTTGCAGTCTCTGGTCACGTTGAACACCTTGCCTTTGCTGGTGTGGCCATGAGAATGTGCAGGTCCTAAACCCCACTGAAGTGCTGCAGCTCGGCAGGAGAGAAGTTGTACCTGTTGCCACCACATCTTTGGCAGCAAAGTTTAGGCCAGGCTAGGCAGGGTTCCAGAGCTCCCTGCTTTCTCCTCCCTCTCAATGAGTGAGTTGCCGCTCTTAATCTTTTTTTTGTTTTGAGACAAAGTCTTGCTCTGTTGCCCAGGCTGGAGTGCAATTGTGTGATCTCGGCTCACTGCAACCACCACATCTTGGCTTCAAGCAATTCTCCTGCCTCAGCCTCCTGAATAGCTGGGATTACAGGTGGCCACCACCACGTCCAGCTATTTTTGTATTTTTAGTAGAAACGGGGTTTCACCATGTTGACCAGGCTGGTCTCGAACTCCTGACCTCAGGTGATCCACTCGCCTTGGCCTCTGGAAGTGCTGGGATTACAAGCGTGAGTCACCGCACCCAGCCACCACTATGAATCTCTTAAACACAGCTTTTAAATCCCACACATTTTAATATGACACTTTTTCATCATAATTTATCTCAAAATATATTCTCATTTCCATTGTGACTTCTTCTTTAATCTATGAGTTATTTAGACAAAATTGACTAAATTTTAAGCTTTGAAGTATTATAAAAGTAATCATCTTATTGTTGGTGTTAATTTAATTCCATAATGGTTAAAGAACACATTCTATGTGTTCAAACCTTTTATATTTGTTGAGATTAGCTTTGTAGTCCAACATAGAGAGTCAGTTTGATAAATGTTTCACGTGTATTTGAAAAAATGTATATGCTGAAACTGTTGGTTACAGACATGTCGACTAAATAAATTTTCTTTGTAATGTTGTTTTACTCTAATGACATTTTCAGGAAAAAAAATGAAAGCTGAATGAATTTGTTACTAGAATAACAATATTTCACTATGAGAAAATCTGAAGGGAAATGACTCTAGTGGAAACACAGACCTTCAGGAAGTAAGCAAGAGCATTGTAAACGGTCAGGAGCAAGACAAGAAGCATTTCCTGTTCCTTTTCAACATTGTTCTCAAGGTCCTAGGCAGTGCGATAAGGTAAGATAAAAAGAAACAGAGACGTAAAGATTAGAAAGAAAAAACTTAAAATGTCATATGCAGGTACCATGATTATATACATAGGAAATACGAGGAGATCTACAGAAACTACTAGAACTAAGGGAATTTCTCAAGATCACAGGAATTAAGCTAATATACAAGAATCACTTGACTTTCTATACACTAATAAGAAATTAGAAATTAAAAATTTAAAAATCCGTCTATTGTATCATCAAAAATATAATAAGAATAAGAATAAATTTAACAAAAGATGTGTAAGACCTCTATACTGAAAACTACCACACATACTCAAGGGAAAATAAAGAAGGACGTAAATAAATGAAGAGCTATATACCACATTTATGGAGTAGAAGGTTCAATAATATTAAGATGTCAATTTAGGATGGAGCTGGAGGCCATTATCTTTAGCAAACTAACAGAGACAGAAAACCAAATACTTCATGTTCCCACTTATAAGTGGAAGCTAAATGATGAGAATACATGGTCGCATACAGGGAAACAACACACACTGGGGTCTTTCAGAGGGAGGATCTGAAAGATCCTACCCATACACGGTGGAGGGAGAGGATCAGGAACAATAACTAATGAGTACTAGGCTTAATACCTGTGTGACAAAATAATCTGTACAACAAACCCCCAAGACACAAGTTTACCTATGTAACAAACCTGCACTTGTATCCCTGAACTTAAAAGTTTTTAAAAAGTCAACATAATACCAATTAAGTCCTCACAGTCTTTTTTTTCCTTAATTTTTTCCAACTTTTGTTTTAGGTTCAAGGGGTACATGTGTAGATTTGTTACATGGGTAAATTGCATGTCATAGATGTCTGGTGCACAGATCATTTTGTCACCCGAGTAATGAACATGTTAACCAATCGTCAGTTCTTCAAACTTCACCTTCCTCCCACCCTTGACCCTCAAATAGTCCCTGGTGTCTATTGTTCCCTTCTTTGTATCCACATGGACTCAATGTTTTCCTCCCACTCATAAGACAGAACAAGCAGTCTTCAGTTTTCTGTTTCTGTGCCAATTTTCTTAAAATAAATGACCTCCAGCTCCATCTACGTTGCTGCAAAGAACATGATTTTATACTTTTTAATGGCTGTGTAGTAATCCATGGTGTATATGTACCAAATTTTCTTTTTTAAAAAATTTTATTTAACTTTAAGTTCTGGGATACGTGTGTGGAACATGCAGGTTTGTTACATAGGTTTACATGTGCCATGGTGGTTTGCTATGCCTATCAACCCGTCATCTAGGTTTTAAGCCCAGTATGCATTAGGTATTTGTCCTAATGCTCTCCCTTCCCTTGTCCCCAACCCCCTGACAGGCCCCGGTGTGTGATGATCCCCTCCCTGTGTCCGTGTGTTCTCACTGTTCAACTCCCACTTATGAGTGAGAACATGCAGTATTTGGTTTTCTGTTCCTGTGTTAGTTGCTGAGAATGATGGCTTCCACCTTCATTCATGTCCCTGCAAATGACATGAACTCATTCTTTTTTATGGCTGCATAGTACTCCATGGTGTATATGTGCCACAATTTCTTTATCCAGTCTATCATTGATGGGCATTTGGTTTGCTTCCAAATCTTGGTTATTTCAAATACTGCTGCAATAAACCTATGTGTGCATGTGTCTTAATAGCAGAATGATTTATAATCCTTTGGGTATATACATAGTAATGGAATTGCTGGATCAAATGCTATTTCTGGTTCTAGATCCTTGAGGAATTGCCGCACTGTCTTCCCCAATGGTTGAACTAATTTACACTCCCACCAACAGTGTAAAAATGTTCCTGTTTCTCCACATCCTTTCCAACATTTATTGTTTCCTAACTTTTTAATAATCACCATTCTAACTGGTATGAGATGGTATCTCATTGTGGCTTTGATTTGCATTTCTCTGATGACTAGGGGTGATGAGCTTTTTTTAAAATATGTTTGTTGGCTGCGTAAATGTCTTCTTTTGAGAAGTGTTTGTTCATATCCTTCATTCACTTTTTGTTGGGGCTTTTTTCTTTGTAAATTTGTTTAAGTTCCTTGTAGATTCTGGATATTAGACCTTTGTCATATGGGTAGAGTACAAAATTTTTCTACCATTCTGTAGGTTGTCTGTTCATGTTGATGATAGTTTTTTTGTTTGTTTGTTTGTGTTTGTTTTGTTTTGTTTTGTTTTGCTGCGCAGAAGCTCTTTAGTTTGATTAGATCCCATTTGTCAATTTTGGCTTTTGTTGAAATTCCTTTTGGTGTATTAGTAATGAAGTCTTTGCCTACGCCTATATCCTGAATGGTATTGCCTAGGTTTTCTTCTAGCGTTTTTATGGTTTGGGGTTTTACATTTAAGTCTTTAAGCCATCTTGAGTTAATTTTTGTATAAGGTATAAGGAAGGGATCCAGTTTCAGTTTTCTGCATATGGCTAGCCAGTTTTCCCAGCACCACTTATTAAACAGGGAATCCTTTCCCCACTGCTTGTTTTCGTCAGATTTGTCAAAGATTAAATGGTTGTAGATGTGTGGTGTTATTTTTGAGACCTCTGTTCTGTTCCATTGCTCCATATATCTGTTTTGGTACCAGTAGCATGCTGTTTTGGTTACTGTAGCCTTGTAGTATAGTTTGAAGTCAGGTAGCGTGATGCCTCCAGCTTTGTTCTTTTTGCTTAGGATTGTTTTGGCTATGCAGGTTCTTTTTTGATTCCACATGAAATTTAAAGTAGTTTTTTCTAATTCTGTGAATAAAGTCAGTGGTAGTTTAATGGGAATAGCATTGAATCTATAAATTACTTTGGGCAGTGTAGCCATTTTCACGATATTGATTCTTCCTATCCGTGAGCATGGAATGTTTTTCCATTTGTTTGTATCCTCTCTTACTTCCTTGAGCAGTGGTTTGTAGTTCTCCTTGAAGAGGTCCTTTATGTCCCTTGTAAGTTGTAAAGTTGTATTGCTAGGTATTTTATCCTCTTTGTAGCAATTGTGAATGGGAATTCACTCGTGATTTGACTCCCTGCTTGCCTATTGTTGGTGTATAGGAATGCTTGTGATTTTTGCACATTGATATTGTGTCCTGAGACTTTGCTGAAGTTGCTTATGAGCTTAAGGAGTTTTTGAGTTGAGATGGTAGGGTTTTCTTTTCTTTCTTTCTTTTTTTTTTTTTTTTTTTTGAGATGGAATCTCCCTCTGTTGCCCAGGCTTGAGTGCAGTGGCCGGATCTCAGCTCACTGCAAGTTCCACCTCCTGGGTGTATGCCATTCTCTTGCCTCAGCCTCCCGAGTAGCTGGGACTACAGGCATCCGCCACCACACCTGGCTAGTTTTTTGTATTTTTTTAGTAGAGATGGGGTTTCACCATGTTAGCCAGGATGGTCTCGATCTCCTGACCTCGTGATCCGCCCGTCTCAGCCTCCCAAAGTGCTGGGATTACAGGCTTGAGCCACTAACCCTGGCCAACAGTGGGGTTTTCTAAATATACAATCGTGTCATCTGCAAACAGAGACAATTTGACTTCCTCTCTTTCGATTTTAATACTTTTTATTTCTCTCTCTTGCCTAATTGCCCTGGCCAGAACTTCCAATACTATGTTGAATAGGAGTGGTGAGAGAGAGCACCCTTATCTTGTGCTGGTTTTCAAAGGGAATGCTTCCAGCTTTTGCCCATTCAATATGACATTGGCTATGGGGTTTGTCACAAATAGCTCTTATTGTTTTGAGATATGTTCTATCAACACCTAGTTTATTGAGAGTATTTACCATGAAGGGATGTTGAATTTTAATGAAGTCTTTTTCGGTATCTATTGAGATAATCATGTGGTTTTTGTTACTGGTTCTGTTTATGTGATGGATTACATTTATTGATTTGTGCATGTTGAACCAGCCTTGCATCCCAGGGATGAAGCCGACTTGATCATGGTGGATAAGTTTTTTGATGTGCTGCTGGATTTGGTTTGCCAGTAATTTATTGAGGATTTTCACATCAACATTCATCAGGGATATTGCCCTTAAATTTTCTTTTGTTGGTGTGTCTTTGCCACATTTTGGTATAAGGATGATGCTGGCCTCATAAAATGAGTTAGGGAGGAGTCTCTCTTTTTCTATTGTTTGGAATAGTTTCAGAAAGAATGGTACCAGCTTCTCTTTGTACTGCTGGTAGAATTTGGCTGTGAATCTATTTGTTCTTGGGCTTTATTTTGGTTGGTAGGCTATTAGTGCCTCGATTTCAGAACTTGTTATTGGTCTATTCGGGCATTCCACATCTTCCTGTTTAGTCTTGAGAGGGTGTATGTGTCCAGGAATTTATCCATTTCTTCTAGATTTTCTTTTTGTTTTGTTTTTTTTTTTCTCTTTTTTTATTATACTTTAAGTTCTAGGGTACATGTGCATAACGTGCAGGTTTGTTACATATGTATACTTGTGCCATGTTGGTGTGCTGCACCCATCAACTCGTCAGCACCCATCAATTCATCATTTATATCAGGTATAACTCCCAATGCAATCCCTCCCCCCTCCCCCC
>NW_016809913.1:821784-879894 GCF_001698545.2 Rhinopithecus bieti | reverse complement strand
TTTTTAGACAGAGTCTCCTTTGTTGCCCAGGCTGGAGTGGAGTGGTGTGATCTTGGCTCAGTGCAACCTTCAACCCCTAGGTTCAAATGATTCTCCTGCCTCAGCTTCCTAGTAGCTGGGATTATAGGTGCCTGCTACCACACCTGGCTAATTTTTTTTGTATTTTTAGTAGAGGTTTTACTATGTTGGTCATGTTGGTCTCAAACTCCTGACCTCAAGGGATCCACCCACCTTGGCCTCCTAGAGTGCTAGGATTACAGGCATGAGCCACCATACCTGGTCTTTTCTAGATTTTCTAGTTTATTTGCATAGAGGTATTTATAATATTCTCTGATGATAGTTTGTATTTCTGTAGGATCAGTGGTGATATCCCCTTTATCATTTCTTCATTATCACATTTTCCTTATTTAGTCCATGGTTGATAGGCATCTAGGTTGATTCCACATCTTTAATATTGTAAGAAGTGCTGTGATGAACATGTGTGCATGTGTTTATGGTAGAATGATTTGTATTCCTTTGGGTATATACCCGTTAATGGGATTGCTGGGTCAAATGGTAGTTCTGTTTTAAGTTCTTTGAGAAATCTGCAAACTGCTTTCCACAGTGGCTGGCTGAGTTTACATTCCCAGCAGCAGTGCATAAGCATTCTCTTTTCTCCACAACCTTGCCAGCATCTGTTATTTTTTTTTTTACTTTCTAATAACAGCCATTCTCAGTGATGTGAGATAGCATCTCATTGTGGTTTTAATTTGCATTTCTCTAATGATTAGTGATGTTGAACATTTTTTCATATGCTTGTTGGCCACATGTATGTCTTCTTTTGAAAGATGTCTATTCATGTATTTATGCCCATTTTAATGGTTTGTTTTATGCTTGTTAATTTAAGTTCCCTATAGATTCTGCACATTAGATCCTTGCTGAATGCATAGTTTGCAAATATTTTCTCCCAAACAGAGAACAAAGATTGTCTGTTTACTCCGAGATGATCATGGGTTTTGTTGATAATTTCTTTTGCTATGCAGAGGCTCTTTGGTTTAATTAGGTTCACCTGTACATTTTTGTTTTTGTTGCAATTACTTTTGGAGTCTTTGTCATAAAATCTCTGCCAGGGCCTATGTTCGGAATAATATTTCCTAAGTTTTCTTCTAGGGATTTTATAATTTTAGGTTTTACATTGAAGTCTTTAATTCATCTTGAATTGTTTTTTGTGTACAGTGAAAGGAAAAAGTCCAGCATCAATCTTCTGCATATGGCTAGCCAGTTATCGCAGCACCATTTATTGAATAGGGAGCCCTTTCCCCATTGCTTGCTATTGTCAACTTTGTTGAAGATCCAATGGTTGCAGGTGCAGCTTTATTTCTGGGTTCTTTAACCTGTTCCATTGGTCTATGTGTCTGTTTTTATATCAGTACCATGCTGTTTGGTTTTGTTTGCTGTAGCCTTGTAGTATAATTTGAAGGCTGGTAATGCGATGCCTCCAGCTTTGTTTTTCATTTGTTTGTTTGCTTAGGATTGCTTTGATTATTCGAGCTCTTTGTTTCTGGTTCCATATGAATTTTATAATTTTTTTCTAATTATCTGAAAAATATTGTGGGTATTTTGATAGGAATACCATTTAATCTGTAAATTGCCTTGGGGAGTATGGCATTGTAACAATATCGATTCTTCCTATCCATGAGCGTGGAATGTTTTTCCATTTGTTTGCATTACTTCTGATTTCTTTCAGCAGTATTATGTAATTTTTGTTGTAGAAATCTTCACCTCCCTGGTTCACTGCATTCCTAGATATTTTGTTCTTTTTTGTGGCCATTGTGAATGTGATTGTTTTCTCAATTTGGCTATCAGTTTGAACATTATCAATGTATAAAAATTGCTACTGATTTCTGTACATTTATCTTGTATCCCGAAACTTGGCTGAACTGGTTAGCAGATCTAGGAGCCTTTGGGCAGAGAATATGGGTTTTTCTAGGTGTGGAATCATATTGCCTGTGAGTAGAGAGAGTTTGATTTCCTCTTCTTATTTGGATACCTTCTATTTCTTCCTTTTGCTTGATTGCTCAGGCTAACACTTCCAGTAGTATGTTGACTAGGAGTGGTGAGTGTGAACATCCTTGTCTTATTCCAGTTCTCAAGGGGGATGCTTCCAGCTTTTGCCTGTTGAGTTTGATTTTGTCTGTGGGTTTGTCAAAGAAGGCTCTTATTATTTTGAAGTAAGTTCCTTTGATGCCTAGTTTGTTAAGGTTTTTAACATGAAGGATTGTTGGATTTTATTGAAAGCCTTTCCTACATATATTGAGATGATCATGTGGTTTTTGTTTTTAGTTATGTTTATGTGATGAATCACACATATTGATTTGCATATCTTTAGCCAACCTTTCATCCCAGGAATAAAGCCTACTTGATTATAGTGAATTAGCTTTTTCATGTGCTGCTGGATTCAGATTGCTAGTATTTTGCTGAGGATTTTTACATTTATGTTCATCAGGAATATTGACCTGAAGTTTTGTTGGTATTGTGTCTCTGCCAGGTTTTGGTATCAGAATGATGCTGGCGGGGGAGGAATCAGTTAGGGAAGGGTCCTTCCTCCTTATTTTTTGGGAATAGTTTTATTAGGATTGGTACCAGCTCTTTATACTTCTGATAGAATTTGGCTATGAATCCATCTGGTCTGGGTTTTTTCTGGTTGGTTGGTTTTTTTTTTTTTTTTTTACTGATTCAATTTTGAGATTCATTATTGGTCTATTCAGGGTTTCAGCTTCTTCCTGGTTCAGTTTTGGGAGGTTGTATATTTCCAGGAATTTACTCATTTATTCTAGGTTTTCTAGTTTGTTTGCATAAAGGTGTTCATAATAGTCTTTAAGGGTTTTTTTTGTATTTCTGTGGGGTTGATGATAACGTCCCCTTTGTCATTTCTGATTGTGTTTATTTGGATCTTCCTTCTTTTTTTCTTTATTAGATCTACTTATTCTTTCAAAGAACTACCTTTTGTTTTTGTTTATCTTTTGTATGGTTTCTCATGTCTCCATTACATTCAGTTCAGCTCTGCCTTTGGTCATTTCTTTTCTTCTGCTAGCTTTGGAGTTGGTTTGCTCTTGTTTTTCTAGTTCTTCTAGGTGTGATGTTAAGCTGCTAATTTGAGTTCTTTCTAACTTTTTTATGTGGGCATTTAGCCCTATAAACTTCCTTCTTAACACTGCCTTAGCTGTGTCCCAGAGATTCTGGTGCAATGTATCTTTGTTTTCATTAGATTCAAATAATTTCTTCATTTCTTCCTTAATTTCTTGTTTACACAAAAGTCATTCGGAAAGAGATTGCTTAATTTCCACGTAATTATATGTTTTTAAGAGCTCTTCTTGATATTGATTTCTGTTTATTGTACTGTGGTCTGAGAGTGCGATTGGTATGATTTCAATTTCTTTTGATTTTGTTGAGAATTGCTTCATGGTTAAGCATGGTGTCGATTTTAGAGTATGTGCCATGTGCAGATGAGA
Organism: Rhinopithecus bieti; assembly: GCF_001698545.2. Taxonomy (NCBI): domain Eukaryota; kingdom Metazoa; phylum Chordata; class Mammalia; order Primates; family Cercopithecidae; genus Rhinopithecus; species Rhinopithecus bieti. Next base: position 876,403 of record NW_016809913.1, on the reverse strand, counting down.
AGAATGTCTGTTCTGGTGTTGTTGGGTGTTCTATAGATTTCTGTTAGGTTCATTTCATCAAGTGTAAAGTTTAGATCTCAAATATCTTAATTACTTTTCTATCTCGATTATGTCTAACACTGTTAGTGGGGTGTTGAAGTCTCCCATTATTATTATGTAGTTATCTGAGAGTCTTTGTAGATCTCTAAGAACTTGTTTTATGAATCTGAGTGCTCCAGTGTTGGGTGCACATATATTTAGGATAGTTAAGTCTTCTTCGTGAATTGAACACTTTATCATTATGTGAAACCCTTTTTTGCCCTTTTTGATCATTGTAAGTTGAAAGTCTATTTGTCTGAAATAAGAATAGTAAACCCTGCTTTTTTTATTTTCTGTTTTCTTGACAATTTTTCGCCATCCCTTTAATTTGATCCTGCGGGTGCCACTGCATGTGAGAGGTGGGTCTCGTGAACACAGTATACAGTGGGTCTTGCTTCTTTATCCAACTTGCCACTCTGTACCTTTTAAGTGGGGTGTTTAGCCCATTTACATTCAAGGTTAATATTGATATGTGCAGATTTGATCATGTCATCGCCTTGTTAGCTGATTGTTATGCAGACTTGTCTGTAGAGTTGCTTTATAATGTCAATGGTCTATGTGCTTTGTGTTTTTTGCCACTGTCTTTTCTATGTAGAAATTGATATGTATGTGAAAAGGTCCTAGAATAGCCAAAGCAATCTTTAAAAGAATAAAGTTGAAGGATGGGCACTACCAGATTTCAAGACTTACTATAAGGTGATAATTATTAGGATAGTATAATATTGGCATAAGAATAGACAAACAGATCAGTAGAACAAAGTAGAGAGTTCAGAAATATACATATATATGTATGTATGTATCTAACTATGTATAGATTAGGTCTCTATTGATAGATAAATAAATGAATCTGTATTAGTCGTGACTCTTCAGAGAACTAGAACATATACATACACACATATGTATTTACCTTTCTATATATATATACATATTTTATATATATATATATATATATAGAGAGAGAGAGAGAGAGAGAGAGAGAGGTTGAATGATTGATTGTAAGGAATTGGCTCACAGAATTATGAAGGCTGACATGTCTCAGGATCTACAGAATGAGTCAGGAAGATGGAGGCCCAGGAGAACCAATGATGTAGCTCCAGTCCAAACCCAAAGGCCTGAGAACCATGAGAACTGATGGGTAGCTCCATTGCAAAGGCCAGCTGGCTAGATACCTAGGAAGAGCTAATGTTTCAGTTTCAGTCCAAAGCGATGGAAAAAGTTGATGTCCCAGTCCAAAGGAAGTCAGGCAAAATAATTATCTCTAACTCAAGTGAGGGTCAGACTTTTTGCTTAATTCAAGCCTTCAGCTGATTGAATGAGGCCCACTCACATTAGGGAAAACAATCTACTTTACACAGTCTACCTATTTAAATGTTAATCTCATCCAAAACACTCTCATAGCAACACCCAGAATATTGTTTGACCAAATATTAGGGCACTCCATGGCACAGTCAAGCTGACACATAAAAGTAACCATCTCTATAAATACACACACACACACACACATTTGCATATTGATTTCATTTTTAAGAAAGTTGTCAATACAATGAAGAAATAAAAAGTCTTTCAAATAAATTATGCTGGAGCAACCAGATATCGATATGAAAAAAAAAAAAATGTCTCCTTTACCTCACACTATAGATAAAAATTAATTTAAGATGCATTATATACCTAAATATAAAAGCTAAAGCTAGAAAACTCCTAGAAGAAAGCATAGGAGAGTATCCTTACAACTTCTGACAGAAAATCAATCTTTTTTAAGCAAAACAAACACATAACCTTACATTTTTAAAAGCATATATATTAGACTTTATCAATATTGAAAATAATTACTCATCAGAAGATAAGATTAAGAATGTAAATAACATTAGGAGATATACCTAATGTAAATGACGAGTTAATGGGTGCAGCACACCAACATAGCACATGTATACATATGTAACAAAGCTGCACATTGTGTACATGTACCCTAGAATATAAAGTATAATGAAAAAAATAAAATAAAATAAAAATGTAAAAAGATGTTAAAGGAAAAAAAAGAATGTAAAAGATAAGCTAAAGATTAAGAGAAAATATATTGTATTACATAGAAAATACTTTAATTCAGACTATATAGTAAATTTTAAAAATTAACAACAGAAACAGAACACAACCCAAATAAAATAGGAATAAAATGTGAACAGGAAGTCCTAACCAGAGCAGTCAAGCAAGAGAAAGAAATAAAGGGCATCCAAATTGGAAAAGAGGAAGCCAAACCAATTCTGTTTGCCAATGATAAAATTGCATACCTAGAAAACCCTAAAGATTCCTTCAAGATACTCCTAGATTTGATCAATGAATTCAGTAAAGTCTCAGGTTACAAAATCAATCTGTACATCAGTAGCACTGCTATACACCAACAGCAACCAAGCTGAGAATCAAATAAAGAAGTGAATCTCTTTTACAATACCTGCAAATATAAAATAAAATATCTAGCAATATACTTACCTAAGGAAGTGAAAGATCTCTACAAGGAGAACTACAAAGTACTGCTGAAATAAATCATAGATGACTCAAACAAACGAAAATACATCCGATGCTAATGGATTGGAAAAATCAATACTGTGAAAATGATCATACTGTCCAAAACAATCTACAGATCCAATCCAATTCTTGTCAAATACTAACTTCATTTTTCACAGGATTAGAAGAAACTATTCTAAAATTCACATGGAACCAAAAAAGAGCCCAAATAGACATGGCAATTCTAAGCAAAAGGCACAAACCAGGAGGCATCACATTGACTTCAAATTATACTATAGGGCTATAGTAACCAAAACAGCATGGTACTGGTATAAAAGTAGATACTGAGTACGACGGAATAGAATAGAGAACCCAGAAATAAAGACAAATACTTAAAACCAAATGGTCTTTGAAAAAGCATACAAAAACATGCATTGAGGAAAGGACACTCTCTTCAATAAATGGTGCTGGGAAAATTGGATAGCTACATATAGAAGAATGAAACTGAATCCCTATTTCTCAGTATATACAAAAATCAACTCAAGATGGACTAAGGACTTAAATCTAAGACTTGAAATCATAAAAATTCTAGAAGAAAAGCCAGGAAAAACCCTTCCAGACATTGGCCTATGCAACGAATTCATGGCTAAGACCACAAAAGCAAATGTAACAAAAACAAAAATAAAGAAATGGGACCGAATTGAACTAAACAGCTGCTGCATAGCAAAATAAATAATTATCAGAGTAAACAGACAACCCACAGAATGGGAGAAAATGTTTGCAAACTCTGCATCCAACAAAGGACTAATATCCAGGATCTGCAAGGAACTCAAACAAATCAGTAGATAATAATAATAATGATCATCCCAGTTAAAAGTGAGCCAATGTCATGAACAGATAGTTCTCAAAAGAAGATAGATAATATGGCCAAGAAATACAAATGTTCAACATCACTAATCATCAGGTAAATGCCAGTTAAAACCACAAAGAGATACCTCCTTACCCCAGCCAGAATGGCCATTATTAAAAATTTAAAAAACAATAAAAGCTGACATGGATGTGGTAAGAAGGGAACACTTACACACTGCTAGTAGGAATGTAAATTAATGCGACCTCTATGGAAAACAGTATGACGATTTCTCAAAGAAAAGTAGATCTACCATTTGATCCAGCAATCCCACTACTGAGTATCTACCCAAAGGAAGAGAAGTCGTTATATCAAAAGATCCCTGCATGCATATGTTTATCGCAGCACAATTCACAATTACAAAGATATGGAACCAACCTAAGTGGCCAGCAACCGATAAATGGATAAAGAAGATTTGATATATATCACCATGGAATACCACTCAGCCATAAAAAAAGAATGAAATATCATCTTTTGCAGCAATTTGGATGGAAACAGAAGTAACTCAGAAATGGAAAACCAAATAGTATATGTTCTCACTTGTAAGTGGGAATTAAGCTATGGGTATGCAAAGACATACAGAGTGGTATAATGGACATTGGAGATTCAGAAGGGGGAAGGGTGGAAGGGTGGTGAGGGATAGAAAAGTACATATTGGGTACAATGTACACTACTGGAGTAATGGGTCCACTAAAATTTCAGACATCACTGCCATACAATTCATCCATGTAATCAAAAACCACGTGTACCCCTAAAGCTATTGAGGTTTTTTTTTTAGAAAAAATGTGAACAGCCATTTCACAAAAATATTTGAATAACCAATTAACATACGAAAAGGAGCTGAACATTACAAGTAATCAAGAAAAGGCAATTGAATACTTAATAAAATACTACTACGAACCCATCAAAATGGCTAAGATAGAGAAGACTGATAATACCATGTATTGATGGAAACACAGAGCAAAAGGAAATCTGATATGTTGCTGGAGGAAAGTTTGCAAAACTGGTTAGTGTTTTGTGATAAAATTAAACATATGTTTATCCAATGACCCAGAAATCTCACTTCTAAGTAAATATTTAAATCAATGTATTCCTATATGCACAAAAGATTTGAACAAGAGTGTTCATCACAACTTTATTCATAACAGCAGAAAACTAGAAGCATTTCAAAGATCTAGGAGAATGGATAAAGTATGGTATATTCATCAAATGGAATATTGCCTAGCAATAAACAGAACAAAAAACTGACATTATTTTTTAAAAACTACATTGAGCAGCTGGAGTGCAGTGGCACGATCTCGGCTCACTGCAACCTCTGTCTCCTGGGTTCAAGTGATTTTCCTGCCTCAGCCTCCCGAGTAGCTGGGACTGCAGGCATGCACCATCACACTCAGCTAATTTTGGTATTTTTAGTAGAGACAGGGTTTCACCCTGCTGGCCGGGCTGCTCTCGAACTCCTGGCCTCAGGTGATCCACCTGCCTCAGCCTCCCAAAGTGCTGGGATTGAAGGCGTGAGCCACCGTGCCCGGCGTATAATAACTTCATGACCATAGTTAAGTATTTTAGAGCTCTCTTTGAAGGAAACACATTTTGATTGATTAAATATCTGAAACTTCAGAGAGCCTAAATTTTTCTTCCTTAACCATGTGACATTAGTGTGAGTGGAAACCAAGAGTATAAACCTAAGCCCTATGTACTAAATAAATAAGTTAACCTGTTACTGCCACATCACACATTTGGATTTAAATATGAGAAACACCACACAGAAAACAGAAACATTTTAAAAAAAAATTTAAGATCACAAATAGTTCATTGTTGTCACAACACATTTCAGAATTAAAAAAAAAAAATCAAACATTTTGGCTTTCTAAGAAAAAGACTTTAAAAAAAAAATCCATTCCCTCATCACTGAAAGGACTTGGACATTTTTAAACTTCCAGTCTCCTAAGGCACAGTATTTAATCGGGATGCCAATATTACCACCCTGCTGTATAGGAATAAGAGGCAAGGTATTAGCACTAAGAAAAACAGCAAAATTTCTGGACAAAATCATCTGTCATTAAAAGAAGGGGAGAAAAGACAGACTAAGTGGTGAGCATTTTAGTTAAGAAGGCCCAGTGTTATGCAGTACTTTCTGTTTACAAAAAAAAAAAGAAAGAAAACGAAGTATTTTAACTCAAGTAGGTTTAATTCACTACAGAAGAGCTATAAGAAAAGAGATGGGGGTTGGTAAAATACAGTATACTTTCTTTAAAAGGTCTTGGGAGGAAAATATCAACTTAGAAGATCATATGAAAGGGCAAACATCACATGGAACCCAGTTAGTGTCCTATTTTATTACAAGTCTTCAGACAGATCCAGAAAATAGAGTAAGATACTAGGTAAACATAACACCTAGACACACCTGTAAGGCATTTGTTTCCTATCACATGGTCCATTCTAGCTTAACACCCACAACTGAGATGTAGTGAAATACTAAAATTGGATGCTCAGATTATATTTTATACAATCCAAAATTTCCATAAATATAAAATTAAAATTCCTCACTTAAAACAATTTCTCATCACTGGTCATCAGAGAAATTTTTTTAAGTGAGGAATTTTAATATTACATTTAGATAACTTTTGGTTGGATAAAATATAATCTGAGCATCCAATTTTAGTATTTCACTACATCTCAGTTGGTGGGTGTTAAGCTAGAATGGGCCATGTGATAGACAACAAATGCCTTACAGGTGTGTCTAGGTGTTATGTTTACCTAGTATCTTACTCTATTTTCTGGATCTGTCTGAAGACTAGTAATAAACTAGGACGAGTTAATGGGTGCAGTAAACCAACATGGCACATGTATACATATGTAACAAACCTGCACGTTGTGCACATGCACCCTAGAACTTAAAGTATAAAAATAAATAAATAAAAATAAATTTCATTAAGCACAAGACTTCAGACACAAAAGAGTGCATGCCATATAATTCCATTTATGTGAATTTCAAGAACAATCAGTGATGACAGAAGTCAAAGTAGTGGTCACCTCTGGAAGGTGGAACATTGACTAATAAATATTTATTATGTGCCTCACAGCATCAAGCATCACTTATTATCCCAGTAAAATAGACTAAATGCCAAATAGCACTGTATGGTCATAGATAAGTTCTAGTTCTCCCATTTAACAGAAGACTATTCAATCGTTAAGAAATTCAGTTATATAGATATGTAAAATGACTTTTGGTATGGCATTAACTAACAAATGGAGACCAACATTTATCCAGTAAAATTCCTACTATGCTCACATGGAAAGAAAAAAAGAACAACAGAAATTTTACTGTGGTTCTGTGTCAATATTAACTGCACATGTTGTTTTACAATATTTTTATGATTTTTGAGATATACTTTTCAAGAGTTCTAAGTCATCATATATTATTTTTTAAAATATAAATGTGTTTCTACCAAATGCTGCTCCAACAGAAAAGCTTCTGCTTCTTTGCTTATTCTTAGTACCAGCAAGTGCTGAATACAGGGTTGTTCCTGTTGGCATTTTCCACTTGGTCATTGGAAGGCGCAGCTCCAGGCAACCCCCCTGGGAGTTCCCCAGAAGGAAAGGGCAGCAGAAGCTAGAAATGTAAACAACTAAAATGGTGATGCAACAACTGGTAAGATGCCAAGTCCCCCCTGGAGAGGAAGATGGTGCACCTCAATTTGTCTGGGACAACCCTGGTTTATTCCTGCCTGGTTTGCAAGATGAAGTATATAATAGTTCTCGTACAGAGGAGACCCCCTATGGCTTCTTAGACCCTCATATCATAAGTAAGTATTCATTTTTGATGGTGTGCTTGTTCTGAGAATGCCCAGAAAGGGGACTGGATTTTCTAGAGTAGAAACAGTAAAGCTTGCCCTGGGAGGTGACCAACCATTTATTTCAGATTTGGTCCCCTTTGACATCTGTGTAGTTTGGGAAGTCTTCATAAATGAGACGTGATTTATACCAGGTCTCAAATGATTCCTGTTTGGGAAGGAATTACAGGTTGATGGAATATTGTAAGCAACGCATATAGTGATGGGATATTATAAGTGCAGGCGGTATGAAGGAAGAAGTAAGGAAATGGTCTTGTAATGTTTTCATGGTCAATGCATGGGCTTTTCTCTCCCGGCATCCCAGTGGAAGTCTCCTCTTCTTCTGCAGGCTTGCCTTTCTGGAGAGACTCAGCTCTGGAGGCTGAACATATTGATTAGTGCTGGCTCCCTCCCCTTTTCAGTAGCCACTCCAGGGGTCAGACATGTTTCCTATAAAATGAAAAGTCTGCACCATTGTGGTGCTCCTCAGAACCTTAACAAGTGAGATGAGATGAAGAGGGAAAAATAAAGGCACAAGGTGCCCCAGCTCTGCTTCACTGAGCAGTTTTAGTTCTAATCTGTTACGTCATAACTTACCAATAAGTTACTCCTTGAGAATAGACTTTAAAAGGCAAACGAATCTCTGAAAACCACAACATTGCATACATTTGCCAACACTATTATGTTACTCTTTAAGATTGTGGGCACTAAGATTGCCCAGTAGTATCATGGGCAGAAGGCAGGATGCTCGGGTTCTAAGATTCTACAGCAACATAAAGATTCTAAAATAATAGGATTCTATAGATCTCGGAGACTTCTGTTATATAAAGATTATTGGATTGGGAAACAGCTGGCTGAACTTCTACTCTAGACATAACTGCATTACTAACATAGGACCTTCATAAGTTCTCACTGTCACTAGTGAACCAGGGTAGATTTTCAGGTCTTCATAGAATATCATCCATTCAGAGCCATCAGCAATAATCCCAGAAGGTCTCTATTTCTTTCCCCAGTACAGAGTCACCCTGATTTTTGGCAGCAGATTCTTCTGGAAAAGGCATGGAAGAAGATTTATAATATTAGATCTATGAATTGCCAGATTAAGCAAAAATATTGCAAGAGGCATATCTATGCTAAAAAAAAAAAAAGTCACTCCCTGTTTATTTGAAAGTTACATTTAACCAAGTGCCCTGTATTTCATCTGGCAATCTAGCATTGCAGGGCCCTTCCTCAAAAAGACCTGGCCTGCCCATCCATCAAGAGACTTCAGGTCTATGAACTGGCTTAGATTTGATACCTGGGTAAGAGATATGAGCGTTTTCTACAGGGATTTATGCTAGCTTTCTGCCCACTAGAATATTCTACCTAAAGTCAAGAAGCACCTTAGTAAGCATCTCATCTATTTCATTTCTAGGGATTCCATAGTCATAGCCACAAATCCCTGCCAATCAAAGCACTCAGATTACAACTCCGCCCCTGTGGCTTCTTGGGGTAATTGTGCCCACTCTGTCTCTGCTGTTTAACAAGCATCATCACCTGGCTTTTGTTGCTCCTGGAACCCATTTCTCCCACTGAGATCAGCAACCCCAGTCTCATAGCAGCAGTAGTTCTCCAAGAGTGGTCTCCAGACAAGCATCATCATAATCACCTGAGAACTTGTTAGAAATACACAATTTTGGCACTGTGCTAAGAACTCTCCATGCATTATCTTATTGACTCTCCCAACATCGCAGTGAGATTGCGATCACCAAACAGTTTCCTCACGGAGGCTCAGAGAGGGAAGCAATTTGCTGTGAATCACATAACCAGTAAATGATGGATATAAAACTTGAACTCATGCCTAACTAACTCCAGATTCCAGGCTCCTAAACACATTCTCCTACGTCATATTAAGTCCTGAATCACAGGAAAGGACAAACAGGAGATTTTACAGCTGGGAAGATTTGAATGTCCCCTCACTCACCCAGTTTATAGGAAAGTTTGGGGCATATGTGTGTGAGTCAATTTTAAGAGTGTTAGACTGAGAAAAATAACATATAGGGCTCAATCGCCCAAATTCAGAATTTAATGTAACTGGCACAAGTACCTGGAAGGGATGTTAATGGTTAGCTAGACTGGCTAATTGAAGTCTAGACTTAAAAAGAAGTCTAAGAGAAGGAGGCAGAGCAAGATGGCTGAATAGAAGCCTCCATTGATCATCCTCCCTGCAGGAACACGAAATTGGACACCTATCTACACACAAAAAGCACCTTCATAAGAACCAAAATTAGTAAGTTATCACAGTACCTGGCTTTAACTTCATATCACTGAAAGAGGCACTGAAGAGAGTCGGAAAAACAATCTCAAATTGCCAACACCAACCCTCACCTATCTCTTGGCAGTGGCTGCATGGAATGGAAAGAAAATGTGTGTGTTTGGGGGATGGAAAGTGTAGCGATTGGGGGACTTGCACTGGAACTCAGTGCTGCCAACACCAGGTAGAACTCAGCCAGCACCCACAAAGGGAGCCTTTAGACCTGCCCTGGCCAGAGAAGAATTATCTGTGCCAGTAGTTGGAACATTAATTCTGGCAAGCCTTGCCACCATGGGCTACATTGCTCTGGCTAAATTGTTCTAAATAAACTTGGAAGGCAGTCTAGGCCACAAGGACTGCACTTTCTAGGCAAGTTCTAGTGCTTTGAACTGGTGGGTGGCATGCAACCTAGTGAGACACCAGCTGGGGCAGCCAAGGGAGTGCTTATGTTACCCCTCCCCAACCCCATGTGGCACAGCTTGCAGCTCTGAAAGAGACCCCTTCTTTTCACTTGTAAAGAGAGTGATTGAAAAAAAAAAAGTTGTCTTACAAGTTGGATGCTAAATAGCTCAGCCACAGTAGGAAGCCACAGTAAGGCATCAGGAAGGGTTGTGAGGTGTCCATTCCAGGGCCTAGCTCCAGGATAGTTCCAGATATACCCTGGAGCAGAAGGGAATCCACTACCTCGAAGGGAAAGACCCAGTCCTGGCAGGATTCATCACCTGTTGACTAAAGAGCCCTGGGGCACTGAATAACCAGCAGCCATAATTAGGTAGTACATGCTATAGGCCTTGAGTGAGACTATGAGACATACTGGCTTCAGGTGTGACCCAGCACATTCCCAGATATGACAGCTACAAGGAGAGGCCCCCTTGCTTGAGAAAAACAGAGAGAAGAGTAAAGAGGACTTTGTCTTGAGTTTAGCAGCTCAACTACAGTAGAGAAGAGCACCAAGTAGGTTTTGGAGTCCCCAGTTCCAGGCCTTGGCTCTTGTACAGTGTCTCTGGACCTACCTTGGGCCAGAGGGGAGCCCATTGCCCTAAAGAGTGAGTCCCAGGCCTGGCAGCATTCACCACAAGTTGACTCAAATGAACATTGGAGGTACCCTGGCATTACTGCTTATGGGCCTGTGGTGGTGGTGGTGAACATGAGGAGAGACTTCTCTACATGGGGAAAGGGAAGGAAAAGATGGAAAGAACTTCATTTTGTGGCTTAGGTGCCAGCTCAGCCACAGTGGAACAGAGCAACAGGTATGTTTCTAAGGTTTCTGACTCCAGACCTTGGCTCCTGGACAGCATCTCTGGACCTGCCTAAGACCTGGAAGAATTTACTGCCCTTGAGGGAAGGACATAAACCTGGTTGGCTTCACCACATGCTAATTGTAGAGCCCTAGGGCCTTCAGTGAACATAGCCGGTAGTCAGCTAGTGGTTCCAGCTGGCCCTGGGAAAGACCAAGTACTATATGGGTTTTAGGTCCAATCCGGTTCAGTCCCAGCAGTGGTGGCCACGGGGGTAGTTGTGTAACCTCTCTTCCAGCTCCAGGCATCTCAGCACAGAGAGAGATACTCTGTTTGTTTGGGACAAAATAAGAAAAAAGAACAAGAATTTCTGCCTGGTAGTCCAGAGAAGTCTTCTGGATCTTACCCAAGACCACCAAAGTAGTACACAGAAAAACACAGAATAACATTGTAATTGGTGTGTAAACTATGCATAAGTTAAGTAGAAAGACAAAAAGATGAACTGATCCAAATATCTGCAACAACTTTTGAAGACACAGATAGTACAATAAAATATAAACAGAAACAACAGAAAGTTAAAAAGTGAGGAGATGAAGTTAAAATGTATAAGTTTTATCAGCTTTTTCTTTGTTTATGTAATCAGCATTAAATTGTAATCAATTTTTTAAAATGGGTTATAAGACATTATCTGCAACTCTCATAGTAACCTCAAATCTAAAAACACACACAACAGATATACAAAAAATAAAAAGCAAGAAATTAAGTGATACCACTAGAGAAAATAATCTTCACCCAAAGGAAGATAGGAGGGAAAGAAAGAAGGAAGAGAAGACCAGAAAACAAATAACAAAATGGCAGGAGTAAGTCCTTACTTATTAATAATAACATTAAAGGTAAATAGACTAAACTCTCTAATCAAAAGACATAAAATGTGGCTGAAAGGATGAAAGAGCAAGACCTGATGATCTGTTGCCCACAAGAAACACATTTCACCTATAAATGCATGCAAAGACTGAAAACAAAAGGGATGCAAAAAGATACTCCAAGCAAATGGAAACCAAAAAAGAGCAGGCGTGGATATACTAATATCAGACAAAATAAATTTCAAGACAAAAACCATGAAAGAAGAGACAGAAGGAGTTATTATATAGTGATAAAGGGGTCAATTTAGCAAGAGGATATAACAATTACAAATATATAGGCACCCAACACTGGAGCACCCAGATATATAAAGCAAATACCTTTAGAGCTAAAGAGAGAGATAGACTCCAACAGAATAACAGCTGGATAATTTAACACCCCACTTTCAGACACTGAAACAGATCATCCAGACAGAAAATCAACAAAGAAACATCAGACTTAATCTGCACTATAGACCAAACGGATCTAATAGATATTTACAAAACATTTAATCCAACTGCTGCAAAATACACATTTTTCTCCTCAGCACATAGATCAGTCTCAAGAATATGTCAGATGTTAAGCCACAAAACAAGTCTTAAAACATTCAAAAAATTGAAATAATATCAAGTATCTTCTCTGAACACAATGGAATAAAACTAGCAGTTAATAACAAGAGGAATTTTGGAAACTCTACAAACACATGGAATGTAAACAGTATGCTCCTGAATGACTAGTTGGTCAATGAAGAGATTAAAAGGGAAACTGAAAAATTTCTTGAAACAAATGATGATGGAAACACAATATACCAAAACCTATGGGTTACAGCAAAAGCAGTGCTAAGAGATTAATTTGTAGCTCTAAGTGCCTACATCAAAAAAGAAGCAAACCTTCAAATAAACAACCTGACAATAAATGCTTGAAGCAATGGATATCCCATTTACTCTGATGTAGTTATTAAACATTGCATGCCTGCATCAAAATATCTCATGTAACCCATAAAAATACACACCTACAATGTACTCACAAAAATTAAAAATTAAAAAATAAGAAGCCTGCAGTTAATGAAGTTGAAATGCCGGAAATTCTCTGGAATGCTAGGAAAGAATCCAGAGACTCAGGGAAGTGGATCTGTTGGAATGGATCTAGTCTATCTATGTGCAAGCTTCTGGGAGGCCCAGGGGGATATTCCCTTCAATCGAGGTATTAAGAAATGTTTCGATGTGGTTGTGGGAGGAGGGCAGGATGCTTAAGAGCTCTGTAAGGGCTATTCTTTATAAATCAGTGATGACAGTAGGGCGTGCTACAATCCCATAGTTCTCAAACTTTCGTGTATTTCAGGATCACCTGGCAGGCTTGTTAAAGTAGTCTGCCATGTTACTACTGGTGGTAATTAAAGTAATCATGATGTCGACAGATCCTATTCCTGTGCCCCTTTCCATGGTGCACCTAAAATATATGAGCAACCCAATCCCAGAATCCCATTTGGAAGTTCCATTTTATGGGGCCAATTCAATGTCAGTAAGTGTCCCAGCAAGAAATAGGTAACACTTAAAATGGAAGACTTGGAGAAAGGTTTAGTAAAGAAGCTATTTACAAAGACATAAGTGAGTGAAGAGAGACCACAGGGGTGTTTAGTATCCTTAGGCTATTAAGAACATGGTTAGACTACAAAAATTTCTCCCTTTCTGTAGGATGTCTGTTCACTCTAATGATAGTTTCTTTTGCTGTGCAGAAGCTCTTTAGTTTAATTACATCCCATTTGTCAATTTTTGCTTTTGTTGCAATTGCTTTTGACATTTTCATCATGAAATCTTTTCCTGTGCCTACGTTTTGAATGGTATTGCCTGGATTTTCTTCTAGGGTTTTTATAGTTTGGGGTTTTACATTTAAGTCTTCAATCCATCTTGATTTCATTTTTGTATGAGGTATAAGGAACGGGTCCAGTTTCAATGTTCTGCCTGTGGCTAACCAGTTTTCCCAGCACCACTTATTAAATAGGGAATCCTTTCCCCATTGCTTATTTTTGTCAGGTTTGTCAAAGATCAGATGGTTGTAGATGTGTGGTCTTATTTCTGAGATCTCTATTCTGTTCCATTGGTCTATGTGTCTGTTTTTGTACCAGTACCATGCTGTTTTGGTTACTATAGCCTTGTAGTATAGTTCAAAGCTGGGTAGCGTGATACCTCCAACTGTGTTCTTTTTGTTTAAGATTGTCTTGGCTATTCCACTGTGGCCTGTCAGGGGGTGAGAGGAGGGAGAGCATCAGGATAAATAGCTAATGTAGGTGGAGCTTATTACTTGGGTGATGGGTTGACAGGTGCAGCAAACCACCATGGCACATGTTTACCTATGTAACAGACCTGTATGTCCTGCACATGTATCCAGGAACTTAAAATAAAATATTTTTAAAAAGAACATGATTATACTCCTACAACTAAAAGAAAGAACAGGGGTAGCTCAGCAAACCCAGATAGGAGAGTCATAGAGAAACCACCTTGAAAGAAGTTAAAACCATTAGTTGAGGGATATATCCAGGTTGAGGAACACAGGGAGACAACATAGGAAGAAGAATCTCAACTTAACTCTTCTCCCTGCTTTAATGTCCTCAGAAGCTCCCTTGTGCCTAAACCCAGTCGGAAGCTAGAAGACCAGCAACCTCACTGATGTGACCCACCAAGACTGGTTTCCTAAGGCAGAGAATAGAATGGAAAAGAATGGAATGTGTGTCTGAAGGGACAAACTTATAATATCCTTTTCCCATGTGGGTCTTGACACATTTTTGTGTCAAAGTTAGGTAGGACTCAAAATGAACTGAGTGATGTACAATCTTCTGATATTCTCTAGAAGTGATTGCACAAGATTGAAATGATTGCTTCCTTCAATGCTTGGAGGAATTAGCTGTTTATGCCCTTTGAGCCCAGAGAATGTTTTGTGGGAAGACTTTCAATTCCTGATTCCTTTTCTTTAATAGCTTTAGAATGACTCTCTATTTTTTATTTGTTTGTGCACCTTGGTGAGTTAGATTTTTGAGAAATTCATCCATTTCCTCTAAATTAAATTCCGGGCATAAGGTTCTTGTTATTTTCTTTTTGGTGTCTGCAGGCTCTGCAACTGGTTATATGTACCTTTTCCTTTTTTCTTTTTCTTTTCTTTTCTTTTTTTTTTTTTCCTGGGACAGAGTCTCACTGTCACCCAGACTGGGTTGCAGTGGTACAATCTTGGCTCACTGCAACCTCTGCCTCCCAGGTTCAAGCAATTCTCTTGCCTCAGCCACCCAAGTAGCTGGGATTACAGGCACGTGCCACCATGCCTGGGTCATTTTTCTTTTTTTTTTTTTTTTTCTTTTTTAGTAGAGACAGGGTTTTACCATGTTGTCCAGGCTGCTCTAGAACTCTTGATCTAAAGAGATCCCACTGGCCTTGGCCTCTTTTTTTCTTTTTTTCATGGTCAGTTCAGGAGAGTTTTAGCTTCATTATAGGCTACAGAACCAACTTTTGGCTTCATCTATCCTTTCTAATATTTACTGTTTCCTATTTCTCTAATCCTAGCTGTTTATTTCTTCCCTTTACTTTCCCTGGGCTTATTTTGCTAGAGTGGAATGCAGAGGGATGAGTATTCCAGGAAGGCACAAAAATTGTGCCAAGTCTTGGAGCTAGGGATGAGTGGGGAAGGGACATGTCCAACCATTCTAAGCCATTCCCTCCCCAACTCCCAGCTCCCAGGTATGTGCCCCTCGCAGGAAGAGCCCAGGAATGGGCCAAACACCTCACTTCTTTGCTCTGAGGGCCACCCCAATCCTCCCATCAACAGCTCCAGAAACCCAGTGGTCCTTCCTGGAAACAGGGGGCTTGCATCAGTCAGAGGTGTTTGAACCATGTCCCTCTGGGCCTGAGGGGTGGAAGGGGTCATATTATGGAATTTAAGGAGCCCCTGTCATCAGAACCTGACTTAATCTGTTTCAGATATTAGACTTCCACATAAAAGTTGACTTGGAAAAAGACTTCTGCAGCTAAAAGAAAGTTTGAAACTACCTTAGTGGTAAAATATAAGCAGACTAGCTTTCTCTTCTAGCTTTCCTACTCATTTCCCAGAAGACTTTGGTCAAGTTATTTAATCTCTCTGCATCCATTTCCTCATCTATGAAATGGGCATGATCATAATGGTACATACCTCCTCAAACTAAATACATAACATGAACAGAGTCCTTAGCACGGCGCTCTTTTCTCTACAGGAGTTAATTTTCATTGTTTTTCTTTTTTCTGCTAGAGAAAGTAAGCAGAAAACAGCTCCTTGGATGGCTTCCCATGGTGAGTGGCTGAGGCACATCTGTGTCCCTTTTTCCTCTCTGGTTCCTTGAGGCCTGGACAGCCAGAAGGAAGCATGCCATGCTGCTTCCGCCCTCAGCTTCCCTCTTGCATTTCCTAGAAAAGTCTTTGGTGCCCAGTTCCAGCTCAGCAGATTCAGGATCCCCCTTCATCATGACTTGGTCAACACCCTACTCAGGCCAAGGTCCTCTGAGGGCTCCAAGCCTCCCAACTCCCTATAAAAGGCAGGCAGAACAGCCAGAGGAGCAGAGAGGCAAAGAAACATTGTGAAATCTCCAACTTTTACCCTTCAACATGAAAGTCTCTGCAGCGCTTCTGTGCCTGCTGCTTGTAACAGCAGCTTTCAATCCCCAGGGACTTGCTCAGCCAGGTAAGTCACTGTCACCTCCCCACCTCCCCTCTCCCTCTCTTTCCCTCTGTTTCTCTCTTCAAGGAAGACCTAAGCCCAAGTGCTCCCACTTTTTTTTTTTTTTTTTAGATCGAGTCTCATTCTGTTGCCCAGGCTGGAGTGCAGGGGTGAGATCTTGGTTTACTGCAACCTTTGCTTCCCAGGTTCAGGCGATTCTCTTGCCTCAGCCTTCTGAGTAGCTGGGATTACAGGCACGCTACCACGTGCAGCTAATTTTTGTATTTTTGGTAGCGAAGGGGTTTCATTATGTGGGCCAGGCTGGTCTCAAACTCTTGACCTCAAGTGATCCTCCCGTCTCGGCCTCCCAAAGTGCTGGGATTACAGGCGTGAGCAGCCATGCCCAGCCAAGTGCCCCACTCTAAGCCCACCAGAATAGTAAGGCTCCTCAGAGGTTCACTATAACATCTAATTTTAAAGATAGAAAGCTGAAGCCCATGTTGGAGACAGAAGGGACCCTACCCACCCACCTCCAGGTTATCCCAGAGCAAGAATGAAACCTAAGCTTCTGACTCCAAATTTAGGGCCTTTTCTTTGACCTCATCTGATCGTCCCAAACTCTGCACATCTGGGACCACACCCAGGACCTTTCCCACTGGCCTTGCCTGTGGCCTCCCCTAGATGGCAGTGACATGTCCCCACCATGCAGCTGAGCCTTTGAGATCCTGAGGCCCATGTCACAGGTCCCACCTCACCTCGGGGTCTAGGGCAGGAGCGCTGGGCTTGGAGGTAGGTAAGATCTACTTCTTCCTCTTTGCTTTGCATCCCATACAGATGCTCCCTGCTGTATTCAAGCTGAGAAAAGCCTAACATATTCTCAAAGGTTTTTTCTTTGTGACTATTTCTAGATGCACTCAACGTCCCATCCACTTGCTGCTTCACATTTAGCAGTAAGAAGATCTCCTTGCAAAGGCTGAAGAGCTATCGGATCACCACCAGCCGGTGTCCCCAGAAGGCTGTCATGTGTGTAGAAAAGTCCCTGCTCACCTGGCTCCTCCCCAACCCCACATTCCCCAGTCCAAAGTTCTGCCCCAGGAGACAGACATCAGACTGACCTGGGGTCTTACTCAGGATGAGATCTAACCAGACTATGTGATGCAAATCCTCCTATTTTGGCTGCACAACAGGCCCGAAGAGGGCCTATAATTTCCCATGCCCTGCTTGCTGGATGGGCACCAGCCCACACCCTTTAGCAGATGCCAGAATCAGTTTCCCAGGGGAAGCAAGAGTACTGGTTGCCTCCAGAGACCCCTTCTGTCCACACACCTCCTACTTCCTGTCCCGTAGGGGTGCCTCTTCACCTGTAGCAGGTGGGCCAGGCAGGTTTAAAGCCCAGTGTGTTATCTTCTAGGTAAACCCTCAAAGGGTTCCATCTAACTGCGCCAGCTTTCCTTCCTCCACAGCTTCAGAACCAAACTGGGCAAGGAGATGTGTGCTGACCCAAAGGAGAAGTGGGTCCAGAATTGTATGAAACACCTGGGCCAGAAAGCTCACACGCTGAAGACTTGAACTCTGCTACCCCCACTGAAATCAAGCTGGAGTATGTGAAATGACTTTTCCATTCTCCTCCAGCCTCCTCCTATACTTTGGAATATTTCTACCACAATTTTCAAATCGGATGCATTCTGTTTTGTGATTCAAAATGTACTATGTGTTAAGTAATATTGGCTATTATATGACTTGTTGCTCGTTTGGAGTTTATTTGAGTATTGGTGATCTTTTTTAAAGCAAGGTGTTGAGCAAGTTGGTTGCTGTCTGTAAGCCCCCTTCTCTTCCACTGTGAGCTGCTGGCAGTGGGTTTCTCTTTGGCTCCCATGGGTTGAGAGCGTGCCTGTGGGAGTCATGGACATGAAGGAATGCTGCAATGTAGGGAGGCGATGCATCCTCCCAATGTAGGGAGGTGAATGTGAGGCGTTGCTAAATATGTTATTGTGGAAAGATGAATGCAATGGTAGGACTACTGACATTTTACAGAAAATACACTTTATTTAAAATCTCTTACACAGTGATGTTTCCTTCAGGAGTGACTTCCAACCAGTAGGAGCTCTAGGAGGTGTGGGTGGAAGGCAGAGCATGCCAGTGGATGGTGGATGTACAGAGGCCCTGGCCGTGAGGCTAGCCTGGCTCATCTGAGTTTCAGGGAGGGCCTGCCTCACCAGCCCAGGCTGTTCTGGAACAATGGCTCCAGTCCTCAGCATGGGCGCTCCTGGCTCGCAACTCATCAGTTTCATATTCAGTTCATTTCTTTCTTTAAAATCATACTCCTGCCAAAAGTAAACCCCTCCCTCCCCCTCTAGTCTCCCACCCCAATCTATGCCTCCCCACGCAAAGCAGCAAGTGATTCAGACTTCATGTGCACCTGACACCCAGTGGGAAACCAGATGACCAAGTCCTAGTGAGCCTCAGCCTTGGTAGGGAAGAAGGAGGGCACTTGGGCCGAATAGACCTTAGAGGATGGGAAAGTGTGGTCATAGCAAAGATTCTTTTAGGGGAGGTCCAAGAGGGCAATGTGGGGAGAGGGCCTGGGAGGAATATCCCCAAACGGTCAGATTTGGGTTTCCAGAGTGTAAAAGTTGGAGACATGTAGAAAGGAAAGTTGAGGGCAGGTTCTAGAGGAATTAGAATATCAGGGTGGGGAATTTAGACTCAGTTCTGAAGGCAGGAGGAAGGTGTGAAGGTTTTTGAGTCATCCAGAGGGAAGAATGGATGCCAGGAAGAGTAAAGTTATGATGCCAGGGCATTCATAAGGGCTGAGGAAGGGCAGTCATGGGAGTGGAGGGGAGGAAACAGATTAAGAAGACTGGGCCAGATGTGTGACGTATTGAATGGGGAATGAGGGAAACATAGCATGAGACCTTTGCCCTCTAAAAGTGACCTTTAAAGGTAAAGGTGTGCCAACCCCAAGACCTAGAAATACTTCCTTCCTTGGCTATTCTTCCTTGAATCACACGTTGTACAAATTGGAGCTTGTGAATGTCCCTTTTAAGGCATCGGGCCTCCTCTTCCTATATGTCCACCAAGGGTTCTCCTGCTCTTCCCAAGACAGCTTCACTCCTCCAGATAAGCTGGGTGGGCATTTCAATCAGACCCGGAACCCACCCATGCCTGGACACCCACCGAGATCTTCCTCAAGGAGAGATGGGCACTGCTGACAACAGCAGGGCCTGTCCCCCAGATCTGGTACCACGCTGCATCAGGCAGTACACCTGGCAATTTGGGACACCTGGAGGAGTTGTCCTGGGAGGCAACGGCCCTGGGCTCTAACACAAGATCTGCCCCTGAATTGCTGCATCTCTTTTTAGCCCTCAGTCACCTCATCTGTAAAATGGGTTTAGCAACATTTTACAGGCAGACAACCTCACATGATCCCCTCCAGCTAGGGCAGCTGTGATTTGGTGATAACATCATCCCCCGAGGCCGCTGGGCAGAGAAATGTTTCTATGTCTATCTGGGACCTTACCTGTTGGGTTAGACTCGTGTGTTGGTGCGTGTGTGTATGTGTGCACCTGTGTGTGTGTGTGTGTGTGTGTATTTTTCTCTTCTTACGGAGAAGGTCTTGCACCCAAATGTGGACCCAGCTGTGAACCCCAACTTTCTGTTCCACCGTACCCCTCTTGGCAGCCAAATCTAGAGGCAGAGAATCTGCACCACCACCCGAGTCAAAGCTTAGCCCCCAGGACAAAGGCAGTCACTGAGAGGTACTGAGTCACTTATTAGCTCAGTTCCCCTGGCACCAGGTGCAACATGTCTCCCTCCTCCTGCCCCATCCTTTAGCCCCTGGCTTCCACCTCTCAATGCCAATCAAGTTTTCACTCTGAAATCCAAAAGACACAGAGGTCTGGGGGTTGATAATTCTATAATTTAAATGTATAAAGTGCAACAACACAGCTTATCAAGACCAAGCAGATCCTCTGTGACCCAGCGAAAGCAGAGCACAAGGAATGGTATAGGACTGGGGGGTTCCGGGACAGGTGAAGCTACGTGGTTTCCAGAGCCCAGAATGGAAAGAAATCTGCTCATTTTCTTTTTGGCAGGCAGTGGCTCAGCTTTTTAATGTGATTCTGAACCCATCCAGCCCGGTTCAAGGCGCAGGCCTCATTGCCTCTCTTCAGCTTGAATCTGTGAACAGAGAATAAGAGAGAAGGCTGAACCACCCAAGCCACCACTGGGTGAGCACCACACAAGCCCCGCCTCCTCTGGCTGCCAGGTCCCCTAAGCTGCTCTTGCTGGGCCTTGGGCTCCCCTCTGTAAATGAAGTTGCTGTACAGGATGTGTGGTTTGCATGGTGGGGAACAGCCAAAGCACCAGGAGCTTATAAATTGAGCTTCCTGGACCCCTCTCCTGGTTTCAATTTGGTGTATCAGGGTGGGGCTGAAGAGCCTGAAAACATTCTGACGATTAGGTGGGATGAGAAATTCCCATTCTAGAATAGCTGTCTATGTTTATGCCCCTTCACAGATAAGGAATACAGAAGGATACGCAGATAATTAGGTACAAAGGAGTTACCCGTCCACGGTCATCCAAGACTATGGGTTCCAAATCTAGAGGCAGGAACTAATCCTGGTTCCCTTGCTCTTTCCAGTGCACAATAACCCCTTGTGCTTTTGTTAAACAATTCCTTCCTCTTAGCTCATAATGCTGGGATGTAATACTTGGCACCTTGGAGTTTCAGGAAACACAAGTCACTGCAGGAGCACAGATGCATCCTTCCTCACTCCTGCTGGGAAGCTCCGTGCTCCCTCTAGTGCCCAAGCGCGGTTTGCACCCAGATGCTGGCAACTCTGGGTTTAGAAACCTTATTCCGGTAAAATACTGTCATCTAGTGTCTACTCTTCTAATTCCAGGCTGGCGGGGTTCTGTTCTCTAGGGAGAGATTGAGCAGGTGATCACTTACATTAAGCCCTCCTTGGAGCAGCTGGAGCTGGTATTTCTGTAACACTGGATTGCCCTCAGGGAAATCTCTTTCTCCACAAATGAGAAGCAACATCTGGAGACGGGTACCTGCACTGGAAGAGGAACACAAAGGATGGTTTGCATCCATTTCTCAAACTCTCACCTGTAGCACAATTTTTAAAAAACAAGCAAAAAAACACCTCCCAGAACAAGCACTGGTTTGGGGACCACATCCGGAGGGTGCCGGCATGGCTCTGTCTCATCAGCCACCTCGTTCTGGGGCTAGGTAAAGAGTCAGAAGATTGGGGTTCAGATCTGAGCTCCCCGTACCCCAGCTGAGTGGCCTTGAGGAAGATGTGCCTTCACCCCGGCCCTAGACTTCCCATCTGTAAAATAAGACTTTTTGGAGCCTGGTTTCTAAAGGCTCCTCCAGTTTTCGTATTTCACCGCATATGCATGGCTCTACCCCAATACTCATGTCCAAGGGCCCTGGGCCCCACACCCCGGGGACCTGGTCAGTCTGATGCAGGACACGGTGGTCCACAGGTCACAGACCTGATCTGGGGAAGATTAGGAACTGTTTGAGGACCCCAGGCTGATGAGATGACAAGGGAAGAGCTCCCAGGAACTAGCTAGCTGCCCTACTCAATCTCTTGAATCCCCTCCTGCCCTGGTCCTCGGCTCTTTCCCAGCCCCCAACCCTCACTCTGTTCATTTGCGCATTCTCCTCCCACACCACACCCCGCAAGAGACCTGCATTCCACCTCCAGCTTCTTCCTCCTAGTTTTTCTGTTTGCAACCCCTTTCATGCCTCTTACTAGATTGGTACTCTCCAAACAGCCTTGGAGAGCGGACATAATCAACTCCATTTCACTGACAGAGAAAGCAGAGTTTGAGAGCTAAAGTGACTTGCCCAAGAGTAGCCAACTGTTAGAGCCCAGTCTTGCCTTCAGACTCTGCTTTGTGTCTCTCACGCTGTGGAAGCTACACCCAGGCCCTCCCCTGGACCCCGGGCCTCCCCACTTTACCCAAGTAACCTCACAGGTTCCCTTCCTTGGGTCTGGATGAAGCAGAGCCTCCTTGTACTGAAGCTGGCAGTTCAGTTCTCTGTGTTTGCCCCAACTCATGGTTCTCCTACTGGCCCTCACCCCCAGCCAGTCCAAGTTCACCATTCCTCCTCTTTAGATAGGAAGAGGGGAGACTGAGTTGGTGAGTTCAAGGAGGTCTGCTCCAACCCCAGAGGGGCTGACCATGTTTCTGCCCTCCCTAGAGAGACATAAAGTGATGCCTGCCACACTCACTGCTCTTGCTGTCCACGTCTTGTGGCCACATCCCAGCTAGCAGCAAGCACACCAGGGCCGTGGTGATGATCTGCATGTCTTCTGGTCTGGCTCTGGCCTTCCTGGAGCAGCTTTGATGAGCCTGGTGAAGCTAAGAGCTCACCACTGTGCCATCCTGAGATACCGAGGGCTTTTATTTGAAAAATCTCCACCCAAAACTCCAGGCCATGGTGGGAGCCACAAGTGGGAAGCCATAAGGACAGGGAACAGTTGCTCACACCCAGTGACCATGTGGCAAACTCCTTTCCCCACCTCTCCTGGGTGTTATTTGTGGTGATGGATTGATAGGTTGCATTGGGAACTTCCCCAAGTGTGGGAGCAGATAAGAATCTTGAAAAAGTGCGTGGGAACTGTCCTGGTTGAGTGGGAGGCAAAGAAAAGTAAGTGAGAGGAAGTGGCCTGTGTGTGGCTTATCCAACCCTACGTCATTCCATCCAGGCATGTACTACTGCTTCAGGGTAGAAGAGTCGGGACCTGAGCAGAGAGACACCTGCATTTGAATCCCAGTTCTGCAGAGGAGGGATTACATAAACTTACCCAAATGCATATTCACACAAAATGCAAATAGCAATGCATGTCTCAAGGATGTGCGATAAGAATTAAATAACATTCTCTATGTCAAGTGACTGGCCTAGATATTGGCCATTTCTATTTTTTTCTGTGTTTTTTTTTTTCAATCCTCAACACTTTTCAACAGCTTATTCTGTTCTAAGTCCTTGGTTAGCCCCAGGGAAGGCAGTTATCAATGAGGAGCACTGCCTGACCTCGAGCCGCTTCTCTTCAACTCACAGATAAACAAGTGAAAGGCACCCAGTGTAAGCACAGAGATAGATGCGTTATATCGGGGTTACAGAGAGGACTGAGAGCTGCTCACCAGCATCTGAGAGTCCTGCCAGGGAAATTTTCCCTTTTTGTTTTTTTTTTCTAGAGTCTCACTCTGTCGCCCAGGCTGGAGTACAGTGGCTCAAACACACTGCAGCCTCAAACTCCTGGGCTCAAGCGATCCTCCCACCTCAGCCAGGGAATTTTCCCTTTTTTTTTTTTTTTTTTTCTAGAGTCTCATTCTGTTGCCCAGGCTGGAGTGCAGTGGCGCAAACTCACTGCAGCCTCAAACTCCTGGGCTCAAGCGATCCTCCTGCCTCAGCCTCACAAGTAGGTGGAACTATAGGTGTGCACTACCTCGCCCAGATAATTCTTTTCTTAATTTTGTATTTGCACAGAGATAGAGTCTCACTGTGTTCCCCAGGCTGGTCTTGAACTCCTAGGTTCAAGCAATCCTTCCACTTCAGCCTCCCAAAGTGCTGGGATTACAGGTGTGAGCCACCACCCCAGCCAGGAGAATGTTCTTTAAGCAACATCTCCTGTGTGCTGATGTGGAGAGGGGAATGCCAAGTACAGGCAGGGTTTTGTATGAGGACAACAAGGCATAAGGGAGCACACTTCATTTCAAATCATCAGGAAAAGCAGAAGTGTAGGGTCCAAGGAGAGTGACAGGAGTGAGAGAGTGGTTGCAGAGAGATGTGGATGTACATTACAGAGAAGACTGGGTCATGAAGATGTATGCAGTGCTTGGAATAAAGAACACATAGTAGGTGCTGAAGAAAAAGTAGCTGAGCCAAATCTAGGCATTGAAATCATGAGGCCTGTGTGCATTATATAGAGTGACAGCTAGACTGATCTACTCTGATTGTGCACTCTTCAGCTCAAAAACCCGCAGTGGCTCCACACTGTCTGTATGCCTCAGTGGATGCCAGCACATTCGGTTAACTGCAATTCCTGATTGCAAATAACTGCCACTTGCTGTACTATCTCTGGGATTTTGCTCCTGCTGTAACCTCCACCTGCAGAGCCCACCTCTCTATCTCCCTCTGCGAACATCCTACCCACTGCAAATGTCATTGTCTCCACAAAGACACTTCTGTCATATCTAGCAGATAGGATCTCAGCCTCTTGTGAGAACCCTCATGGCTGGATCGCCATATAATTCCTGCAACACTTTCCTTTAGTCCACCCTCCAAACATGGGAATGTCCAAGTTGAAAGGGCTCTTTCAGACTATCTACAACAATGGCTCTTAAAGTTTTTTGGGAGAGCTTTTGCACAAATCTGAATATCTTAGTCCCATTTCAGAATCAGAATCAAAACACATGTGTCTGTACATGTTGAAAAGAAAAATTTTCCAGGTAATTTTCTCAGACACCAGAAGATAAGAATCACATATCTCGTATAATCACTTCATATTATGATGAAATGAGAGGAAAGTAACTTGTCCAAGGTCATGCTGACCTCAGGGACAATGGAACTTGAGACCTGGTCTTTTCATCTTCATGTGCAACTGCCTCTGAGAATATACTTTTTGCACAGTCCACAACTAACTTCCTCTGCTCAGACCAACC
This sequence comes from Rhinopithecus bieti, assembly GCF_001698545.2. Taxonomy (NCBI): domain Eukaryota; kingdom Metazoa; phylum Chordata; class Mammalia; order Primates; family Cercopithecidae; genus Rhinopithecus; species Rhinopithecus bieti. Next base: position 851,293 of record NW_016809913.1, on the reverse strand, counting down.
AAGGACGATTTATCCTTTCCACTGCTTCCTGCCACCTGAAAAGTGGTTGAAACCACAAACTACTGTTGTCTCTATCTTATTCTCTTTGTCCTTAGAGATGAATAAATACTATGGGCTATTCATCCTACTATGCGCTATGCATCCATCTTTTTCTTTCAACTTTTATTTTAAGTTCCGGGGCACATGTGCAGGGTGTACCATTTTCTTTATCCAGTCTATCATTGATGGACATTTGGGTTAATTCCATGTCTTTGCTATTGTGAAGAGTGCTGCAATGAAGGTTCGTGTGCCTGTATCTTTATAATAGAATGATTTATATTCCTTTGGGTATATACCCAGGAGTGGGATTGCTGGGTCGAATGGTATTTCTACAAGAGATGAATACTTTTTTCTGCCTTTACCATAGGGTGTCAGGAGAGAGAGAAGACACAAGCGGGTGGTCAATCAGCCTAATGTAACTGCAGATCCTTTAGATGCAGGAAACAGACAGGGGAAAATGTGGCCACCTTGGAAATTCTTTGCTCTTCCCCTCCTCCTGGGGTTGCTGGCCAGCCCAATCGAGAAGGGAAACAGGGCTGCCCTCTCCACCACTCGCTTCCCCTTCCCCCACCTCACTGTGGCCACAGTCAGACCTGCACAGGCAAAAAGAGAATAGCAAGATTTAGTCATGCTTTTCCTTTCCAGGCTTCCTTAGCACATGGAAGGAACTGGCTGGATGTTCTTATCACACAGGAACATAATGTTTCTCATAGGTGTCTCTTCCACCCCAACGTGACTGCCAAGGGCACAGACTTCTCTAGGCTCTAGCGCAAAGACTAGGACCAAGTAATAACTCAATTAAATAGTTGTATAACTGAACAAGCTGGGACAGATGGCATAGGATGGACTGATGTATAAGAGATGCTCTCAGAATAAACACTGAACAAGTTATTCATATGAACACATTTCTTCGTTAGAAATTTGAAAATCAGAACTGCCTGGAGATAGGTTTTCTTAGTCATCTTTTAGGAAATAAGTACCAAATAAAAGAGGATAGGTAGAGACCAGATAGAGTTCAGCCCACGCAGCTGCCTCTTAAGACGTCTCTTCCAGCAGCGCCCAGTGGAGTCCAAAGGTGTCCAGGAGTGTTCCAGCCCTCTCTCCTCCTCCTGGATGGCCCGAGTGGCCTGGGGCTTGGCCCTGCTTGCTCACCTTGCAGTTACAGTTCAGCCTGATCCTTGCAGATCAGGGCATAGAAACCAACAAAGGAGAAGTCATTTACCCAGCATCACACAAGCACAGAAATACTGGTCTTGCTTTGTCCAGCTCTGGGGTCAAGTCTTCTGGGTTCCCTCAACTAGGGAGGAAGCAAGCTATAGAGGAAATGCAGGATAGTCAGACACAACTGGGTCAGATCTCAGCTCCACCACTTGACCCTAGGCAAGTAATTTACACTTTCTGAGCCTTTGCTCTCTCATTATAAGCTCCACAGCTAACTGGACTTAGCACAACTCTCCTCATTGTTTTTAAGATAAACTCCCCAGGCTGAGGCAGGAGAATCGCTTGACCCCTGGAGGCCAAGGTTGCAGGGAGCCAACATCACACCACTGTACTGCAGCTTGGGCAACAGAATAACACTCCAGTCTCAATAAAATAAAATACAATAAAATAAAATAATAAAAATAAATAAACTTCCCAAACCTCAAACACATTTATTTGAGGTTATCCGAAGGATCAAGTGAGATTTAAGAGGAGGGAGGGGAGAGGAAAATAAAAAGTTGGATCATTCAAAATCATCATGGAGCACCTAACATGTACCAGACACTGGGGATACCACAGCGGGACAAGACAAACATAGGCCCTGGTATTGGGAATTGTGCTAAGTCGAGGTTAGTGCTTCAAGGAGACAGACAATGTCCTATGAGCTGCAGAGTGTGCAGAAATGCTCACCACAGGGCCGGACACATAGTAGATGCTCAATGAAACTGTGTCCTTCTTTTCCTCTCCATCCTGGACCACTCTCAGCATCAGCACATGACTCCAGGCAGTGCCACCCTCTCTCCCACTGGGGCCCATTTCCTGGTCTCTTTCCCTTCTCATCTGGTGCTGCTTGACACTCACACCAAGGCTTGTGTCATTGCCCACCTAAGCAGGGTGTCCTCTTGGGTCTTCAAGTCTGCACCAGACCCCCTACCTCCTGCAAGCGCAAGTTCAAATCCACAGCAAGGACCTGAGCACCCAAACACCTTAGGATTCAAAGCCCTTTCTCATGTTTTCCAGCACCTCCTTACACTCTGCCCACATTCCCTTTCCCCCTATTTTTCCCCTGACATTTAGCACTTTTTTTTTTTACAGGAACCCTCTCCTATTTACATCTCAGAAACAACGTGAAGAAGGCAGAGAGAACCCCTCATAGCAATAGAAAAACCAAGGGATGCCCCAAAGGATGTCATAGGCACCCAGGTTTTCAATGTGCTGCTGACTCTGACACCAACATGGTCCACCATGCTCAGGGTGACATGCAACTGTCTTGGTTGGTCTCAGAGGGTCCTGCACAGCACAGTCAGCAGACGTGCAGCAACAGAGTCCCACTTGCTGTCCGCACATACACTGGGATTTACTGCCCCTTCTGCCTGGAATACTCTTTCCTGCTTTATGTGCCTAACTTCTTGCAGGCTGTCCAACGCGGAGCTCCCCGAGTGAACCCAGCTCACTCCTCACAGCAGGTACCTCACGCTAGTGTAATTTCCTGGTGGTTCACACTCCTTCCTCTCTAGAAGTTTCCAGAGAGCAGGTGTCTCTCTGCCACGGTCAGCATTTCATGCTGCAGCGTTTAACACTGCACTTGTGTGCAGTAACTATTAGCAGAAGACAGAAGGAGAGATTTTAACATCACTATGGCTGAGCTCATGTCAAAGAGGAGAAATGAAGACCCTGGAGGTTAGTAGACAGATAGGAGTTCACACAGGTTGCCTGGATTGGAATCAGGATAACAAGCTCTGCTATCCTGTGCTTGGTTATACCACACTGTGTAGTAGAAGACTGCAATTTCCGTTTGTGCTAATGGGCACCATTTGACACCTGAGATTCCAGTGACAGGTTGCAGTTCAACAATGTATTCTTTCTTTCTTTCTTTCTTTCTTTCTTTCTTTCTTTCTTTCTTTCTTTCTTTCTTTCTTCCTTCCTTCCTTTCTTCCTTCCTTCCTTCCTTCCTTCCTTCCTTTCTTTCTTTCAGCAAACATCTTTCAGCTGGGCCTACAGGGATAAAGGCAGGATTTGTCGGGAGGGGAGAAGGAACAGGGGCTAGCATGGTGAGCAGGGGTTATGAGGGTGGGGTCTGAAGCCAGAATGCCCTGGTGCTTAGTCCCAGTTTCCCTGAACACTATTTGCAAAACTTCTTTGAGTTACTTAACCACTGAACCTCATCTATAAACAGGGATAATAATAGCATCTGCTTATAGGCTTGTTGTGAAAATTAAATATAAAGTACTTAGAATAGTGCCTGACATATTTCTCTGGGAAAATGGGAACAGTGACATCACTATATGAAAATGTGTAGGCTGCTGTCTTCAGAGCTTGGGGGTGTGTGAGGCTGCATGGCAAGGGGTGGCTAGAAATGAAGGGTGAGGAGGGCTGGGCCCAGTTGTGCAAGATCCTGTTTACTGAGCTTTGTCTTGATCCTGTTGGCGATAGAGGGCCTGAGCTAATCTTTTGCTCAGGACAGAGGGTGGCCCAATTTGTGGTGAGGGCTGAGGGCTGGTGCCAAAGGCTAGAACAAATTGAAAGGAGGCAACCAGGTTGGGAAGGCTGGGAAAGAGCTCTGGTGAGAAATGAGGAGGGTCGAGGTTGTGTATGGGAGCATGTGAAAATCAGGGTATGAGCTGGCTCTGCCACCTGCTCTCTGTAGGATTTGGGCAAGTTCCTCTCTCTGAGCCTCAATTTCCTCACCCAAAAAGTGGGAAGGTTGGCTTAATTCAGCAACTCTTGTCCTTGAAATGGGATTCTTATATGGATCATTCGGGAAGCTTTGGTCAAAAAGACACATGCTTGTCTGTTCTAGATCCCCATATTCTAAATGCAGGGCAGACTTTTCCAAATGAAAACACTTCTCATGTAATCCAATCCCACCATTTCTCTACCCTGGCAAAAGCCCCTAACCTGGATGGCCACTGGGACTCTCTCTAGCTTAGCATTTACTGACTCTCAGGATCTCCAAGCAAGGGCAGACTCCTGCCCACCAGTTATGCTCAAAGCATCACACTTGCCCATCCCTACTGGCACCAGCAGTCGAATCTGGCCTGTTAACAGCAAACAGTCATGTGGAGGGGGCCTGCTCGGGAGGTTACCAGAAATGCCCCTTCCCCTTCTGATGAGGCTCAAAGGCAGTGAAACCTAATGGGACTGAACCTGGCCTTTGAGGTATTTAGGTCCCTCACCCACTCTAAGAACCACACTTGCAATCCTTACATCTGACACTCAGCAAGCACCTTGAACTCAGAATTTATTGTGAACTCCTCATCGTGGCTCTTGAGATGTTTGATGCTGTATCAAAAATATTCACCTTGCAATGTCTCTGTGAGTATCCAAGGGGTCCCTGGGGTCAGGCATATGCCATGCACAGCTTGGTGCTCAGGAGTACACTGGATGAACGTGCCCTTCCATCTTCTCCCTCCTGGCCCCCACTCCCGTAGAGCAGGAAGAGCCCTTAGGAAGACCTGGGGTAGACCAGGTCATATTACCGATGAGTAGCCTGAGGCTGAGAACGAAAAAGCAAATCGTCGTGTGGGGACTTGGTAACAGGGCCCTGGAGACAACCCTGCCTCTTAATTCCCAGACCAGGCTCTTTCTCTTGTGATTTGCTGGCCATGTGCTATTATCTGGAGGGCTCGCTGTGGACAGAGAGAAGGTGAGGATGCTGAAGTTCTGCAGGATTCCCACAGCCCACCTGGAGGCCAGAACACAGTGCCTTTGCAGGGAGTGGTGGGGGGAAAGCCCCTGCATTTTCACCCCACAGAGCAAGGATGCAGTGGCAGGAAGTGGCAGCAATGACTTCAAAATATGCCCACTAAAACCAACAAGGCCACCCGTCATTGAGGTGACACACCCACAAACTACTGGGAAAGTCCCCCAAGGAGTCCTTGCCTTTCTGGGGTGGCAGGTGGAACCGCCTGGGACAGCCCATGGCCCACAGCCCGTTTCCCAATGCATCGTGAGCCCACAGCCCTGGGATTCCAGCTGTCCATGTCTCTCAGGCTTGGCCCACTTCATAAGAAACCCCCGTCACCTGGTCTGGCCTCCTGAGCTCTGGAGTGAACTAAACTGACCACAGATCCCGCAGTAAGCTCAAACTGCTCACCCTCAGCAACTGAAGCTGAGCCTCAGGCACACGGTCCAGTACCTGCCCTCCTGGCCTTCTCCTCCATCCTCTGAGGGCGTGTTATCCAGACATCTACATTTTTATCCAGGTTGCCACTCACTAGTACCTGGTCAATTCTGCTCATCACCCTAAACTGCTGAGTCATCATCTGTTAAACTGGGTTAACAATGCCTCTGTCTCAGGAATGTCGTAAGGACTAAATATGGAACTACATGCAAAGGCTTCTAGCACAGAGCCTGGCTCAGAGGTCGTGATTTCTCTGTGTTCTGTGTTTCCTCCCTCCCTGCTTGGTTTGCCTGAGGCATCTTTATAGCTGCTCTCAAGAGCTGATTCTAAGTCGGTCAGGTCCTGTTTCTCAGCTGTGGCTGGCTAGCATTGCTTCCTTGGAAGAGCGTGAGTTTCAGGAGCCAAGTTTACAAGGGAGCACCTGAAGTCAGGACTGCTGCCTGCCAGATGGAACTAGACCCTGCAGTCTGTGTCCCACCCACCCTGTGACCCTAGCCAAGACAGGTGACATAGTTTACATGGTTCAGTGCAAAATGAAAATGATGACTCTCTTCTTCAAACACTAAGAATTTCAAGACAGCACAAGTAAGATGCCATGAAACCAGGCAGGTGTCTATTGCGTTACTCTCTGGAGTCCCCTCTGCCCTGGCTTGCAAGGTGACTTTCCAGAATCCTACTGTTATGGTTTTATTGGCCTGTTAAAGTCCTTGACATAAAGATATATCCTAAATGAGGCAGAGAGATGCATTTCACTTCCCCCTAAAATAGCTCCAAGCACATCAACCCTCAAGTCATACAGCACCCCCAGCTACTGTCCCCTGCTCCCCAGCACAATCAAAGGCCAGAGTTGCTGTCAGATCTAAGGTGGTGCACAAGGGATTGTGGAGAAGGGGCAGATATGAAGAACATGAAGGCATTCATTCTGCTGATCTGGATTCCTTCTTGGCCACTGTTTCCAGCCAGAACTAATCTCAACTAAAGACTCCTCATACCACCCAGATATGGCGTGATTCAGTAATGGGGTGTGTTGGGTGCCCAGCACAGTGTCTTGCATAATAAGTAAGGGCCTCAATTAAAGGAATCTGTCTCCAGTCTCCTCTGCAACCTCTTCTAGCCACCTTCAATGGATGGGTCCTCTGATATCCAACCGTGACAAAGCAGGCAGATGGCTCTGAACACCCCACACCCCATCTCCTAGGCCCTCTTGTACATAGCCATAAATAGTACCGGAGAAAGAAAAAGGAAATAGGGAAACTGACTTTTGTCCTGGCTCTCCCACCCTTGGCTTCTCTCTACATCAGTGTTCTCGTCCATAAGAGGTGGATTTTAGTCTTTTTCTAGCTTAGGTGACCAGAGGTTGTGAGCCTCACAGAAGACAATGAGTGGATGGAAGGGGTGTTTGGCTGAGCAGAAGGTTATCAACACTACCATCCTTCTACCATGACTGCCTCTCACTCACCTTCCTTCCCAGCCAAGCGATTGAAATAATTCATGTCACTCTCTCTCCAGTTTCTCACCTCTCACTTTTTCAACATGTTGCAAACTGGCCTTTGCCCCCTGCTACATCACCAAAACTGCAATGGCCCGAGTCACCAGTCAACTGCCTGTTGTAAATCCAAGGCCCCCCGGCTGTCATCTCGCCTGATCTCTCAGCACCCTTGATCTGTTGACTGTTCCTTCCTGAAACATCCCTCGCCATGGCTTTCACGACCCTCTTGGTTTTCCTTCAACCTGTACGGCTGTTACTCTGAGACTGGTTAGGGGCTTCTCATCCTCTGTCCACTTCTTAATCTTGATGTTCCCCTACACCTCTATAGCATTAAGATAGTTAATAGCTAATATTTACGAAATGCTTCCTATGTGCTAGGTAGTTCTCCAAGCACTTCACATGTGTTAATGTGTCAAATCTTCTAAAGCCCTGGAAGTAGATGTTATCATTATCCCCCACTTTGCAGATGAGAAAACTGAGGCCCAGAGGTGTCTGAGATTACTTAATTAGTCATCAGGGAGGTGATATTTAAACACAAGCTGTCTGCCTCCAGACCCCGTGTTCTGAACCTGTCCTCCACACTGCCTCTCAGCAGACTTGTTTCTGAATGCTGTCCAAACATTTTAGCTTATCCTGCAAGGTTCCTCCTAATCTGGTCACAACCTGTACCACCTATAATGTCATATACAGAGGATGTTCCCTAGGCTGAATTTCACAGCCTTCCACTTGACACACCCTGCTCTTTGCCTATGCTTCTCCTCTCTCTCTGGGGGAATAAACTTCTCTTTGTTTTATCAGCTAATGAGCTTCCACTCTTCTGAGAACACCTTGTTCACAATTGCCTCCTCTGTCACAGAGGCCTTCTCCACCTCCTCCCAACTCTCCCTCTTCTCTGAGTCACTTTGCTCCTCTCTCTGTGGTTATACATATTGCTTTATATGTAATTCATTCATTCCCATGCCTGCCATCTTGGCCAGACTCTGAGCTCCTTGCCTAATACAATGCATGGATGTAATAAGCATTGGCGAATGCTGAATGAACATGTAAATGAACGAATGAGCTGGCCCACATCTACACAGCACCCGAGACTTTCACCTAGCCTACTCCGTGTTTTAACAAACTGAGCCAAAAAACAAAATGCAAAAGCCCTAAGTCTTTACACCCACATCTATTCAGGCTATTACATGCACGCAGCGACACATGCGTGCACACATTCCCTCCTGAGCCTTCATTCACTTCCTGGCTTAGCTCTTCCTTAGGCTGCTGTCTCAGCCTTCCGGCCATTCTCCACATCTGCACAGGCTTCCAGGCATCTGAAAATCCTGCCTTTTCTACAATGTGTCATCTCAATTCTGCAAGGACTGAGTTTTCCATTCTTCCATAGTATCCAGAGCATTTCACGGAGCCTAACAGTTACATTCTTACCACAAAATCATGTACCATGTCAGACAAGACAGTCTCCAAGCAGAAATCAGTGGCTACCAGTCATAACAACAGTCCTTTATATGTTCACAGTGACTTGTGTCTTCCTTAGCTCCTTAGACCCATTTGTAACTTTGAGCCTTACAATCAGGTATGGAATAGTTAATATAAATCTACTTTATAAATAAAGAAATCAAGGCTCATACAAATTAATCACACACACACACACACACACACACATACACACACACACACTCCTCTACCCAAATGCCCTGGGCAAAGTATTGGGCTGAGTGTTTAATAGGTAGTTAGTGATGGTTCACTGTGTCTTCTTTCCCCAATAGGTTTGCAGTCTCCTATTGGAGAACCCATCAGACTCTACATGATTCTGTTAATATATAGTTTTATCTCCCCAACTACAGCCCTTCAAGCCCAAAGACTTCTTGGCCCACACTGAAGCAGGTCCATGCCAGGTGAACATGGGATGGGTCAAAGCCATGTAATAAGATAGGTGTCTTTCAAAGGCCTGCAAAGGAGCATTTCTTTTTAGCATCCACATAAGTATTTCCCAGGGCAACCCTCTGCCATCATCTCCCCTGTGTAAACAGGTAAGCAGGTGAATGCATTCTGGCTTTACTAATTCAGGTACATAAACAGAAAGGCAAGATGAATTTAAGACTATTATTAAGTAAATGCGGTTCCCTTACTTTCAACCGTATATAATTCTTTCTAACAGTATTATCGGGTTGAAGGTACTTAGAAGATATGCTTTAATGGAGGTTTTTATCAGGATTTGTAATTAGCCGAGCAATTGTGAGCACTTTAAAGTACTTGGAAGCAGATTAAACCCATTAAAGAGAATCAACCACTCAAAAACACAAAAGAAGTATCCATTTACATGCCGGCAATTGCTGTGCCAATTAGAAATGCATATACTCAAGCAGCTACTGTAAATCTTACTCCTGATGTGGTATTTGACATCCTTCCCAGCAAGAAACACTCATTCATTAAGTAAAAAACTATTTAAAGGATGCTTACTCCGTACTGGGCACTGTTCTACGTCCTGGTAACTGAGACGCACAAGACACTTGTTTTTGTAGAGCTGACACCTTGTGAGAAAGGCATCATTTTCATGCAAGCTAATATGTGAACAAGATAATTTCAAATCGGATAAGTTGATGAAGGAAACATAACAAAAGGATATAACTAGAGGAGGGATTACAGAGTTTGCATTTGAACTGAGACCTGAATGACAAGAAGATGTGAAAAATGAAGAGGTGAATATTCCAGGCAGAGAGAATTGCAAACATGAGCCCTCATGCATCTTTGCTTATGCTACCCTCTGAGTAAGACAAAGATTTAGGTAAAGGCAGTTGACTGGGGAGGTGCAGGAAAAATTAATAAGGGAGTAGGGGAGCAAAACAGGGAAGGGACGCACTTAGTAAAGACTGTGTTATCAAGCCAGCCCCTTTGAGGTTGAAGTCTGAGAGGAAGGCCAGGGACCAACTCATGTAAAGCCTGGTAGGCCATGGTGTATTAGAAAGTCCGTCTTGGCAGGGCATAGTGGCGCATGCCTGTAATTCCAACACTTTGAGAGGCCAAGGCAGGCGGATGGCTTGAGGTCAGGAGTTTAAGACCAGCCTGGCCAACATGGCAAAACCCTGCCTCTACTAAAAATACAAAAATTAGCCAGTCATGGTGGCATACGCCTGTAGTCCCAGCTAGTCTGGAGACTGGGGCAGGAGAATCACTTGAACCCAGGAGGCAAAGGTTTCAGTGAGCAGGGATGGCACCGCTACACTCCAACCTGGGCGACAGAGCAAGACTCTGTCTCAAAAAAAAAAAGAAAGTGTTTCTGTATTAGAAAGCCAATTATGAAATGTAGTCAGGGATAGGGATAGGAACTGACTTCTTTTTTTAGTAAGACTTCTCTCTCAGTTGTGTGGAGAACAGATTTTCTGAGGACAATAAGAACCAGTCAGGAGGCAATAGCAGGAAGCCAGGCAAGGGAGGGCAAGGGCTCCGGCTAGCCCAGGGTCAGTGCAAAGTGGATGGATCCAAGTATGACATAAAGGTAGAGCAGGACTGACTGGTAGGTTAGATGTGAGGGACCAAGGGAAAGAAGGATGTAGCCTTGGCTCGGGTGTGCCAGTACAGAGATAAGAGGATGACAAGAGAAACAAGTTTCATCTCGCCGGTCTCCAGGATGGGCTCTGCCACTCTCTGATTGTGTACTCAGGCCAGCCACTCTCCCAGACTGGGTTTCAATGTTCTCATTTGGAAAATAAGAGAGTAGAACTAATCAACTTCTTAGGACCCTTTCAATGCTAATATGCTATAATTCTAAAAAAAAAAAAATCAGTTTTTGAAGTTTTAGTTATTTTTAATATATCCATAAACCCGTGTAAACCACCGCTCAAAATAAAAGCAAGGATCTTGACAATAAGCTACATCCACCATATTTTCCCTGTATACTGCTTTCCCTGACTCCCCCAACCTGAGGAAATCAACATCCCAAACCCCCTTACTTTCTCTTTTCCCTAAATTTGACCAATGTGTGCTGTGTTTCTAAAATGTATACATATATATTTTACCTTAGTTATTTTCACTTTATAAAAAGGGTATCATACTGTTTGTTTATCACACTGTTTATAGGGACTTACTTGTTGAATAGTATTTTGTTAATATCTAGGACATCTGTATTATTACTCTGCAGTTCATTTGTTTTAAATACCATAATATATTCCATTGGATAAGCATTCTATTGTTGATATATTCACTCTCTTTTGATGGGCATTTGAATCTTTTGCAGAATTTTGTCATTGTGAACAGTTCTGAATATTCTTATACGTGAACATTTTTATATATGCAAGACTTCCATTAGGTATATATGAAAAGTGGAATTTCTTCGTCACTGTCATCAGAAAGTTATATCTGTCAGCCGTAAGTGTTCCCTCTTCTGTGAAATGTCTATTCCTAGTTTTTGCCAGTTTTCTTTTGGGTATTTGTATTTTTCTTATCAATCTCATTGGCTTGCTTCTTGCCTGTAGAATACTATTGCTCAAGATCATGTTATGTCCTTAAAAATCAGTCTTTCTAAATCTAGGCTGGCAGCACTTTCAGAAGTGCAACTCTCTCAAAAACCCTTTCTGAAATGTCAGTAGCCAAATCCACAACTCATTTTGAGACATGTCTTGCTCTCCCTCTAGATGTAGTTTCAAGTACTTTGACATCATCAGGCTTTAGGAGACCTTTCCATGAGCCATTTTGTCTAACAGAGAGGATTCCCTGGAAGTGACATATTCTTATCAGAGGTCTTAACAAAGGCAGTGACAGTTGTGCCCTGGATTTGGTCTTGGTCTCCAGGCTGTGTGTTCAAAGCCAAGCCTTTGTTTTGTTTTGTGCCTTAGAGCTATGTCCTATTTTGAGAATATTTTTAAACCACAGAGGTTGGAAGTGAGAGATTATTGCATCTTTCAACACTGTTAGCCCTAGAATTTCTAGACTTTCTATGTTCCCTTTCATTTCCGCTTGCAAATGAGCCTGCTCTTTGCTGACGTCATTTCTTTCTTGTAGTACCTTATGAAATGCAGCTAGTAAAAACTAACTCACACTAGCCAATTCTGTCTCAAAACCTCTTCTCCCAAAGCTGCAAATTCAGTAGGTTTATTTTCTGCCTTCCAAGTTATCATATGTGACAGTTTTACCAAATGTTTCACTACAGCATTCCATAGGTTGCCATTTCTCTAGCCCCTATAATAATTTCTCTGTTGTCTGCCGCCCAGCTCCAAAGTCAAAACTGTACATCTTATCCTTTGGCTAGAGCAGTTTTCCTCTTCTGGGTTTTTTTGTATTGGCCAGCTTTTGCTGCAGCAACAAGCAACCCCAAAATATTTGTGGCTGATAACAAGAAGCATTTCTCTTTTTTGCTCTCAAGTCTGCAGGCCAACTGCAGCCCTTCTTCAAGCTGTGGGTCAGGTCAGTCTTTGTCACATGTCTTCCCAATTCCAGGGTCCAGGCTAAAGGAACAGCTCTTGCTCAGGACAGGGCATTCTACTGGCAGAGGGTCCAAGAGAAAGAGGATTCAAAGCTTCTGCTGGGATCTGGCATGCCATATCTTCTAACATTCTATTTGGTCAAGGGAGGTACATGGCCAACCTCAAAGTCAATGGTGTGAATAAATACATTTTAAACCCTTTTAAATGAGAATATAGCCTCCTGCAGATTTGAAGGAGCTCTTGATATGTTCTTATATTAATCCTGTTGGTATGTGTATTGCAACATAATCTCCCATTTGTAATTTGTTTTTAAGCTGTCTCCTTAAAAAGTATGTTAATACTTTTATTGAAAAGATATATAAGTTTAACAAATTGTAGTAGCTCCACTATCCTGACAACCATTTTCATTTTTATTGACCTTCTAGTCCCTGTACACATTAAACGAACTCCACCAACACCATCATGAGTAACTTAATGCAATTATCAGTTTCTACACCATGCAATGCTACCCTAAGAACTGCCACAAATTTTAAGTCCAGAAGACAAAGAAACAGAAACTTAGCAAGATAATTATTTACAAGTACAGTGTAAGAAAAAACTGAAAAAATTGTTTCAAAACAGTTTTTTAAAAAATGCTTTTCTTTTCAGGCAGGCAATCCAGAGACGACTATAGTAAAGCGGGGCAAACAGCAGGACAGTCTCCGTCTCAAAAAGAGGAAAACTTAAGCAAAAAAACGAAACAGACAAAAAAAAAAAAAAAAAAAAAAAGAAAAGAAAACTGTTCTTTCGAAACCTTCCAACCACCTCAAAGTGAGACCCATAAGCAAACAGGTATACTTCAGAAGTCTCTAATTCTCATTAGTTGACTTTCAGTAATCGATGTTGGCCCCATGCAGCTGTTTTAAATTACTAACACAAACATTACTGTCTTTGGTATTCTTGCAGTGTTTTCATTTATGAGAAAATCTGCAGAAGAAACTGCTTGAACCAGAGCAAAGTAGCAAGGAAACAGGTTACTATATAATCAGAAGGCCCTAAGAAAGGTGGCAGCAGATCATATAATTACCTCCTTGTGGATTAAATCCCTGTCCTCAAACTAGGCAACCTACTACCTGTACTTCTTCCTTAGGAGCCAATTTTTTCTTGCTGGTCTACTTCATAAATGCCCCTTAAAGTAACCTGTTAAATTAAGCCATCTTTTTTGAGTTTTTTTTTTTTTTTTTTTTTTTTTTCAAATTCAAACCAATTAGAATTGTTTCACAGATGCTTTTAAAAAGTTATTGGCCATATGATGTTTATCAAAACCACAATGCATTTGCTTAAAATCAAACTTCAAATAAGTTAGGAAGGGGCGAAAGTAATTTGATTACATTAGAAGATGCAAAGCAGTAGTCTAGACCTCAGCCCACCATATATTGTTGAAGCATATATTTCATTTATAGCATTTAATCATCAAAAGTCAAACATCAAATCTCATAAAATCTCCAGCCTTTCTTGATCAATTAGAAAAGTAGGTGACACAACGTAAATCCTGCTTGCTACCTATCAACTGGAGCGAATTAACACCCTGCCTGTCCCCTTTAGATGCCATGTGTTTTCTAGTCATAGTCAGCTCCTCCTGGGTCTCTGAAGGTATTTCAGCTTTTCAGTTTTTGACCACTGAATTATAGTAAATGGAAGCAAATTCTGATCATGATTTTGTCAACATTAAAACAAGCTTTTAGAAACCGTCATGCTCTCTGCAATGGTACTTTTATGTATTTTTACAAAATGTACCCATTCTCCTTAATTTGATGCACTTACTCTGCCTGACTATTAAGGATGTAGAATGGACACTTATGTAATTAATGAAACATGTAAATTCATTTTTCTCCAGGCCTTAGTTAATTAGTTAGAAAAAGATATGTTTCCAACTGCAGAGTAGTAGTCATACCTATGGTGGAGACACATGTCAGAAAATCACTGTGAATGAAAGAATGACTGTACTCACTTCACGTTCTGCAGGCGAGTTATGCATGTCGTCAGTTTAACTAAGATTATGCCAAAGAGAATTTCTTGAACATTCTCACTTTTCTTTGGCATATACCGAAAGGCAACAAATGTAGCGTTTTTGCCCCAACGTTTACCCAGTTTGGAACAAAGACCAATTATCAATGTAGGTGCCCTACTATACATCTGGGAATAAATAAAAAGCACAAATATGGTCCAGGATACATCACGTTGGTTGGGCCCACCCTAGGGAGAGTCTGATGTTTCCTCTTATGTAAAGTTCCTGTTGTCAATGGCACTGAACTAGATATTAACATTCAAGATACATGAAAATATTTGTGAGGTAGTAAACTTTTCCTCACCTCCACACTTTGTCCCTTTTCCCTCTTCTCCCAAAATAAAGTAAATAGCAGACACTTTAAACAGGGAGCTTTTAGCCTTGCTTGGCTACAAGGCCCAAGATAGAATATGGTTTGGCCATTGGAAGAAAGCTGAAACGTGGACCTTCATAGGTATTAAAATTCAAGGTAACCTTTCCAGCATTTTGCTTCTATTTTATTTAAAGCAACAAACTGTAGATTTTCCATCTGACAGTTTCAAGTAATTCCCCCTTTGTGAATAAAGGACCACTTCAAGTTTGGGTAGCAAAGTTGAGAGCTTAGTGACTTACCAGGGAGCAAGGGTAGAGTGCGGAGCCCATGTCTCCTTTTCCAGGCTGGTGGTGAAACTACCCAAATCAACAAGCAATGAGGCAGTGCTCACAGCATTCTCCAAGGCCATCCAAAACCAAACTGGGAATGAATGACAACAAACATGACTTTCTTTCAACTTAGAAAGTGCTCTTCAATTTGTATTTACCTTTACCCCTCAGAACCTCACCTTGGACGTGGATATCAGGATGTAAGTCAGTGAACCCACTGACAATTCCAAAGGGACCTAGTCCCCAATTAAGATTTCCTGAGGAGTGGCTCAAGCCTGTAATCCCAGGGCTTTGGGAGGCTGAGAAGGGCGGATCACGAGATCAGGAGATAGAGACCATCTTGGCTAACACCGTGAAACCCCGTCTCTACTAAAAAATACAAAAAAGTAGGCGGGCGAGGTGGCAGGCACCTGTAGTCCCAGCTACTCGGGAGGCTGAGGCAGGAGAATGGCATGAACCTGGCAGGCGGAGCTTGCAGTGAGCTGAGATCCGGCCACTGCACTCCAGCCTGGGCGACAGAGCGAGACTCCGTCTCAAAAAAAAAAAAAAAAAAAAAAGATTTCCTGAGGAGTCTTACTTTCTCCACTCTTTGAGATTTTTGCTTAATTTCAAATTTCTGAAATATACTATATGTGAAAATTTTAAATGTTAAATCACTGCATCTATTGTACTATACTTGAACAAAGAACATTAACAACTGATAAACTGTAAATACAAAAGAATGTCAAAATTAATTATTCTGAGTTTTAATATCATCTAGATAAAAACAAACAAAATAATGTAGCAAGCCTATTCCTCAGTCAAGTTGTCATTTTAGGAAAGAAAACTCAATTTTAATACACATGTGTCAGTCTTTTCTTTTGCAGTCAAAACTCTTCTGCCTTAAGACACAGGATTAAATCATCATCCTCAGCAAACTAACACAGGAACAGAAAACCAAACACCGCATGTTCTCACTCATAAGTGGGAGCTGAACAATGAGGATACATGGACACACAGAGGGGAACATCACACACCTGTGTGGGGAGAAAGGGGAGGGAGAGCATTAGGACAAATATCTAATGCACGCAGGGCTTAAAACCTAAATGACAGGTTGCTAGGTACAGCAAACCAACATGACATATGTATACCTATGTAACAAACCTGAATGTTCAGCACATGTATACCAGAACTTAAAGTATAAATAAATAAATAAATAATCTAAAAAGTTTTAAAACTAAAAAAACCCCTATTCTCCAAGATTTTAAAAATATTTCTATTAATATTTTCTATTAAAATGTTAAAGACTTTTAAACATTTAACCATGTGGGGTTGATTTTATATACCACACAATGGAAGGATCCAATTTAATTTATTTGATAGGGATTGCCATTTTTCCAGGCCTAATTTTTGAATAGTCTTTCCTTCCCCATTAATCTGACACACAAACTATATCATATAACATAGCTTTATACATATGTGCTTTTGTTCCTGGACTTTTGTATATCATTTTATCGGTCAGCTTGTGTATTGCTGCATTGATGTACAACTCATAACAAGTTGTGGTATCTGGTAATGTGAATCCCCTCTGGGATTTTTTTGTTTTAACTGAAAGTGTCTGTCTTTCATTTCATTTATTTATTTATTTATTTATTTATTTATTTATTTATTTATTTATTCTTTTTGAGACGGAGTTTTGCTCTTTTTCCCCAGGCTGGCGTGCAGAGACGCAGTCTCGGCTCACTGCAACCTCTGCCTTCCGGTTTCAAGTGATTCTCCTGCCTCAGCCTCCCAAGTAGCCGTGGTTACAGGCATCTGACACCAGGCCAGTCTAATTTTTGTATTTTTAGTAGCAGTTTCACCATGTTGACCAGCCTGGTCTCAAACTCCTGACCTCGTGATCTGCCCACCTCGACCTCCCAAAGTGCTGGGATTGCAGGCATGAGCCACCACGCCTGGCCCCTTTTATTCTTCTTCAAAATTTGTTAGCCATTTCATCAAGTTCCGGGAAACACTCTATTAGGCACCAAGCTATGCTGTTACTGTATACTGGCTTATTGAACCCCAACAGCTACCCAGTGAAGGTCAGTATTATTCTCCCCACACTATAGATGAGGTGCACAGAATGGACTGGCTCCACAGCTTCAAAGTAGTAGCTCCAAGATTCAAACCCAGGCATGTCTGACTTGAGAGCCCCTGTCATGCCCACATCACACAGTTTGGGTTGGCATGTACCCAGCTAGGAGATGCTGAATCAGTCCTGCCCTCTGGGCCCCACAGAGAGGGGAGGTTGTCGAAGGTCTCATGGAACAGCTGGTGTTTCCTGTCATTGTTCGGCATGCCTCCCTGTCCCCAGTTCAGCCATGCAGCACCAGGGGTGGGAGGGGGACACCTGAGCCCACAGAACCTGGTAGGTCTGCAGAGTCACTAGCAGTGCATGTCTGTCACTTTGCTGAGGATTCCTAGTGACAGCAGAAACCATGCAGGCTACGTTTGAGTCAGCTCATTTTCGCTAATTGAAGAAAACAACAGCAAGCAGAGAGGCCTGACATCTGGAGACGGTTCATAGTCCAAGAAAAGGCAGTTACTTGGTCTCGACAGTAGAGGAGTCTCTCTCTCTCTCTCTCTCTCTCTCTCTCTCTCTCTTTCTCTCTCTCTCTTTACTCCTCACCCCCTGCACCTTAGGATTGGAGAGGTGAGTAGACATGACAGCAAACGTTACCAGCATCTGGATTGTCCCTTTCATGGTCATTATATCCTTCAGTTCTTGAAAGAGAAGAATATCATCTTATTACTCCCCTTACACATAATGAAACAAAGATGATTAAATGACTGGCCAAGTGATTCCATTTCTCTATCCCCTTAGTAGAGGGCATCGTATGAAGGCAGCTCATTTGCAAAGTTAACATGAGCAATGAGAGCTTGTAGTTAGAGCAGTGGCTCTCAGTACTGTGCCAGCAGCTTCTGCATTAGCTGGGAACTTGTTAGAAACGCCAATTCTTGGGCCCTACTGAGTCTTAAAGTTTTGGGATGAGGCCCAGTAATCTGTTGAACAAGTCCTCCACCCTGAGTGATTGTTATGCTTCTCACATTTGAGAGTCACTGATAGAGGGGATGTTCCCCAGCACCTGACAGAGCAAATTCTCCATCAATCGTAACTATTTAGGCCAGAGCTCAAAGTGCTCATTCATGAAAAGCCAAAGTCTCAGCCTCCGGCTCTACTGACTCCAGAAGACGGTTTCCATCAAGTGTCATCTTAATTCCTAGGAGTAAGACCGCTTTCTGGGAAGATTTGCCCCAAGGTCAGACGTTGGTGTATTGGTAGAGATTACCTGGAGATTTTCCACTTTAGGGCATGAAAGAATCACAAGGCTGAGGTTCAGGCACGTGAAACACTGTGGTTCCTGTGTAATCTTATTTAAGACCCTTGGAGGTTGAGTCTGGGAGTCTCGCCAATTCAAACGTGCATGTGACATTATTATATATGCACACGTCTATACATACAGCCTCTCATTCATACATAGGGATTGTTAAGTCTCCATTATCCACAAGTGGGTTAGATCTCCACTGAAGTTAATAGGTTGGTTTAGGTTTGATTTAACTTTTATTTGACAGAGAGCCTTTGGAATTGAAAATCATCATGATAAAACATTAGAGTAAATGCAAAAAAAAAAATTAATAATAATCCTATCAATTTCAAAGAACTACTTGTTTCTCACTTTCCATTATTTAGCTTTTTCTGCACAAATCTTCATATCCTCTCAATCGTCATGAATGCCAAATTTTGTGTCTTCTTTTTTCACTGAATATCATAAACATTTCCTGTGATGCCCCTTAGTTTTCATAACTGCCATTGTGATGACAGAAAAATATTTCATCAAGCTGAAGTTAAATGTCTCCATATATAGATATTTAACTGGTTATTTAGGTGTTTGATATGTAGATATTTATTACAGATATTTAGCTTGTTATTTATAAATAACACTTTTGTGACTACTTTTCTGCAAGTCCTATTTTCTGCTTATGATGGTTTTCTTTAGATTAGCTTCCTAGAAGTGGAATTACAGGAAGAGAGGGCATGACACACCTCTGACTACAGGAACATACAGAAAAAAAAGCATTAGTTAACTCTGTTGGTAGCAGTATGAATATACCTGATTTACAAAATGTAATCTTTAGCCCTGAGTGGTGTTCTCCCCCTTTTTGACAATTAAATGAGAATGCAATTGTATTCCAAGTTATTGGTTTAATTTTTCTTTTTGTAAATCCCAGCTCTCTTCTTTTTCCTAAAGACACAGCTGGTCAAACTGGGCTTCAATTAGTTTGTACCTATCTTCACATGCGTTTCTGGATACATATGTGTATCTGGGTTTATGACCATCTCTCTGCATGTGTACCTATAAACATGTGTATGGAAGAACACATATGTTGTGGAGTGTATTTACCTGAGGTTCCACTGCAGATGCTGTTTCTGAGCATGCATTGGTTGGAATATGTTTATGTGTATGTGCAAATATCTACATCTAAGTGAGACTGTGGATACAATACAACTAATGAAATCAAACACAGACTACTTGTGGCTTAACACAGTTCTTCCAACTGCACTTCTTGTTGACTGTCACCTTCTTGCATAGCTCCATTAACATAGGGAAAAAAGTAATGAATTCCAAGTAACAGTGAAGCATCCAGCGGAATTGAGGTCATTTGATCAGAAAAGCGGAAGGAGGAAACTGGCTTCCTTCCTTCCTTTCTTCCTTCCTTCCTTCCTTCCTTCCTTCCTTCCTTCCTTCCTTCCTTCCTTTTTTCTTCCTTTTTTCCTTCTTTCTTTCTTTTGTGAGACAGGGTCTCTCTCTGTCCAGGCTGGAGTGCATTGGCACAATCACAGCTCACTGCAGCCTTGACCTCCTGGACTCAAGCAATCCTCCCACCTCAGCCTGTTGAGTAGCTGAGACTACAGGTGTGCCACCATGACCAGGTAATTTAAAAAATTTTTTGTAAAGATGGGGTCTCTCTATATTGCTAGACTGGTCTCAAATTCCTGGGCTTAAGCGATCCTCCTGCCTTGGTCTCTTAAAGTGTTGAGATTACGGGCACAAGCCACTACACCCAGTCCTGGCTCTTCTTTTCAGGCAGAGAATAGATATGTCCTCACTGGACTTGATATCCAAAAAACCACTTGTCAGGTTAATGACACTGGGCAAGCCACATTACATCTCCTCCAACCCCAGTCCTGACCCTGTGTTCTCTGAGTCTAAACTGGTGGTCAGAAGGAAGGATGCTCATGAAAGCTAAATAAGATAGTGCCCATGGCCACAGCTCCTGGCCCGCAAAAGGTACTCAGAAGCCATGGGCTCCTATAGGAAAGGGAGCCTTTTGTAAGACCCTGAAAGAGACAATGAAGGCTCCTAAGCTTAAGGGTTGCAAAAGTCTTTGCAAAATTCTGCCCTGCCCAGCGCTAAAGTCTCACACACTGTTGCTGAGTACGTGCAGTGTGAGGGTAGACCAAACTCTCTATGCCATGGGGACATTGGGGAGCTAGTTAAAAAATCCACATGGGAGGTGGGAGGGAGTTAGAAATCACTGGGACAAATCTGTACACTTCAAGCTTCTAAAAATCCAACAGAACTGCTCTCCTCCTTACACCTTTAACCAAGTACCTCTTGTAGGGAACTACAAACTATGACACAGGCAAGGGGCAGGGACTGAGGATGGGTGGGCTGCCTACTCACACCCTCCCTGTACTCTGACAGGGGCTCCTAGGGCAGTGTCACATTCTGAAAGCCCCCTAGGTGAAAGCCACGCAACTAGATGACCCCTGAGTCTCTTTCAGCATTGCCTGCCATTTGAAGGAAGGCATTCTAAGTTATGGTCTCCAAGCAGTATAGCAACAGGGCCAACTAATATTTATTCAGAGCTTTCTGCATCCCGGGTTCCATGCTTCGCTTTTTAGATCCTTTCTTTCACTTTATCCTTGTGTATTCTCCAGGAGGAAGATCCTGATAGTATTTTGACAGCACCGTGGCTGTTATCTTATTTCCATCATGGCCTTTGTTACCCAGCCCTGCCGATGCCTGTCTCAGGGCTACCTCCCGTACTAACCAGGAGCCCTTGGAAACAGAGCGCTGGCTCACTGATAAGCCTCTGTGCAGCTTTACCTGTGGAATGAACAGCCCAACCTAGACCTCCAAGGAGCTGAACAACCCTCCCTAGCAGTGCTGGGCTCCAGGCATTTGCAAAGGGCCCTCAGTTCTGAGAACCTCTCAGGCCTCTGAAGACTCATTCTTCCTCCCTCCCACATATGGTAGCTCTCTTCCATCTCTGGGAAATCCCAGGGCAGCACCTATTGGGCTCAAAGTGGGTGTTCAGTGGACAAATTTCTTCCCCCGCCAAAACTGCATGGGGGAAGGGACATTTAAACTCTCTTAACTGTAAGGACCCCCCTATCTGTCCCTCCCTCTGCTTTAGGACTTAATATCACATAGGAGGGTTTGATTAAGAGCCTGGGCACTAAAGTCAGCTTGACATAAATTCAAACTTGCTGATGACATCATTTGGAGCAAATTCCTTAACCTCTCTGAACCTCTAAGAGAAAACAATTACTAACTCATTATGACCACATAGTGACGTGAGAGTCAAATAAGATAATGCATGGAAAGGGCTTTGAACAGTGTCTGGCTCACAGTAAATACTCAGAGAGAGCTTGGAAAGACACCCCTATGCTGCCTCAGAGGCTCAGAGTAGCGAGCAAGAAAGAGCCAGGTGGTCAGAGTGGAACAGGGAGCAGCTAAACTTGGTGAGAGACAGGAGCAGAAGACTGCCCAATTCATGAGAAGCCCAATGCCCAGTCAGTGGGAGCAGGGGAGGGGATAGTGACTCACACAGTGACTCACTCAAAGAATCTGCCCCACCACCACCACCTGCAGACAAAAAAAGAAAATCTACACAAATATTATTAGCCACAGGAAGCAGCAGAGTTTAGGCAGAAGGGCCTTTTGGTGGTAGAAACACATGGACAATGTGCTAGCAAAGCAGAAAAAGAGTGCCAGGCAGGCAGGAAGGAGAAAGGAGATTAAAAGTCAGGCTGGCTGCAGAACAGAGAGGAAATCATTGGTAACAGCTTCTCCAGGCCCCACAGCTCCAGAAAGCAAGGTCGAGGAGGCTAAAAAGATCAACTCCCAGGGACCCAGGAAGGTGCCTGCTTCACTCCAGCAAAATGTCCCCTTTGCTTTAATCCAAGATCTTTTTCCCACGCTCTGAGGCCTGCCAAGAGAAGAGGGACATTTAGCTGGACTGAGCCCCTACTCTGTGCCCAGGACCAGGCTACAATAAGCTTTACCTCCTGCTATCTCTCTTGCCTCCAAGAACCCAAGAGTGCAGCAGGTAGCACCGCCCAGGCACAGCTGAGAAGCCTGTCACTAGATACAGGCCAGAGTGGGGATTTAAACCCAGACTAATGGCATGCTTAGCTCCGTGCTTTTCCTTTCAGGCAGGTAAAGCACCATGCTGCGGCACTGGGATTGCCAGCAGCGACTTCCACCAATTATGTGTGACCTTGGGCAACTCACTTGTCTCTTTGGGCCTCAGTTTCCATGGCTATAAACCATCACCTACTGCATGTGGTGTTGAGAGGATTGAAGGAGCTAGAGCTGAGCCTGGCACAGAGCTGACACTCAATTCGTGCCACCTGTGGAGCTTGTATTCCTCTCAAGAAAAGCCACACCTCAGGAGAACAGAAGAAAATATGCTGTCCCCAGCCCACATTGGTGGTAGTGGAGAGAGCACTGGGCTTGGAATTCGGAGACCTGAATGGGAGCCCAGCTCAACAGCTTCCCAGGGCTATGATCTTGGGTGAGTCACTGGACTCCTCCAAACCTTGGTGTGCTCATCTCTACAGTGAGGATAATGGCTGGGAATCATACCTGTGATCCTAGCACTTTGGAAGGCTGAGGCAGCAGGATTGCTTGAGGCCAGGAGTTTGAGATCAGCTTGGGCAACAAGCAAGAGTCTATCTCTGCAAAAAGATTAAAAATTAGCTGAGTATAGTGGCACATGCTGTAGTCCTAGCTATTCAGGAGGCTGAGGCAGGAGAATTGCTTGAGCCCGAGAGTTCAAGGCTGGAGTGAGCTAGGATGACACCATTGCACTGGAGCCTGGTATCACAGCAAGATCCTGTCTCAATAAAATAAAATAAAATAAAATAAAATAAAATAAAATAAAATAAAATAAAATAAAACAAAACAAAACAAAATAAGGATGGGCTGGGCTCATGCCTGTAATCCCGGCACTTTGGGAGGGCAAAGCAGGAGGATCAGTTGAGGCCAGGAGTTTGAGACCAGCCTGGCCAACATGGAGAAACCCCGTCTCTACAAAGAATACAAAAATTAGCTGGGCGTGGTGGTGCATACCTGTAATCCCAGCTACTCGGGAGGCTGAAGCATGAGAATCGCTTGAACCCAAGAGGCAGAGGTTGCAGTGAGCCAAAATTGCATCACTACGCTCCAGCCTGGGCAAGAAGGAGACTCCACCTCACAAATAAATACAT
The DNA here is from genome assembly GCF_001698545.2 of Rhinopithecus bieti. NCBI lineage: Eukaryota > Metazoa > Chordata > Mammalia > Primates > Cercopithecidae > Rhinopithecus > Rhinopithecus bieti. Next base: position 827,812 of record NW_016809913.1, on the reverse strand, counting down.
AAATAAAATAAAACAAAATAAGGATAATGACCCTCCTAACTGCACAGGATCATGGTGGGGGGACATGATGAAGACGACAGCACCTAGCAGGGATTAGCGGGGAGCAGAGACCAGGAGGCAGGGACTGGCCTTTCCACGTGGTGGCAGGAACTGATCCACTAGTGGCCAGTGACAGGGAGAGGGGAAGGAACATGGGAGAAGCTGCAGATGCCCAGAAAGATCCAAACCTCTACTGCAAAGTCAAGGCAGACATTTTCCCAGCCCCGGGGAGGGAACCTGATATGCATGAAGCAAAGGTGAATGGGGAGGCTATCAGGCTGGGGTCTCTGTCCTTTTCTTCGTCACCCTCTGCTCAAGGCAGCCACTAGGGAGCTGACTGGCCACAGGGGCGTTCTTGCCATGTACCCCTGGGGCAAGCCGCTCACCCACTTTGTTCCTTCTCTTTTTGGTGTCCACACTAGGAGACAGTGATGCTCGCCAAGCTCCTGAGTAGGCAGGATGACAACGAGGCGGAATAAACCACTCAGAAGGAAAGAAATGGAAGATCGCATCAGGAGCCGCCCAGTGGGGCATTCAACAATGTCTCCCTGCTAAGGGTTGGAGGTGAGGGCACATCACAGGAAGGTATGACTGAGGAGGACCAAACCACAGAGACGAAAATTAGCAACAAGGCTGGGAAGGGAAACCCTTGTGGGTAAAGCTTTGCCTTCACCTCAGCAGCATACACAGGGAGGCAGAGCTGCTGTAAGGCAAAGTGGGTGTGGGTGGCGGCTCCTTGGCCCCCTGCCCTCTTCCAGCTTCCATTCATTCTGCGTGAAACTGGAATGGAATTGGAGAGCATGAAAGATTTGGGATAATAGACCACTTGTGTCTTTCCTAGCTGTATGGCTATAAGCAACACATCACCTTCTTGAGTTTTCATTTTCTCATCTCTGAGATGGAAAGTGATATCTACCTTATTGAGTAGGTGGGAGGAGCAAATACAACTGTAAGAATAGTAACTACTGTTACATGCTGGGGTGCATGCAATTTCATTAAACTTTCATGACAGCTCTGTCCAATGAATGTTTTCATATCCATTTACAGAGAAGGAGATAGACTCAGAGAAGTTAAGGGATTCGCCTACGACAAACAGCTGATAAACAGCAGGATTGTCAGGCCCAAGGTCTATCAGACTCCAGCCACATGTTAGAGCCTGGCATAAGGTAACTGATAAATAATGATTCATTTGCCCCTCCAAAATCCTTTCCCTGGTTCCTACTCCATTCCCAGAGGCTGCCTGTGGCTGGGCTCACTCCTTGCTCTTGGTCCAGGACTGTGGTTTCTGTTGCAGGCTGCCAGTGAAGAAGTCTAGGCCTGTGATCCACTTACTCCTGGTATCACCTCTCCCTGGACAGTGGCTCCTCAATCTGACCCCACATGCTGATGACAGATACTTAGGGAAATGATCTAGCAGGAGGAGGTCTAGTGATACGGGATGCATTCACATCTGTGATCTTGAACCCAGGCTGCCTTCACGTAGCTTCTTCTATCTGCTGCTGTACAGAGGTGGGAGATCATGAACCCAAAAAGGAGACAGTTGAAGGTGTGGAACCCAGTGGCGCATCAAGAGTTCACTGCAAGTATCACTTGTGACCTAATCCTCCCCTGAAGACAGCAAGCAGCCACTGGTCTTTACCCTCGAAGTGTCTCTGCTTTCCCTGACAGGATATTCCAAGAATGCTTTGGGATGGAGGGACAAAGGGTGATGGGATTTCACCAAGCTCCTACTGTCTGCCAGGGATTACAATAGGAGCTTGACATGAATCTTTTCATTGAGGTGCTCGGCAGTCCTGAAGGACAGGCATGGTATATTCTTAAAAGAAAGCACTCGGGCTCAAGGAATTTTGTCAAAGTGCCAAAAGCCACCTAGCTGGTGAGGGTCATCAAGGCCCATCTGACTTCATGTCCACACTTTTTCCTTTCCACAGAGGCCCCAGTGGATCTGCCTGGTTACTGTGGGAGGCCAGTGTGTCAGAGCCGCCATGCCAGGATAGGTGGACCTCGTTTGGTGATGTTCTTCATTGTAGACCTTCCAGCCATCTTGAACCTCAACACGACTGTATCCACAGATCACCTATCTGACATGTTTGCTGAGCACTCACTCATTACGCCCAAGGTCCTGTTCTAGAAGCTGAGCAAGGTTGTAACATGAAGACTGAGAGTCTGTCTTCAGAGAGTTTAGCAGAGAAGAAAGATCCAAGGAAAATGGGACCATAGTGCCAGGGTGGTACAAGTGAAATGCCTTGGGCCATTGAGGGACAGAGAGATCGCCACCTCTCTGGTGGGAAGGGAATAGCCAAAGAGGTACAGGTCAAGCCAAGCATCTGATTGAGAGCTTAGTGTTCAGAGTTGGAAGGGATCTCAAAGGTTTTCTGACCCAAACTTCTCATTTTCTAGATGAGAAAATGAAGGCCCAGAGGGAGGGGTCATTTACATAAAGCCACATGACATATGGTCAGCCTGAAAGCCAGGTGAGGACCAGGTTCCCTGACTCAGCACTACCTTGGTTCCTCATATGCCCCCAAGCAAGGCTGACAGGTGATCTAGCAAGTGGACCCCAGTGCAAATCTGCCATAACTGTAAGAACTAAGCATGCTAAACATGTGAGACTTCTGTATCAGCTAAAATTGGATTCAGCTGCACAAAGAAACCCACAACAATCCTAGCTTAAGCATCAGAGGAGTTTTTTAAACTCTCAGGTAAAAGTCCAGAGGCCTGAGGTCCAGGCTGGTTCTGCAAAGTTGTTAAGGACCCAGGCTCCTCCCAGCAGCTTCTCTCTGCCCCCAGTGTATGGCCCCCATCCAACAACCCAAGCTGAGGGCGCCTGCACTCCAGGCAGCAGGGCAAGATGAGGAGAGGCAATGGCTTTCAACTAGGGTTGCTGAAGGCCATCACAGGACACATCGCTTTCCAGCCTAGAAGTTAAAGCCTTGTCGAATGGGAAGCTGGGAAATGTGGTTTTTATTCTGGGTGGCCATGAGCCCAGTCAAAATTTCTGTTACAATCGAAGAAAGGAAGAATGGCTATTTGCCTTTGGTTTTCACTTCTAAGTTTGCTTTCTGTATCCTGCCTCTTTCAACCTCTCCTTCCCCAGGTCTAGATATATCCTGTGTAGTCCCTTCCTTGGTACTCATTGTCTTATCAACAGTTTGAGGTGTGGTCACCTCCCTCCCCAACTCCTGCACCTTCTTCAGCCCAGAAACAGTTGCATTCTCTGGTCTGCCACAGAGGCCACTTGGAATGGACGGGGCCACTGCTGGGCTTGGGGACCAGGAGTCTGAGTTCTAATTGACATAGCTCATCAATCACTCTGTGCCCTTCACCTAATTACACCCTCTCTCTGAGCCAGGAGAGACAGAGTGTGTGCATTTCATATCCACAGAAAGACAAAATGAAATGAAAGGGAAAACATCCCAAAATATACCCTACAGATAGGCCGGTAAGTAAGATATACTAGAGCATCTTTGAACACTCAAGAAACCTTTTATAATGACAAAATATTGGAAACAAGCTAAATAGCCATTAACTGAAAACTGGTTACTTATATGTTAGCTCTATATAATAGAATATTTTGTGACTATTTAGAAAAATAAAGCCACTTCATGTGGCTTATATGGAGCAATATCCAAAATACATAAAGTACTAATGGAAAAGGATGGAACCACATGCATGGTATATAACCTTTGAGTTAAATCCTATTCACTCAAATGTACATATCCCCGTGTGTGTGTAAACTTCCTCTGGACGGATACATGAGACAGTGTCTCTAAGAAGAGGGACTGGTGTCAGGGGGACAGAGAGAGACTTGCTTTTCAGTATATGAAATTTTTGAACTGTACACCAGGAAGCATCTACAGTAAAAGATAAGAAAGGAAAGGGAAACATAGAGTAATAATTATTTAATCTTTGACCCAGAGACAATTTTCTTCTAGACCTTACATGTCCCTTGAGAAAAAGCAAGACACTGGGTAAACCAGTTGAACCCCCACCTGGTTCAGTTCTATCCAACGTCATTGTCACCACTGCCTTGAGTCACAGGCCCAGCCCTCCCTGGAGTCTATGACCCTTCGCCTTCTGACATGGCCCTTGGAGGAAGAGATTTCAGTGCTGACAAAGAGAAAAGAACCTGACAAGGAGGTTAGGGGTTTTGCTATGTTGAGCTTCTCTCAGGGAACCCCTGCCTGTCCAGCCCACTGTTCCTCTTATGGGGTGAAGGGGATTGAACAGGATGCTTGCATTGCAAGGGACAGAAAATTCCTAAGTTGAACTAACCTAAACCACTGACCTAGTTGATCGGCCCATATAGCCCAATTTATCGGCTTAGAAAACTCAAGAAAGAGGTAGAACTGAATCTGGGGGGCACTGGAACAGGGACCTCACAGCCTGTCAGAGCCGCCCTGCCCCCAAATGTCTAATGTCCTCTTCATGTGGCCTTGATTCTTTCCTCCAATGGGAGCCTTCACACCAGCAGCTCTGGGCTCATGGCCAAAAGCTCAGGCACTGGAGAAAAAAAGTCACTTTCTCCCATCTCTAGTTAGAAAACCCTCAGGGAATGACAGTCACTGTCCTGGCAGGAGTCAGATACCCACTTCTGCACCAATCAGTGTGACTAGAGGAACGGGCTTCTATTTCAGGTCCAGCAAGAGCACATCTCCCCATCCTTCCCAGCTTAGAGGAAGTGTCACTTCCTCCAAGAAGCCTTCCCAAATGCTCCTGATTAAACCCTCATTGCACTGTTTTCTCCCTCACTGCACTTGTCTGAGCTCTGGTTTCACTCATGTGTGTGTGATTATTTATTTGATTAGTATCTGTCTCCTCCACTAAATACAGGCTCCTTGAGAGCAAGAATCAGTCTAGATTTGCCCTCCTTGAATCCATAGCCCTTCGCATGGGTCTGGCACACGGTGGCAGAAAGTGGAAATCGGAGGTTTGAAAAACATAATGACAAATATGCTGTGGCTGCTTTAGACCTGGCTGCATTTCCCTGTTGATTGTGGCAGCCCTTATTTTCTCCTTAGAAAACAAGCCCCCTGAAGTTCTTCTGGCAAAATCCATCCTCCCACAAACAGGCTTGGGCCTGGCACCTAGTTATGTGTTCAACAGGTATGGACTGAACACCACTATGTGCCATATGTTTTTCTGGGGTGGGATATGTCAATGAGGGGCATAGAGAGAAATTCCTTCCTGGTTTAGGAAGACTGAAAGGGGACAAACGAATTCAGGAAGATTGGAGAGAGGGATACAATTTGGAAGAGGATAGTCAGGGAAGGCCTCACCAGAAAGTGACATGTAAGCAATATCTTTGTTTTGTTTTAAGACAGAGTCTCACTCTGTTGCCCAGGCTGGATGGAGTGCAGTGGCACCATCTCAGCTAGCTGCAACTTCTGCCTCCTGGGTTCAAGCAATTCTCCTGCCTCAGCCTCCCAAGTAGCTGGGATTACAGGCGTGCACCACCGTGCTCGGCTGATTTTTGTATTTTTAGGAGAAATGGGGTTTCTCCATGTTGACCAGGCTGGTCTCGAGCTCCTGACCTCAAGTGATCTACTTGCCTCAGCCTCCCAAAGTGCTGGGATTACAGGCTTGAGTCATCACACCCAGCCAACATGTAAGCAGTTCTGAAGACAATAAGGGAGTTATCCAAGCAGCCATCCAGGGTAGAAGAGGTCCAGGAGAAAAAATAGTCAATGCAAAGCCCCTGGGGCAGATATAGTCCTGAAAGAACAAAAAGGAGGCCAGCATGCCTGGAGGGAATGAGAGGAAGAGTCCAGGGTTAACATCAAGGAGAAAGTAACGACCAGTTATCTGCAGAGGCTAAGATATGGGGAGGGGGGAGGGGGAAGGGATTGCATTGGGAGTTATACCTGATGTAAATGATGAGTTGATGGGTGCTGACGAGTTAATGGGTGCAGCACACCAACATGGCACAAGTATACATATGTAACAAACCTGCACGTTATCCACATGTACCCTAGAACTTAAAGTATAT
>NW_016809913.1:765549-821514 GCF_001698545.2 Rhinopithecus bieti | reverse complement strand
AAAAAAAAAAAAAAAAAAAAAAAAAGCCATTGTAAGGACTCTGGCTTTGACTCTAACTCAGTTAACCCCTGGAGAAGTTTTCAACAAAGGACTGAAATGATCTAAATTGTGTCTTAACAGGAGTCCTCTGGCTGTTGGGGGGTAAAGGACAGAAGCAAGGAGACCAGTTAGGAGGAGATGGCATAAGCCAAATGAGAGATGATAGTGCCTCGAGCCAACATGTGACAGGGTTGGATATATCGTGATGTCAGAGTCCAAAGGATTTGTCGGTGCACTGGAGTTGTCAATACAGAAATAGAAGATTCAAGGGTAACTCCAAGGATGCTTTTTAGCTAAACAACTCAAGAAATGAACTTACCATGAACTGAAATAAGTAAGAATACAGGAGGAACAGATTTGATGGAGGGTGAGGAGAATGGCAAGGGGTTATCAGTTTGGTTTTGGCCATGCTATGCTCATAATTCCTCTTAGACATCCAAGGGAAAATACTAAGCTTGATATACAGATAGATGAGGGTAACTAGAGTTTGTGAGCAATAATGTTTGAGAGCCATTAGTTTTAACCACATGAAAATATCAACATTCAACCATTTTGACCTACAAAATGGTAATCTCTTATAGTTTAACCTACAGATGGTTATTAAAGCCATAGCATTAGGCCTGATCAAGAAGGACTGGATACAGGTGAAGAAGACATAAGGTCTATTGACTGAGACCAGGCATACTCCATTGTTAAAATGTCAGGAAGATGAGGAGAATCCAAGAAAAGACACTGAGAAGGAGGATGGCAGGGAGGTGGTGGTGGCGTAATAGAAAAACCAGGAGGATTTGATTACCTGGAAGTCAAGGGAAGAAAATATTTCAGAAAGGAAGGAGTGATCAACACAGTCAAATGCTTTGCATAACTCAAGGAGAATGAAAATTGAGAATTGACCACTGGTTTTAGCATTGGTCACTGGGGGACTGGATAAAAATTATCTAAGTGGATTCAAGAAAAAATGGAAGAAAAAAATTGGAGGCAGCAAATATAGACAACCATTTGAAGCTTACTTTTTTTATATATACCTGAAAGGACTGTTCTATTTGACTCTTTGAAGATAAGCGAAGGACTGAGAATAGAATATTTGCAATCACACAATGTAGAGTAAAATTCTAATAATTAACTCCCAATTCCTCCTTCCAAGCAACTAGTGAATCTCTTAACTAAGGAAATTATTTCTATGTGTTGAGCCCATTCAGGACCTGCTGAAACTTGACTCAAGCTATTCTGATCCCATACTACTCTGGGATGTGAAGATTCACTTCCACATATCAATATGTTTAATATTAATTACAAAGAACTATCAGACTCTCAGTGTGCAATTGTTCAGTTTTAATTTTAAGCAGAGTCTTACTACCTGTATTTTTCAAGAGGGTGGCTGTCTCCAGGATGCCTGCAAAACACCTGCCTTTGGTTGCTATTATCTAGAAAGGCTTCACTCTCTGGCCCTATGGCTTACTCTGGGAGCTTATTAATGACACCAAGACATGAACTCAGGTCTTCAGACTTCAAGCACCGTGGCCTTTCCACTGTGCAACGCTGGCTTTTGATGCTTTATTTGAGATCTTTGGGGAGATAGCACCTGCAATTTAATTGATTTTTTTTATACAGTTCTCTGTGCACCAACCCTGACTCCCCTCGAGAATCTACAGATAAATCATAGCAGATAGAAGGTCAAAATGAAATTTTTACAACCATAAAAATTGGGAATTATTTAAACCATCTTATCTCAGAAGAACCCAGGACTGAATCACCCCAAACACACGTGGTCCACAAGAATCTGTTCAATCCCAAGATCTAGTCCCCAAACTACTGACAATTTGGGCAAATAAATTTATACTGTCAGCGGTAGAATGTCCAGGCTGATAAAGTACACGTGTCTTCAGTATCAGAGCTATTTGTTGGCTTGAGTTTTTTTAAAGGTCATTGTTGAAAGGGTAGCCCCCTGTGGGAAAGAATGCATGAGAATTGTGTTGAATTTTTAAAGCCTGTGACATTTAGGCATTAAATGATATTTGAAACCACTCTCTGTCTGTCTATATTTGTCCCTTTCTCTCTTCTCTCTCTCTTCCCCCCACCCCCAGGTAATTTATAGGAAAAAAAGAGAGTATTTAAATAATATATGTTTTCTTATTATGCAAGATATTTAACTTTTAGAATTACACATAACCTTGAGATGTAAAAAATTCACTTTGTAGCTGTCCTTGAAGGGTTTGTTGCTTTGTGATCCAGGCTGAGAGACAGTTCTAACTCAACCCATTTACAGAGATTAAACAATTTGCCTCCCTTGAGACCTGCCATGGATTTCCCTCTGGGCTTTAGCTCTCCTCCATTCCTTGGGTGCAGGCTCCTCTCCTGCACTCCCAACTCCAATGATATTAACCATATGGAGGCTAAAGTGCATCTGCCAACGTGAACCACTTTGAATTGGTCTTCATTAGCATGATCATCAGCATCCCCTTAACACAGTAATCACTGAACACTAATAGTTTTCCAGGTGTGTAAAGTTCAGTGCTTACATGCATTGTCTCATTAAATCTTATGACAAACACAAGTTGTAGTTATAATTATAATTCTCCCCATTTTACAGAGAAGGGCACTGTGGCTCAGAAAGTAAGTTAATTAAGATCATCTACCCAGGAAATGGCAAGGTGAAAATTTGAGCTTAGATTTGTTGGCCCTCCAGAGTCGATTTTTGTAATTACTATGCAGCGCAGCTTTAAAAGTTAAGATTATCACCAAATTACTCAATCTTATCCAAGACATTTTTAATTTCTCTCCCATGGGATAACACACTATGAGCATTTACTTTCTGATCTCAGTAGAATGCAGAGAAGGTTAAATTATTCCCTCCCTGAGACAGCATAATGCAGTGGAAAGAGATCAGACAAGGATGTATTTCCCAGGTCCACCCTGACTTGTTAAGGGCTCTTAGTCTGGGCTTCCATGTAGCCTCTTGGTACCCACATTCATATCTGTAAACTAAACATAATAACACCTGGTATCTTAGCTAAGATACTTTGGGTTATGAGTAACAAAAACAGAAGTCGATTCAAGTTTTCACTTAGCAGAGTGTTTCGCAAATAGTTGATGCACCATAAATAAGTGGTAAATGAATGAACGAGTATCTTAAGAAAGTAGGAAAGGTTATCAGAAGAATCCTGGGGCATCACATGGTATCTAAAAGAAACCTGGAAGTCAAAGCTTCAGAAAGGTCAGAAATCTCAGGCATCTCTGGTGATCCCAGGAGGAGTTCGTGACCAATGAGTACAGAGACCAGGTCCACCGGTTCCTCCTGCCACACCTCTGCCCCAGCCCTGGCAATGCTGGAGAAGTAGCCTGATGTTCACATGTGTGCATATGAATGGGTGTCTTTGACAGGTCGAGTCCCCATAGAATGCGTTACATGAGATGCTAAAGAGATGGAAAATAGAGGTTGCTTTTCAGGTTCCATTTCCAGTCAAGATTCATAACAAGCACGGATGCTTAACCTGCCCCCCAAGATCAACTCCAGAGGATCACAAAGGAGTTAGCAAGGGAAAACTGAAAACCAGGAGGAACTGCAGGGGTGTGGTGCTATTTTGAATTGGAGGGTAGGGTGGAAGGTGATCGTTTGGCCTGGGCGGGACGTATCCCAGCACAGCAGCAGAAGTATAAAACAGGGGGAAATATTAGGAATTCTATTCTTTCTTATCCCCAGTCACAATCTTGGGAAAAATCTGTGGAGACTAAATCTTATGCCCTCATTATCGTCAGAAGTAAAATCAGAGCTGTGCAGAAGTCCTATGCTAAAGGGAGGCTGAGGAAAGCAGGCGGAGTGACTGACTTGGGCTGTTACTTCCTCTCCCATCCCATCTGAACTTCTGGGGCTGTGAAATTACAGTCTAAAGAGTGGAGCCTCTCTATGGCTGACAAAGGGTTAAGACTGACCTGAGAGGTGTCTTGGTAAGTGTTTTCTCATGCCTGGGGTTCCCCACCTTAAGGCTCACCTCACCCTACTTCCTGAGTTCACTGGAAGTGAAGTAGATAGGATCTGGCATCTCACCACCAACACTGCCAAAAGGAGTAACCAATACTCTCAGGGAAAATGAGCTCACAAGTCAAAACAACAGGACAGTTGAGGAGAACAAACATTTCAATAGGAAATAGTCATGTTTCTGGGTCCAGAGGCCAGGCTGGGTGGGGAACTAGGATCCCAACCCTGTGACAATGGGAGAAAAGGGGACTGGAACTCTTCCTGAGCAAATACCTCATGGCAGGTACCATGTGGGCTTCTCTGTACACCATCTTGCTTAATCTTACCTCTGTCCTTTGAGATAGGACTTGTCACTACCGTGTCACAAGTGAGAAGCTGAGGCTCGGAGCAGTCAAATGGCTTCTTAAAGGACACCCAATTTGCAAATAGCATGACGGATTTTAACCTAGACCTAAGCTCTGGAGTCAGACCATCTAGATTTAAGTCACTTCCTAATTGCATGAACTTGACCAAATCATTTAACTTCTCTGACCTCAACTTCCTCTTCTGCAAAACAGGGCTAAAAATTGTACCTAACTCATGGGATTGTTGTGAGGATGCAATGAACTTAGAATAGCTCCTGACAGTTACGTGATACTCAGTAAACATTGGTTGTTATTTTAATTATTTCCAGGTGTGTACCTGTACCTTTTAACATTCAGCCCTTTTGGTGAAATGTAATAATCTTCTCTCTTCTTGTTTAAGTAGCAACCTATTGAGATTGTTACACATTTGCTTCTTAAATAAAGCCCACCTACATGGTCTAGAAAGGAAGCAATGGGGTGAGTTCTGAGATCAAGCCCTAATTTTTAACAGAGAGCTCAAAACGAGAGAGTATGTCCTGCTTTGGAAAAGAGATTTCTCTGAGCACCCAGAAAGGACACAGGTATTACCATAGAAAGGATTCTATCCCAAGATCTAAACTTATCCAGAAGGAATCAAAAGCAAAAGCTAAAATATTAAACATTAGGGAATGCTTTCTTAACTAATTAAACACCAGTGCAATGGAATATTATGAAACTCTCAAAACTTACCTGTACACATAAGGCATTAAACACACACACACACGTACTTGTGAAACGGTTAAATGCAAAAATCACAGCACAAAACAGTGGGTAGACTATGATTCAATTCTGGAAAAATATGACTGTCTGTGTAGACACAGAGAGAAAATTACAAGGGAAGTGTGCTAACATGCAGGGAATGGAGGTCACGTTTTTGAGACTTTCCTTGAAGTTATAGTCCTTTCAAAAGAAATGCAAAATATTGAGGAATACAACTATGTTGTACATTTATGTTTAAAAAAACTCACACCAATCCGAATCTAATTTATTTTTCTTTTGCAGGAAGTTAATATAAAACATATATGGTCTTATCTTAATGTATCCTAACCATATAAAAGCACACAAAGTCACCTCCACACAAATCCACACCCATAGAAACTTACAGAAGGACAAGCGATTCATAAGCATCACTGGCATGGGAAGCTGTTTCCAATCAAAGACCCAGAAAGGATTGACCCAGAGAGGACCTACTACGTGCCTAGCACTTTACAAGTTTCCTGTAGGAATTTCCATATTAACCCTTCAAAGTACTTAGCATTATCCCCACTTGCAGATGAGGAAGTGAGGCTCAGAGATATGAAGGGACTTGCCAGGCATCACACAGCTCTTGGGTGTGGCTTCCACCTCGCCATGCTCTGATAGGCACCAGTGTTGGGCACAGTCAGATACAAAGTCAGTGATTTTGGAGCTTTTCTTAAGGGGCCTCAACACCTCCTAACTGTCTCTCTGCAAAGCAGCCCACTCTTACCAGAAGAGTGGCTTCTTCCTCTGCCCTCCCCCAGTGGAAACCTGCCCTTTCTCATCTTTGTATCCCAGGGGCTGGCCCCGGCCTTGTCATGGGGAGACACCTAGGGAAAAATGGGCAAAGAGACAAGGATTTCCAGGTCTCCTCTGACAGTTCCCCTGCAACACGGAGAGCGTGAGCTAGCACAAAGGTCCCCTTCCACACGCTGGCCATCACACATCTGTGGGGGAGATGTCGTTGTGGCCACAAACTCTGTCATCTGTGATCAATGACAGATGACTGATATGAGTGGAAATTTTGAATAAAGGAACATGATCGTGCCAGAGAAGATATGAGAAATAAACATGGCAAAAGTGGGGCCTCTTCTGCAGGAGCAGGCTCTTGCTTGTGCCAGGACCTGGCACATAATATGGTCACATGAAGCATTGAATAAACATTTGTTAAATGGATGGATGGATTATGTTTATCCTGTGAATCCACACAAATTTGGTAGTACCACAGGTATTTCAAAATCAGTGTGCCCCAATCTGAATTCATCATCTCTGCAACATCCCCTTTTCTCTCACAGTCCATTGGTTATCCAAGCAGGACATAGCTGCCAACCTTGACTCCTCCCTGTCCCCCACTCCACCCCAAACCCCTGTCACCAAGGCCTGGCAAGTCTGTACACATAAGCCTCAAATATCGTTAAACCCCTCTCTTCCCCCACCCAGGAGGCCACCCTCTCGGTCAGGAGTGATTGAGATCACAGACTCAGGAGTAGGCATGCCTGATAAATAATATGGCATAAATATATATATATATATATAATTATATATATATACTAATTAGGCCATATATATATGTATACACACACACAAGAGCATATACATACATATACATGTTTATGTGTATCTATATGCACATATTTATTTTGTATATATGAATATGTATGTGAATGTACATAAGAATGTTTATATTCATATATGTATTCATAGACATATGCAGGTGTCTATCTACTTGCATATATGTGTGTGTATATAGGATACACTGTATATATCCTCACAATAGCCCTCATTATCAGTCTTATTTTAGAGTTAAGAAAACTGAGGTGTAGAGAATTTGAGTAACTTTCCAATGTCACAAAGCTGAGTTTGACTCCAAATGCTTATGAAACCAGTGTCCTTTCTACACTGCTTCCTCTCCTAAAAATAAAACATAAATAGACACGCAGCAGGTCTAGTTCTCTGGAATATGTCTTGTAAATCCTGGGTACAATGACTATGAGAATCTCCAAAATGTGCCTAACTATATCTAGGGGTAGGGGAGACAAGCTCTGGGCATAGCCAGGTAGCCCAGCTGTGCCAGGCCAAAAGATCAAAGACCCAGTTCCCAAATAAGCAAACTGATGAGCTCACTCTTCGCCCTTCCCAACCCTTCTCTACCTGCCCTGTGTTATAGGAACTGCACAATATATAATAGACCTTTTAGACTCCCCTGCATGCATGGGCTTAGGAGGAAGTGTTTGGATTTAAGAGTCTGGAGCAATAATTTCCTTTTAGTTTCCATTGTAACTTTCAATTGTTACAAATTGCCTCCTTGTAAACTTTAAATAAATAATGCATGTCTCTCCAATAATTATTCAAGAGAAGATTTGTTTCTTCGCTACCCTGTGGTCTATTACTTGTCTCTGGTATTTTAATAATCTTAATCACCATCTGTTTAGCATCTCCGGGCTGCTGTGCACACTGCAAGGTGGTTTATATGTTAACATGCACAATAACCTGGCCAGGCAAGTCGTTTGTCCCACTTTCTTGTCTGTGTGTCCCACAGGATTGTAAGTTTCATGCAGATAGAGTTGGCATAGAACTGGCTCAGAAGCATGGGGCTCCAGGACCTAGCACAGTGCTTGGCACACAGTAAGCATTCCACATTTACTGAAGGAAAGGATGGGTGAATGGATGGATGAGCATGGGAGGCTGTATTGTAAATACAGTGGGATCAAAAGTGGGATCTGAAGGCAGGTATGGGACTCTGAAGTCTGTGTTCCTTTTACCTTTTGCTGTATTTTTCTGTCTCACTATTATATTTTGTTTTCTCTGAGCCTTTTTCTTCAGTCACACTTTTCCAAGTTCATGTGTTCTATTTCTTGGACTGGTTCTATTTATTTAGCTGGAGGCAGATTTGCATTTTTAAAGTTCATGTGTTTGTTTTCGAGCCAAGGTCGTTTTTATGTGTGTCATTTCTCTGAGGCTTCACTTTTCACGTTTTATGACCATATCCAGAATTTCGCACTTCTCCAGGAAGTAACTGGGTGGTTGGGGGTGGGGACACTCAAGGGTATTGGTCCAGTGGGCAATGAGATGTGGGTAAGGTTGGGGCCAGTCCCTGGGCAGCCCACCTGAGGCCCCCACACCTCCAGGCCTCCATGGCCTCCATGGGCACGGATGGCAGACCCAGCGCATAGGCCTTTCTGCCATCATCTCACCCCAATCCCCACTTGGAGAATAGATGCCAGGTCTGCTGTATCAACTGTATTATCTTGAACACTGGTAGTTGTGATAGAGGGAATGAGAGCTCTAGAGGGTCTTATGCCAGCAATAGATGCTTGGCCCAGAAAGAACATATCACTTCCACTCATGTTTCACTGTCCAGATCCATCCATGGGATCCTGTCCAACCACAGGGAGCCAGGAAGTGTAGTCCCACCAAGAGCCCAGAAAAAAAGAGAGACAGAAGTAATGAATGAATAGCAATAATAAATGCACACCCTCCAAGACCACTTCCCATCTTAAAACCCTCCTGCTTTTCTCTCACCACCAAGAGTCCCAGATCAGAGCCCATGAGGTCGTGAGAATGCAGCCTCTGCCACCCTGCCAGCCTCGTTTCTAGGCCTCTATCTCCAGTAACTCAGCTGATTAAGTTCCCTCAGCAGGCCATGTGTGGGCTCTTCCACATGGTTTCTCCACTGCCTGATCTGCCCAGGAACTCATTCAGGGTGACTCGGGGCAAATGGCTTCTCCTCCAAGCTAATCTCCACCAACATCTCCAGTTAGAGCTGAGTCCCCGTCCCTGCAATCCTTAGTGCCTTGTTCACTGTCCTTGGCATTTTACCCCCTCTGTTTATTCAAGCGCATGTCTCTTCCACCAACCTGACCCAAAGGACAGTGACTAAGCTTACTTGTCTCAGAATGCTCAGGCCTCACACCACCCCCAGTGTGAGATGCTCAGCCTACACCTCTCAAATATTTAGTGCTGACTACTTTGACAACAATTATTATTTAGGCGTGGCTTATCCATTTTTAAAAATGTTATTACTATATGTTTTATAGTTGATTATTTATTCCATAATTTTTCAAAGGACGGGCCATCTTGGTCTTGCTGCTGCATTTTATACCTATCCTCATGGCTACCGGGCTACACAGTCAAATTTGACTTTAAGATTCAGGAGGGTGGCTGGGCCTAGCTCACGGCTGTAATCCCAGCACTTTAGGAGGCCGAGGCAGGCAGATCACCTGAGGTCAGGAGTTTGAAACCGGCCCAGCCAATGTGGCAAAACCTCTTCTCTACTAAAAATAAAAAAATTAGCAGAGTGTGGTGGCTCATGCCTGTAATCGCAGCTACTTGGGAGGCTGAGGCGGGAGGATCACTTGAACCCAGGAGGCAGAGGTTGCAGTGAGCTGAGATCAGGCCACTGAACTCCAGCCTGGACGACAGAGCAAGATTCCCTCTCAAAAAAAAAAAAAAAAAAAAAAGAAAGAAAGAAATTCCAGGAAGGTATGTTGCCAAAAAGAAAGTAGAGTGTCTTATGACAGACCTTTATCGTACCCAGACCAGAAGCATCAATGTCATCAAGGCATGGATGGCATGACTGCTCTCACTGTCTCCTTCCTAGGCTCCTGGAAAGATGAATGTGTGGGTGGTAATCCTGGGAGCCTGTGCTGGAGGGGAGAGAGCCGAGTAAGGTTGTGAATTAGCTAGGACTCCTTTGATACCTGGAGCAGGAACCCTGCTCAAGCCAGCTTACACATGCAGGGAAAATGATACCTGAGAATATCTCTTAGAAACCAAGCACATGGGCCTGGCAGTGCTGTAATCCCAGCATTTTGGGAGGCCAAAGTGGATGGATCAGTATAGGTCAGGAGTTCAAGACCAGCCTGGCCAACATGGTGAAACCCCATCTCTACTAAAAAGACAAAAATGGGGGGTGCTTGTAATCCTAGCTACTCAGGAGGCTGAGGCAGGAGAATTACTTGAACCCGGGAGGTGGAGGTTGCAGGGAGCTGAGATCACACCACTGCACTCTAGCCTGGGTGACAGACTGGGACTCTGTCCTAAAACAAAAGAAACCAAGGATATAAAAACATTCGAGTCATAAGAGCAAAAGGAAGCAGGGACTTGCATGATGCTGGGATTCTTCTCCGTGCCTCGCCACTTCTCTCTATATGATGCCTTCAACCTTCTCTCTCTGACGATCAGCTTCCACCTCTTTTCCACTCCATAGGCTGGGAAATACAGTGTCAGGGAGCCCACTGCTTCACATATAACAATCCAGGTTATGAAAGGGAGGCTACACAGCTCTCTTGGTTCCAAATCTAAAAGTCCCAGGAAAGAGGCACTTGGGCCCAGTTAGAGTCAAGTGTCCACTCTTGGACTAATCAACTGGATTCAAAGACCAGAGTGCCATTGTGACCTACCTGGTCCCACTATATGGATGGATAAGAGAATAAAGGCCACCAACAGTGACGGTGGTCAAAAACCCCAAAAGCTTCACAGGAGAGAATCTGTGTAGGCCTGGCTCCCATTGCCAGAGGACAGGAAGGTGGCCGAGCTAGCTGCATAACAACCATGAGGGGAACTCGTCAGAAATACAGATCCCAGGTTCCAGGTCCCAGGTCCCAGGTCCCAGTGGGTCTCACTCATCAGGTCTGGGCTCCTGCCTGGAAATCTGTGGTTCAAGCAAGCATCCCAGGTAATTATAATATATTGTCCAATTTGGGAGGCATTGGTTTAGTTTGTGCTCCAAATTCAATTTTATGTCTGTTTTATTCCTTTCTGCTTTGGGGTTTATTATTCTTCTCACTTTCCTTTCACTCAATAATTTGTACCCCTTCTAGGTTATTTAAGTACAGACTTAATTCCCAGTTTTTCTTCTTTCTTACTAATAGATGCCATCACGAGCAACAGTTTTTTCTTTAAGTACCAGCATGACAGCATCCTATAAATTTATATGATATGCTGTGTTTACATCCTTGTTCTTTAAATACTCTGTTCTGAATATCTTCCCTTTCCATGGCATTATTTAGGAGTGTTTTTAACTTCTAAGTGACTGGATAACCCCTTCTTGTTTATTTCTAACTTCATTGAACTGCAGTGTTAGAATATGTAAAGCAGAATGTTTCTGTCTTTTCTTATTGAATAAATGTCTTTGTATTATAGTAAGTAAAAAATCTATCCATAAAGATTTCCTGAAAAATCTATCCATAAAGACTCACTGGTCAAGTACAAGATTTGGGTGTTGGGTGCTGCTGCTCTACCCCAGCCCTCATCAAAAACAAACAAACAAACAGACAAATCATCTTTAACATGTGGAAGGCCATAAAGGGCAGGTCTTTGGAGTTGAACCTGGCTGTGCTTCTAACTTGCTCTGTGCAGCCTTAGACAACACTTCACCTCCTGGGAGTCCATTCTTTTGCCTGGGGAAATCATGAGTGAAGACAGGCAGGTACTGGACACTTGATCTTAGTAGCATTCTCTAGGCAGGGTTTGCCCTGCAGGACCAGCTGGATTATTTAGAGGAGCGAAGACATCAGAGAGGTTTAGAAGGAGACACAGTCCTCAGTATCCCAGGTCCCAGGTGTGCATCACAATCTTTCAATCAAATGGAGCTGATCCCGACTGTGAAAACTGTTGGTGCAAACAGACATAAGGGTTGTGCCTACTCAGCTGCTATTTGGCGCATAGAAAAGTCAGAGCATCTTTCTTCTCATTCTTTCCCCATCCAGCTCTTCTTTATTATTTTAAAAATTCATCTCAGGGTCAATTCCTCCAGGAAGTATCTGCCCATTCCCTCCCCAGCCCCCATTCCACAGCATTGACTCCTGTACACAGAGGTCAGCTTGTGTTATTCCCATCGTCATTACCTGCTGCCTCATCCATCTTCACAGCTATACTCTCAGCTTCTTAATGGCAAGTACTGAGAGTTATTTAGAGGATAGAGAAAGAGAGAGAAGGATACTCAATATCCAGCACCAGCTGTTGAGTAGAGCAATTAATTGAAGAACATGGAGATGGCATGCATATTGTCAAAAATATGTGAAATGAGATACTTTTCCAGCAAATATTTATAGTGTATCTGCTATATGCCAAGCAGTGGACATACAGGAGTGAACAACAGGGTCATGATTCGTCTGTGGGAAATATGGACTTCCCAACAAGGTGAGGGAGGCCCAGTGATGGGTGAAATACAGCGTGCTGGAGAGCACTTAGGACCAAGCACCTCTTCCCCCATTGAAAGGGTGGACCAGCTGTCCAGGAAATGGCTTTTAGCATGAGACTGCAAAGATAAGGAGTTAGCAATGCCAGGAAAAACACCAGAGAACATGTGAGTGCAAGGAAAGGAGTGATGTGGCTGGATGTTAGGGGTGAAAGAGCACAAAGAGAAACAAGCAGCACCAGACCAGACAGAAATTTTGTTTCGTTTTGTTTTGTTTGTTTTGAGACAGGATCTTGTTCTATTGCCCAGGCTGGAATGCAGTGGCACCATCAGGGCTCATTGCAGTTTCAAACTGGGCTCAAGCGATCTTTCTGCCTCAGCTTCCCGAGTGGCTAAGACTACAGGTACATGCCATGACACCTGGCTAATGTTTGTATTTCGTTGTAGAGACAGAGTCTCACTATGTTGCCCAGCCTGGTCTCAAACTCCTGAGCTCAAGCGATCCTCCCACCTCAGCCTCACAAAGTGTTGGGACTACAGATATCAGCCACCATGCCAGGCAAATAGGAACTTGTGAATCATGCCAAGGGACATGGAGTTTAAGAATAAGAGGGTTCTGCCAAAGAGTTCGTGCAGTAAACCTAGATGAGAATTGGTGGTGGCCAGAGCAAGGGTGGGGGCAGGGGTGTGGGTAGGAGGAGGTGAAGAGAGATGTCGAGGAGGTAGATACATGGACTTGGTGATTGATTGGTCAGGGGTGAAGAGAGAAGGGCAGTCCAGGTTGTCCGGGACTTCAGTGGCATTATTCACCAAAGGGAAAGGAAGACATTCCTTTGACAAAGGTTGTAGGGATGGGTGGAGATGGAGGCGAATTAGATTTGTGCTAGTCACATTCCATATGTCTTTGGGACATGTGAAGGAGACAACATTCAACAGGCAGTTGACTGTGTAACAGTAATAACAAACTCAACTAAGCCCTCACAATAACCTCAGGAGAAACGAAACTGAGGTACAGAGAAGTTGAGTAACTTGCTCAAGGTCACACAGCACATAGTGGCAGAGGCAGTTCCATACACAGACATTCAGGTTCCAGAGCTCATATTAGGGCTCTGAAACTCAGGAGAGAGCCAGCCTGGTCCACATGTGGCTAACTCACCGCTGAAGCCACAAGAACAGGAGTGATGAGTGAGGGGAACCAAGGGCCTAGGCAGGACCTGAGAAACACCAACGCTGGAAGCCTGGGCTGGGACAGAATGCCAAAAAAGGAGCTGCAATCATCAGATCTTCAACAACGCTGACAAAAACAAGCAATGGGGAAAGGATTCCCTAGTCAATAAACGGTGCTGGGGTAACTGACTAGCCATATGCAGAAGACTGACACTGGACCCCTTCCTTATACCATACACGAAAATCAATTCAAGACGGATTAACGACTCAAATGTCAAAACCCAAACTATAAAAACTCTGGAAGACAACCTATGCAATACCATTCTGGACATAGGAACTGCAAAGATTTCATGACAAAATGCCAAAACAATTGCAACAAAACAAAATTGACAAGTGGGATCTAATGAAAACTAAAGAGCTTCTGCACAGCAAAAGAAACTATCAACAGAGTGAACAACCTACAGAATGAGAGAAAAATTTTGCAAACCATGCGTCTAAGAAAGGTCTAATATCCAGCATCTGTAAGGTGCTTAAACAAATTTACAAGAAAATAAACCAAACAACACCTTTAAGTAGTGGGCAAAGGACATTAACAGACCCTTTTCAAAAGAAGACATACATGTGGCTAACAAGCATATGAAAAAAAAATCTCAACATTACTGATCATTAGAGAAATGCAAATCAAGACCACAGTGAGATACCATCTCAAATCAGTCAGAATGGCTGTTTTTTAAAAATCAATAAAATAAGATGCTGGCAAGGTTGTGGAGAAAAGGGGATGATTATACACTGTTGGTGTGAGTGTAAATAAGTTCAACCATTGTGGAAAGCAGTGTGGCGATTCCTCAAAGAGCTGAAAGCAGAACTACCATTCAACTCAGCAATCCCATTACTGGGTATATGTTCAAAGGAATATAAATTGTTTTACCATAAAGATACCTGCATGTATATGTTCATTGCAGCACTATTCACAATAGCAAAGACATAGAATCAACCTAAATGCCCATCAGTGGCAGACTGGATAAAGAAAATGTGGTACATATACACCATGGAATACTATGCAGCTATAAAAAAAGAACAAGATCACGTCCTTTGCAGGAACATGGATGGAGCTGGAGGTCATTATCCTTGGCAAACTAACACAGGAATAGAAAACCAAACACCGCACCTTCTCGCTTATAAGTGGGAGCTAAATGATGAGAACACGTGGACGTAAAGAGGGGAACAACAGACACGAGAACCTACTTGAGGGTGGATATTGGGAGGGAGGAGGGAGAGGACCAGAAAAAATAACTATTGGGTACTAGGCTTAGTACCTGGGTGATGAAATAATCTGTACAACAAACCCCTGTGACGTACATCCGGTTTACCTATATAACAAACTTGCACATGTTCCCCTAAAGCTAAAATAAAAGTTTATTTTTTAAAAATCGAAAATAAGTATGTAGTCAGAGAAAAGGGTTTCTATTAAATAGAAAAAAAAGTTTAATTAATTAGAAATTTAAAAACAATCTCTGTGGAGTGATGGGGTGAAATCCTTAAGGCAAGGAGTTGAGAAGTCAGTTGAGATTGAAGGAACGGGACAGCAAAGGTAGTCCAGCGTTAGTGAAGGGGAGATGAAAAAAGGTGGCAGCTAGAAGTAGCTGTAGGGTTAAAAGAGAGTTTTATAATAATGAAGACAGTAGATTATATGAAGTATTGATGGGAGGGAGCCAGTAGAGATGAGTTTGAGGCTCCAGGACAGAGCCCGTATAATTGGGAGAGTGAGGTTCCTTCCTGACCAGGCTCCAGGAGGAATAGATCCACGCATGTGCAAGGATCCCAGTGCGACCAGGAGGAGAAAGGAAAGACAGGGTCGGGGAGAGAACGGGGACGGTGGAAGCACCGCAGGACCCCCGGCCTCACTGAGCTTGGACGCGACGCACCCTTTCTGCAGCAGCAATTCACACTGCTGTGTGGTCTTCCTTTTCGAGTGCTGAGCAGCCCAGGTGTGACTGAGGCGGTGCTGGACAGTTGGATAGATTCTGACCTGGGGCTTTGCCAGGAGAGCGAAACCAAAGGACAGTGGGACAGGGGCATTGAAAATCGTGGCACTGAAGTGGTGGAAGGCATGTTCTGTGGGATCCAGGCTGACTGTGAATCCTCTATTGTCATCCTTGGCCCAACCCATCACCCTCTCACCGACACATTTACCACGGAGCTTTTAGAGTACAGTCAAGATTCCCTTTTGGTTTTCTCTCTCTCTGGATATCGAAACCAATTTCCTGGGATGGGGGTGTGGGAAGGCTAGAGAAAAATGACATTACAGAGAAGGAGCAGCCTTGGGACATTCCCCAAGCCAGACCCATTTGAAGGAAACTTGAGTCTTTTCCCTTGTCTAAAGCTCTGAGGTCTTTGGGGAGCTTTCCAGCTCTAGTCTAATTGTAATCCCTAAGTACATACGCTTTGTTCCAAAGTCAATACATAGAGTTAGTGCAATACCAATGTAAATCCTTCCAAGTCCTTTAATAGAATTTGACAGTTCTGAGTGTAGGATGCTTATTCTTCCAGGTAAAGAACCATCAAAGGATTTGTCTTTTAATGGCAGTGATAGCTGATCCCTCCTGAGCGATTAAGATGTGAATTGTCAATCACCGAAACCATCCTGTACTGAGTTACAAACCGCAAAGGTCACCAGAAGAGATATTCTTGAGATGGATTTGAGTTCTGGCAAAACCAATGTTAGGCCAGCCAAGGAGCACATTGGAGAAAGAGATTGGTATTTAATAAGCATCGCGGGGACAGTTGGCTAACAGGCCAGGGGAGAGTTAATTTAAATTCATACAGCATACCTGTCAAGTTCAGCCATATCATACTGCTGATCTGTGACAAACCTGGAGATAAGGAAATGGCATTGTTACCCCTGCTGCTGATAAGGAGATAAATTCCTGGCTATTGAAGAAACAGATACCATCAGGGCTCTGATGGATGGGTTCAAATATGTAAGAACGAAAATGTTTGCATCGCAATGTAATAAAAATAAATACCAAAAGGAAAGCCACGGCATCCGTTATGTCTGTCTCATTCACCCTCTCAGGCCTGCTTACTGCCCAAAACAGATAATGGATAGGCCGTTACGTGATTCCTCCTGATAAGCGGTCAAAGGAGATGAACAAAATTACACCAGGAAATGGAGATAGTAAATCACCACGTGGAAATAGGTACGGTCTTGCCAACTATAAAATAAAATTTAGATCCAGGCAACTTCCAGGTCCTGTTACATGCCTACTAAAGTCACAAAAATAAGTATGATAAAACCCAGGACTGGCAGCCAGTGGAAACACATCCTTCAGCATTGCCTTTTAGAAAGACTGGACAAATTTCCATAAGCAATCAGGCAACATGAATGAGAGCCGCACTGCTGTTGATACACTCTGACCCAGTAATTCCTTCTTTGGTTAAAAATAAAATCCTATGGTGTTAGCCCCAAAGAAAGAAAAGCATGTCAATAGCAGCATTTTTTCTATAATAACTATAAATTGCCAACAACTCAAAGGCCAAACAAGAAGGCACTGACCAGGCAAAGGGAAATGTGTTAACACAATAGAATAACACGGTGCTACTATAAATGACTAATACAGGGGGCATGGTAGGTTCTGGAAACAGTTTTATGAAATATGCATGGTCATCATTAGTGTGCATATCCAAGGCCTTCCTGGATATTGATAAAGAAGAGACTTTGGATGGGGTTTAATTCACTTAGAGTTTAATGTTCATTAAGGTTTCACCATAGGCTGGATGCTAATTTTAGTCATTCATTCAACATTCATTGAGTATTGACCACACACCACATGCTAAGGATATTAAGATGAGCAAGAAATGCTTCCTACTGAGGAGGGCTGTGTTGTCAAATGAGAAGATAGACAGAGAGACAGACACACACACACATATATGCAAAATGATCAAGTGTGGGAAGAGGTATAGACAGGGTATCATGTAGAAAGGGGAGGGGGCCTGGACAGCACTACAAATCTTCATATGCAGGATTAGGATAAGTCATAGGTGGGGCAAACATGGAGAAGAACATTGTTCTAGGGAGAGGGAATGGCACTGCACAGGCTGTGGCCATATAGATCTGGTGTGTGTGTTTGTGTGTGTGTGTGTGTGTGTGTGTGTGTGTGTGTGTGTGTGTTCTCCATCCCAATAGATCTGCAGAGTCTAGAGCCTCAGATACTTCTTTCACGGGACCCAGAACCCAGCGGCTGCCTTCCCAGAACCAACTCACCCCTGACATTTCCCGTCACTACCATCGTCCCACAAACCGCCCCTCCCCCGTTCCTCTGCCTCGTGCAGCCTCACTTCCTCGCTGAAATCATGCAGGGCCGTGTGCCCTCGGTAAAAATGCTCATGTTGTGCTGTATGCTGTGTGAACAGAACTATTCTGAAGGCTGGTTTAAACTGGAAAGGATTCTTGTTATTTTACATAGTTCATATCTTATTCATTGCAGAGTGTTCTTTCTTGAAAGGATGCTTGGATAAGATCCAACCATATCAGAAAGAAGACATAGAGCCCTAGGTGAAATTTCCCTGTTACTGGTTTCCTGAAAGTGCTGGATATGGAAACTGCTGTTAATAAATTGAGTAAAATGGGGAAAGTAAATGCAGGAATGCAAGCCCCCAGCTCAAGTTCATATTAACCGATAGGTGGTGTGCGGAGTGTCGTGAGTAACAAATCATGGCAGCAGGTAGCCACAAGTTCTCATTTGAATGTTGATGTTTTGAAAGCTGTGGGTGCTATTATAGCTCAACATATAGTCTGACTTGATGATGTGTAGCTTAGCATTTAGAACGTAGTGTATGCGAGAGAGTAAAAGCTGGAAGCTTCGGAAAGGGAACGAGGACGTGAATCAAGAGGTTCTTAGGTGAGAATAATAAAAGAAGAGGCTTAGTGGAATGGTGTGATTACTGGCACATCAGCATGAACTCATGACTTTGAAAACAAATCCCTCTGTCTGCTGAGATGACCTAAGCTGCCGATAGCATTGACTAGCACATAACCAGGAAGCAAGCAAAGCAATCCAAACGAAAGCAGCCCTCCCTCACTGCCATTCTCTGAAGACCAGGAATAGATTCAGGGGAGAAATCGGAGGCAGGAGCATTTTGCGGTTGGAGAGACATAATGTTTTCTGAGAGCAGTAATGTTTTAGGGGGCCATGTTGCACAGAAGTGGGGGCAAGAGGCGCCCACCTAAGAAGCTAGCCCCCACTTGTGGAAGTTGTCACACAGCAACACGTAGAACTTCACCTTGAGCAACAAGGCAATAATTATTGCCGGCTGAATGGGCTGAGAGTCTGTGAAAGATACTTGAGTCTGAGATGATCCTTTGGAAATGAATGTTAATGTGAAGTGGGCTGCCAAGATTGAGTAACAACAGCTGAAGTGTTGTTCACCGAAGTCAGAAAATGCTGTACATTGATCACACCATGTTATCAGAAATCCGTCCTCCAGTTTCAGTCTGTCTCTGAGTGACAAATCACACTTTCTCTCATCCTACAAGCCTCAGACCTCCTGAGCAGTTGGGTTGAAATTTCACGATTTATCCAAATGATTCTATCATGATGTCTGTAGGTTATGTGTAATATTTGTGTGTGAAGAGCAAAAAGTGGGATGTATGGATCCAAAAATTCTTCTCCAGGGCTTATGCACACATAAGGCCACTTGCCTTTGCCTTGGGGATGATTCTTGGTAACCAGGGAAGGGCCCTGGTACCCAGACTTGAGGAACGGCTGGAGAGGATTCTCAATGGGAGGCCCACCCAGCCAACCTTGAGAGACCCTGGTACACATGTTATCAGTATTCTCTCTAATATGCCAGCCCAGTCACAATGGGAGATGATCAATGGATTGGTTGGCTACCTGGCCACCTTCTAGCCCACACCTTTCTTCTCTGGACATGGACTCATACGTCCTCTTCTCCCCTTGGAATGGTCTCTTTTCATTCAGGCTTGGAATTTGGATTGAGATTGTGTGACAAAGATTGCTCTCTGCTCACCAAAATCTATGCTCCCTACTTCTTCCCAGCTGCATAGCTAGACTGTATTCCCAGTCTCTCTCTTTTTCTTTTTCTTTCTTTTTTTTTTTTTTTTTTTTTTTTTTTTGAGATAAAGTCTTGTTCTGTTGCCCAGGCTGGAGTGCAGTGGCGTGATCTAGGCTCACTGCAACCTTTGCCTCCTGGGTTCAAGTGATTCTCCTGCCTCAACCTCCCTAGTAGCTGGGATTACAGGCACATGCCACCATGCCCGACTAATTTTTGTAGTTTTAGTAGACATGGGGTTTCACCATGTTGGTCAGGCTGATCTCGAACTCCTGACCTTAATGGATCCTCCTGCCTCAGTCTCCCAAAGTGCCAGGATTATAGGCATGAGCCACTGCACCAGGACTGTATTCCCAGTCTCTCTTGTAGTCACATGTAGCCTTGTGATTAAGTTCTGCCCTGGCCCATGGGAGAGGAGCAGAAATCAGCACCACTTCCAGGACTGCCCTATACACAACTCCCACCTGACTCCTCTTTGTTCGTACTCCTCTCTGGGCTGCCTGAAATAAAGACAACCTTGGGGTCACTTTGGAAGCCCGTAGCTAAAGGTGGCAAAGCAGCCAGCAGCCTGTGACCCAGAGACAACTTGAAGGACAGTGCCCTGCTGACCTGAGGCAAGAAACAAGCATCTGTAACAGAAGAAATCCTGTCACATAGGGAAGAAACACATATCTGAGCCTCTACATTGGGTTCTATTTGTTACAGCAGCAAGAATTACCCTAACTCATTCAGATGGCAAACAGTTTCAACTGTGGCCATCAGCTTTGACTCTGACTGAATCCTTCTTTGCTGTGGCCATTAGAGACAGGATGCTATTGTACACTTAGGTCTGGCCAGCCAGGAAGAATTGGTGGCTATTTGAATGGCAGCCTCCTCAGGCTATAGGAAGGAAAACATGGTGTCACACAGACAGAATGCTGTAGGGACTACAAGACAAGAAGATCCATCCGTGTTCTGCCTGGGCTATGATCTGCTGGGCCCGTATGAGCTGCATGCTGTCCCAAGGGTCAAGGCCAACTCTGAGTGACTGGGCAGCAGAGACAGAGAAGGCAGCTTGCTGGGAGGCCCACCCAGCAAACTCAACAGCAGGTGCCATTTTGCTTATGGCTGGCATATAGAATTCTCTCCTTAGAAAGGGACCATTTATGTAAAATGTAATAAATATCCTCTTAAGTAACACATAGTTGAAATTGTCACTCTTGCTTTCTGGGCCTGAAATTGATTAAAAGAACAATTCACATGAGTCACAAAGTAGGGGATAACTCAGATACCTGGACTGGAGTCAAACCCCTCTGGAGCTGTGCAGTGTTTCAGAGAGGAGACCTGGGTAGCCTTTGCGGGGACTTCTTGTCTGGGATATGAGAGGGATGTGTTTGCAGGACTCTTCAGGTCCAAAATGCTGTGCTTCTGAGACAAGAGTCTTTCCCCAAATAGAGCGGCATCTGTTGTTTTGTGTTTCCTTCTGCCTCCAGGATCCATTCCCTTTTCTTGTAACAAATGCCCCACACATGCTTTGCAGGAATCACCTCTCCTAACCTATGGGCTCTGGGACAAATGCACCAACCCCAGCTCCATGCACAAAGTATTTTATCGAAGCTCTCTAAGCTTAAGGTGAGGCCATGTCTCTGGTGACTGATTATTTCAGGAGAGAGTGAGCAATCTAAGTTAGTCCAATCAGAGTGAATTCTAGGGCTTATGTGGGAGGTACCAGAGAGAAAACCTTGCGCTTTCTGGAGGCCTGGAAACAGGCATGCTGAAACTGATTTACACCCATTTTGCCAGTACTTAGGGCTTGAAGATGAAGCCAACAACTGGGCTGAGAGGCAGTATAAATCCAGGCCCTGATCGCATTACTTAAGCACCTGGATCCAGTTATACCTGAAGCTAGAGACTTTTCAGGTTATTGAACCAATACGTTTCATTTTTAATCAATATAATGTTGGAGGTGATTTTTTTTCACTCACTTTCAATGCAAAGAGTGTCCTGGCTAATGGGACAAATTTTTATGGAATTATCTTGGAAAAGAACTCATGGGTTCTGAGGGAGTAAGAGAGAAAAATAAATCAACATAGACTTCAGGAAAGGTTGCAGAAAGAGGAAAGCGGATCTGGTAGCCCTCTGCCTAGGACCCCCACGTGTTCCTGGGCAGATGGAGAAACCAAAGCCAGAAAGAGCTGTGATGTGCCCTAGGTCACACAGCTGTTGGCAGCCCACAAGCCTGAGTCAATTCTCTCTAATATGCCAGCCTGTAGACATGTTAAAAGTATTCTTTCTAATATGCCAGTGAAGGAAAATTATCCTAAACTTTCAAAATCATCTTACACATGCTATTCTTTGAAACATTGTGTGTAACAGTGAAAAATTGAAAACAGTCTAAATGTCTAACAATCAAGGGTTGGATCAGTGAGCTTGTTGCCTTCAGAACAGCATTTATGCAGTGTATGTAATAACATGGAAAATACTTACGATAGTGTGAATGAAATTAGGGTATGGAGAATTTGTACAGTCAGTATGAATTCAACTATGTGAAAAAGGGGAAAAAAAGAATTACAAGCAGGCAAAACAAAGAAAAGTAAATGTACCCAAAAGTTAATGCTTGGCAAGTGGGATAATTTTTTCTTTCTACTTTCCTTTATTTTCTAATCTTTTTTTAAGTGTTATTTTTACAATGGAACAAAATTCTGCATAATGTTAGCTGTTGGCGATGTTGTACACAGACTGTGTAATGTACGAGCATGGATAGTTTTTGAAACAAAGGAGCAGTGAGGGCGTATGACTGCTCCTCTGCCAAGCTAAAGGCAGGAGAGCCTGTGCAGGCATCCAATCTGGTTCCAGGTGTTTCACTGTAGGTAGATGACCTGTGGCAAATCTATTTGTCTCTCCAGACCTCAGCACCCTCCTCTATCAATGAAAAGACTTCAGAATAGATGTCCCGGAAACAGATCCAGATAAAATCAGAATGTCCAGGTTCTGCCCCCACATACTCAGCCTTGTACTTGCCCAGAGAATTTACCTCTCTGAACCTCAGTCCCACCTCACTCCCATCCGTGGGGACAGTCTCCCCACTTTGCCCCGCCTGTGGGGACTCACTCTTTAAGCTGTAAATCGCTATACATAGCTGGGAGTTTGTCTGTTAGCCATGCCTCTCCCATTCAGGCCTGCCTCGGCCCATCTGCTGTCACTTCCGCCCCCTCGAGTTAAGCTATCTGTAAATAGCAAGACAGTGTTCTCTCTGATGGCTCTTGGGGCTGCACTCTTTCTGCTTTTTCTGTGGCAAAGCCTGTTTGCCCTCTCTCCAGAAACACGACTGGGAAGACAGGAACCTCGAACAGTTCCCTCAGACATGTAGCAGGCTCTCTCATGCTTGGCTCTGTCATGGTTGACCCAGCCTTGGGAGTTCCCAGTCAGAGGGCTAACAGCTCCTTGGGAGTCCACAGCTGTAGGGTTCAATACAGTCCATAGATTTCAGCAGCGGTCTTGATGACCCCTGCCTCAAAGCACTGCCTTCTCCAAGTGAATAGACTTGTTCTCATTTTATTAAGGACCCAGGTCCTGGGAAGAGAAAGTGGCCCCTACCAGCTGATCACTGAGGCACTGAGTCATGACTATCTGGCTGCAGAATCCAATCCTCGAGGGGGTTCAGGATTAGAATATGGAAGAACATAGGAGGTGAGAGCCTGAGAGGCCCTTGGAGACGATCTGGTCCACGTGTTCCTGGGCAGATGGAGAAAC
Organism: Rhinopithecus bieti; assembly: GCF_001698545.2. Classification (NCBI taxonomy): domain Eukaryota; kingdom Metazoa; phylum Chordata; class Mammalia; order Primates; family Cercopithecidae; genus Rhinopithecus; species Rhinopithecus bieti. Next base: position 798,266 of record NW_016809913.1, on the reverse strand, counting down.
CAAAGCCAGAAAGAGCTGTGATGTGCCCTAGGTCACACAGCTGTTGGCAGCAGAGTTCAGAGAGAAGCCCATCCTCCTGCCTGCCCCCCTACCCCTGGCTTGTGCACACAACCTCTGTCTGGGACGGTGGGAGGAGGAAGGCCCAGCAGAGGCCCAAAGAGGCCAGATCATCTCTTCAGGCCTCCAAGCCTTGAAAGGGAGAGTTCTTGTGTCTCCTTATTCCTGCCCACAGCCCTTGGCTCTACTGTCTCCAGTGCTTCCCGAAGACTGGGATTATGGGAGGCAAAGCACTGGGCGGGTTGCTCTCGACATCTGTCCCTGGGTCTTTATGGCAGCCTCTCCTCTGGCCTCTCTGAGGGAAGACTCCTGCTAGCACCCCCCAGGGGGACCCCACAATTCTCATGCTAAAGCCAGTCCCTCTGCCTTACAAGACCCTCCTGACCCAGCTCCCCTCTCCCTACTCTTCCTCATCGTGGTTACAGAGAGCCTGCCAAACACAAGGTGGCCACAGATTCTATCTTCCAAACTGTGACACATTGAAGACCAGAGGGGACACAATAGTAGTTATGTGGGAACACCTTGTGTAAACTGAGGCTGCCCCAGACACACCTGGACCTCTGCTCTTCCTGGCCAAGCCAGGTTCTTTTGTGACATGATTTGAGTAATGTTTCCATCATCTATTTTTTTCATCCCTCTTCTTTCTACCTGGCAAATCCCTATTCGTCCTTCAAGAAAAGTCGAAACCTCACAGTTTCTAAGAAGTAAAGCCTTCCTTACCTCCCAAAGCCAAGTTTAATTACTTTTGCCTCTACATCCAAATGGTTTGGCTAATACCTTTATTATAGCACCTGACACTTTTCTTGGCTCACAGCTTCCCAACTTTGGCACTTATTGATATTTGGGGCCAGATAATTCTTTGTTGCAGGAAGATGTCCTGTGCATCACTGAATATGTTGTAACATTCCTGGCCTCTACCCACCAGATGCCAGTAGCAACCCACGCTACCCTCATCTGATTGAAGCAACTGAAAAAAAAAAGGCTCCAGATACTAACCAAATCATCCCCAGCTGAGAACCACTGTCTAAATGTGCGCGTCTTTTTTTACACTATGTGGTGATTTCTGAGAGAGTATTTTATTATCTTCCGTGCTTGTCAGTTCCCAGCACAGAGTAGGTGCTTAGTATAACCTGTCTGCTGAATGAATGAGTGACTTGAACAAGAAGAAACGCAGAAAGGTGGCTGGGGTGCCAGCTCGGTTGGATGCATTCTCAGTCATGACCACTAGAGGGCAGAAAAGGCCTGCCAAAAGCGCAGAACTGCGTCCAGGGAAAAGGAGATCCTAATGCCAGAGCCAGGGGTCCTTGCCTGGCTCTGGGGCTGCGGTGACAGGGCCACAGTCTCTCCTGACGGTTCCTCATCATCTCCCTGACCTATAAATATTTCTGTTCCCAGGACTCAGTGCTCAGACCTATTCTCTATTTCCTATCTATTCTCCTCCTTGTGTGTTCTCATCTAGGATCATGATTTTAAAAATCATCTACAGGCTGATAACTCCCAAATTTACATTTCTAGCCCAGACATCTCCTCAAATGCCATACATGTATTTCAATCACCCACCTGAATCTCCATGTGGAGATCTAATTAATAGGCCTCTGAACCTTAACACAACCAAACCTGAACTCCTGGCGTCCTTCCCTTCCCTCCTCCCCAAACTCACTCCATCCCAGTCCTCACCATCTCAGCAAATGGTGACTCCATCCTCCCAATGGTCCAGGCCTAAAACTTTGGCCTCACTTTTCCTCTCACTAGCCTACATTCAGTCTGTCAGCAGATACACCAGGCTCTACCTCTAACTCATATGAGCATCTTATCTGCACTAACACCTTGGCGCAGGCCACCATCATCTGTCATCTGGGCTATCTATGGCAGCAGCCTCCAGACTGGTCCCCTGATTTCACCTCTTGCCCTTTGTCTATTTTCATGGCAGTTGAAGAAATCCTAAGCCATGAGGCCTTTGGTCCTACCACTTCTCTAGTGAAGAGTCTGCCAATGGCTTCCATCTCTCTCAGACAATGACCGAAGATCTTACAAGGCCAACAGATCCCACCGTGCTCCACTCCCTCTATCATTGCCTCTGTGACATCTCCAACCACCCCCAGCCCACACCCCAGCACTCTGGTTCCCTCGGTCTCCAGACATGCCTGGCACAAGCCCACTTCATGTGTATTCCTGGTGCTCCATGGATTCCCAGCTTTCCCTCCCAGCCCTGCTTCTTGGCTTATTTTCTTCCATAGCAGTTATGCCAAACTGCTCTACTAGATGTTTTAGTTTCTTATCTTTTGCCTTTCTTTGTCCAATTGTGGTCTCACTAGGGAAAGGAAATTCTTTAATCTAATTTGTCCACTGCTGTCTCCCCGGGGCATGGCACGCAGTAAGTGATCAATACGCAGTTGTGCAGTGATGAATGGGTGAATGAGGAGCCTGAGTGGCGACGAATCCTGGGTTTACCAGGGGAGAAATCCATTCTCAGCCCAGTTGGTTTTTCCTACGCAGAGGATCTTCCGAGCAAGAGCTGACTTTGTCCAAAACAGAACACAGAATTTCTCTGGAGTTCGAGAAAAGTGGAGGGAGGGAGACTGACAGTTATTGGACACCTATTAGGGTTAAGAGGATGGACTCTGGAGCCCAACGCATTGGGCTTAAATCTCGGTTTCACCGCTTACTTATTGTGGGACTGCAGGCAAGTCCGTTAATATCTTCATGCCTCCGTTTCACAACTGGAAGTTGAGGATAGTAATAATACCAGCCTGGTAGGGCTGTTATGAGGACTAAGTGAGTTGATATATGCAAAGCACCCAGAATAATGATTGACACATAGCAAGAGTTCTCTAAAGATCAGTTACCACTGTTGTGTGCTTTACATATCCCATCTGATGCTTATAATGACACTGTTGATTAAATAATGTTACTAGCCCATTTTGCAGGTGAGAATGTTGACACTCAAAGGCAAATAGTGACTTATCCGGGATCTCACAGATAGTGAGAGATGACCGCAATGCAGCTCTTTCTGACTTCATTCCCATCAAAATGGGTGTGGGTGTCCCCTGAACTTCTCCTTCCTCTCATCCCTCATTCCGGTTTCTGCTGCTGCCACCACCATCAAAGTAGCCCGTGCTTAACAGCCCCTGCTTTTTAACTCCAGCCCAAGGGAGAACATAAACTCTTTCTGTCTCTACCAGCACCAGCAAATCAGGCTGCATCTTAAAGGGAGATATGATAAACATCAAAGCAGCCAGGTTCCTCAGGTGGGGGATACTGATCCTAAACTGACACTCCCCCCCACCAGCCCCCATCCCCAGAAAGAAGAGACCACCAGCCCACAGGCAGACAGTACCTGTCCCTGCTGCACTTGGTACCCATCCCCTTCCCAGGCACTCCCCGGCCAACTGAGATTCAGCGGGTCCAAGATGGAGCTGGAATCAATATTTTAGCAGGCTCCCAAGGCAATTTTTGTCTTGGGGAAGTTTGAAAAATACTGGCATAGACCTTAAGGGCATGGACTCTGGAATCAAACTGCCTAGGGTTCAAATTCTAGCTCCATCCTTTGCTGTGTGACCCTGGACAGGTTTCTAGACCTCTCTGAACTTCTATTTTCTTCTATGTGAGTTGTGGGTAATAAACCTTTCTAGCTTATAGAGTTCAGTGAGGATTAAATGAAACCATGCATGTAAAGTGCTTAACACAAAAGCCAGCACTCAACAAACATTATTATGGTCAATATTGTTGTTTTTAGTATTATCCAAAGTGAAGCAGCCCAGATTTTCAGATTCCCTTGGGCCCAAAGCTCAGTGCAGATGCCTTCACACTTTGAGGGAGAGCTGACACACACCGTCACTCTGGTCATGTCTCCCTGGAACTCACAGACCCCACATAACCAGAACTGCACATGCAGTAAGGTGGGGGGCAGCTTCGACACCCCAGCCCCTGCACTGAGGTGGAAAGTTACACAGTGGGGTGAGGCCAGCACTGGGCCCAGAACCTGGCACAAAGGCCAGGTTCCTGGGAGGGCCCGAATAGCACCTCTTGGCCTTGGGGAGCTGGGGCTAGGTGCTGCTGACCGACTGCAAATGCAGCCTCTTTACCTGGAGTCACACAGCCCTTCAGGAAATCAGAGGTGCTGGGCCTCAGAAGATGCTGGCCCCCGCTTTGGGACTGCGTGACACTCGGGAAGAAAACAGAGAGAAACTGACTTCCTGACGGGCATGGAGGCCGCCTCCTGCCACCTCCTGTCCACCCCTAGGGTGGCCTGCTCTGACTCCGCCCCTCCTTCAGGAAGAGCAGAGGTGACCACTTATTGGGGTGAGAAGGTGCAGGGTGGGTAGCCAGGTAGAGCAAAAAGAGCCTCAGACAGGGAGTCAGAACCGAGACAGAGGGATGGAGGGTCAGAGAGTGTGAGAGGGAGAGGAGGAGAAGAGGAGGAAGCAGCCCACGCCCAGCCCCAGCCTAGCATGCAACACTGCTCCTGCAGCCTGCCCACTTCTCTCCTCCACTCCTGAGAACACCTGCCATTCGCTGCTGGGCCCTCCTCTCCCTCTAGTCCAGGCGGTTCGCTCATGCTGTTCCCTTGACAGGGAGCCCTTTCCTCGCAAATCGTCTTTTACTGACTTGGCTAGTTCCCGCTTGTCTCTCGGATTTGGCCTGACATCACGCTCTGGAGAGCCTCCCTGGGTGCTGCCTCCCCTGGTCTGGTTGAGGGTCTTGTGGGTGACCCCAGCAAGCTGTACAGCAGACAACCCCTGCCCTGACACCATAACAGTGTTTCCTGAGAACCAGAACCACCTCTTTGCGGGGTACCTCCTCACTCTAGACCACGAAGAAGAGATGTTCTCTCTCCCGATCTCATCCCAGCACCTCCCAGAGCCCGGCGCTCCCAGCTACTAATGGAAGTTCCCAGAAGGGAACCCTCGCCGGATGCCACTCATCTGGCTTCTCCGTAGCACCTGAGCCTAAGCCCTTCCTACACCACAGGCCACATTCCCTCTGTTCACTCTGCTGCTCATCCCACCAAGCCCCCAAACCCAAAGCTGCAACCCCTCAAATTCTACACAAGTGAACTAATGGAGGGGGGTCCCAAAGTTGGGGAAGAAGTGACCTGAGATGCAAGGAGAGGGTCCTGAGACCCAGGGAGGCCCCAGGGAGCAGCTGGGAACATCTGGGTGAGAGAAAGAGGTGGGGGAGGAGGAGAGGGGCAGGAGCACAAAGTAACCACCAGCTGAAAGAGCCGATCCGATCCGCAGAGCTGCAGCCAGCAGGGCCTGGAGACATCAGACCTGGCAGCTAAAATGCCCCATGAATATTTAACAGCCGTCAATATTTAATTAGTGCAGACAGATTAACTCTGAAATCACACACAGTTGGGCTGGGCTGCCCTACTCCTGGAGGGGGAGTCAGAAAGAGAGGGGTGGGCGGAGGGAGAGGCTCTGCCCATCACCATATGGCCCCTAGCCTGCTCACCTTCCCCTCCCTACAACCCCAGCCACCTCCCCCTGCAAAGAGCGGGCGACACTCACAAAAGTCAGAGGGGCAGAGACACCCTGAGAAGCCAACGGGAAGGTCTGTATCTCCAGAGGGTTCTGGGTACAGTGGGGTGATGACAGTGCCAGGCAGAGGGGCCAGGTCAGCAGCTGGGGCAGGAGAAGGCCCTTTCCACCGCAGCTCCACCAGCTCGGCCGAGGGTGCGCTCCACATCAGCAGCCCGGCATAGAGCCTGCCAGACCCCAGCCTGACTTGCAGGAGCAGGTGTCGTGGTGTAATTACTTCTGTGCCTGTGCCATGCCTGGATTATGCTGTTGATCGCATCAGCAGTGGGACCAAGAGTCTTTTTATTCTCTTCTTGTTTCTTTGAGTTTTATCACATCTTCTGCCACTTTTTTATTTAATGGAGTATCCCTGGACTTCATCATCTGGTCATAAATTGCCATGGTTGATGCCTTTTTTAAAAAAAATAAAAAAACATTTGGCCCAGGACTTGTAAAATGTCCGAGCCAGGCCCGGGCTCTGCCCGCCTCTCCATGCTGGAGTTTACATTCCAGCACAAAGAGGGTCTTAGGTTCCAGAAACAACCCAGCTTGCTTTATGACCTTGTGCCCTGCACATCCTGTGCGTTCTGCCTTGAGTACCCTGCCCCTTCCTCCTCCTTCAAGACTTGACTCAGAGGCCTTTTTCCTCCAGGATACTTTCACTGATGTCCTATCTTATAACAATTTGTTTGCTTTCCTGAGTCCCCCAGGATGAGCACCTCAAAGACAGAAATCAAAACCTGTAAATACATCCTGCCTAACCTTGGAATGGGCACCTAGTGGGTGCTCAGTGATCTTCTTTTAACTTTAATGAATTAAAGTAAAAAGAGATTTCACATAGAGACTGGAGAACTGTCAAAGCACGTTGTGTAGATGGCTTGTGTATCCGTTAGCTATGGCTGTGTAACAGCCACAAAAGTCTCAGTGGTGTCGGTAAATTAGCCTTCATTCTCAAAGGTATTCAAGTCAGCTATGGCTTGGGTGATCGCAGTTCAGCCAGGCAATTCTGCTTCAAGCCACAGCCCTGCTTCTCACTGCAAGATGGAGGGTTGACTGGAAGAGCTTGTTCCAAGCATCTGTCACCCACCCTGGGCTGGTGGGCTAGCTGGGGTATGCTCATTTTATGGCAGTGGGAGAGGTACAAGAGGAGATGCCCAAACAGATAAAAACTTCCGTCATATTACTAACATCTCCTTGACCAAAGCAACTCACATGGTCAAGCACAAAGTCAGGAAGCAAGGAAGTAAACTGGACATGAGAAGACATCATGGAAAGTGTTAGGGGAGGGGGTATAAAGAAATGGGCCAGTATTTTAATGGATCACAGGTGGGTTCCCATCACCCCATGCACAGGATCCCAGAATGACAGGACCCCAGTGGGACAGGAAAGAGAGGAATGAATGGGCTCACACCTGTAGTCTCACGAGCTTCTCCTTCCCATCTCCTCCCCACCCTTTTTGCCCAGGGCATCTGGGTTAACAAAATGGAAACAGAGACAAAATAAGAGTTTATAGAAGACACTGATGTGAGCCACAGGTTATGGTACCAAAAGCAGAGAGAAGGGAACAGAGCCGATGCTGAGAATCCAAGCCAAAGACAGACACTGTCTTTGTTGGAAGATAGAAGCCAGGGACAAGGACAAATGACGAGCTTTAGCCATGCAGTGCTGGGAGCAAAGCCTTAGCCCTCAAGTCAGCAGGCCTGGCTATGGCTGTTTCCCACCTGTATGATAAAGACTTTGGACTGTAAGAAACTGAGAACCCCAGTGACCCTGATGTCATCATTCCTCAACCTCTGCCTTGTTTCCTTCTCCTCAATAGGCACATTCTGAAATCTTCTCTAAACCCCTCACAGTCAAAATGAGACCACCTTTGGTCTGTGTCATTAGACTCCCAAGGCTTCAAGGTAAAGAAGGATCGTCAGAAGTAGGTCATTGGCTGATGGGTGGTTGTCTTTCCTTCTGAGATGTGGAATTCAATATTTAGGGTCAGAATAAGCAGCTGGTAGATGGAAAAGAATCCTCTTGGGAATCAGAAAAATATGGGTTCAAGTTCTGGCACCACCATCTGCTAGTTGAGTCATCTTGGAGAGTCACATAAACTCTGAGCCTCAGCTTCCCTGACTGTCAAGTGGGCTGATCATAGTAACCACTTGGAGCTGCAGAGGTGGGGATTAAATGACTGAAAGTGTGTAACACACTCAGCCTGGTGCCTGGCCCAACAAAGGAGCTCAACCTGTATCACTTCCTCTCCCTTTTTTATCCCAAGCTCCTAAATATTCATTGATTCTGCCTCCCCCGCCCCCAAAAACTATGAAATTAAAATTTCTGCCAACAGTTTAATAATTTCCTCAGCTAATTCCCTTCAGACCCCAAGGCCTATATCCGGACATGGTGATTTGGTCCAGGTAGGCATCATCCAACTGTTCTAAGTATTCTCTCTCCTACCTTTAATCAACTGTGTTGACAAGCCTTCTGTCCCTTTCTAATTGCCCATCCCTAGGATTTTTTTCTTTTCCTTGTTAAAGACCAATATTACAAAGCACTTCAGCAGCTCAGCCATTTTTATCATCATCATTAATTTTATTTCCCTTCTCATTTATTAATGGGCCAGGCGGCTTTCAAGTATCTCTTTTCCCCTGATATATTTGTAAAACGCCCTTCTTATTCCCTTTGGCGGCCCCAAGGCTCTCTGCAGCTTTTATTTCTTCCCTTGGCTGCCCTTCTGTTTCTCTGAAGCCTTTGCTGACTCCGGATCTTCCCTTTTGCCCCCCACCCATCTTCCTCGGCCTTCCACCTTCCCTCCCTCCCTCCCTCCCTCCCTCCTCAGACTTGGTTGCAGGCCTGGTCTTTAAGCCTGTCTCCCTGTTGAGGCCCACAGGGCTCCGAGAGCAGCAAGGGTTTGCCAAGCTCCTACCCCATCCCTATTCTGCTCACGCTCTGTGAGTAGAGAGGAGCTTTTATCCATGTGGGGGATCAGGAGGAAGAGACCAGAAAAGCCTAGGTCCCCCTTTTATTCTCCCCCACCCCACCATCCCCTGACCTCCGAGGACTCCGGATTAAGGGCTCCATACACAAGGGGCATCCATTCATTCATTTATTTAAAACAACATCATTGAGGTATAATTTATATACAATACAATTCATCCATTTTTGTTTGTTTGTTTGTTTGTTTGTTTGTTTTGAGATGGAGTCTCACTCTCTCTCCCAGGCTGGAGTACAGTGGAGGATCTCCGCTCACTGCAAGCTCCTCCTCCTGGGTTCACGCCATTCTCCTGCCTCAGACTCCAAAGTAGCTGGGACTACAGGTGCCCACCACCACGCCCGGCTAATTTTTTGTATTTTTAGTAGAGACGGGGTTTCACCATGTTAGCCAGGATGGTCTTGATCTCCTGATCTTGTGTTTTGCCCACCTTGGCCTCCCAAAGTGCTGGGATTACAGGCGTGAGCCACTGCACCCGCCCATAATTCACCGATTTTTAAGCATTTAATTATTACATCCAATGATTTTTTAGGAAATCTGCCAAGTTGTGCAATCATCACCAACCATCTAGCTTTAGAACATTTTTATCACCTTCATTTACAGTTAATTCAACTTCCCACCTCCATCCCTAGACAACCCCTAACCTGCTTTCTCTCTCTCTAGATTTGCCTTTTCTAAGACATTTTATATGAGTGGAATCGTACAATATACGTTTTTTTGTGTGTGTCTGCCTACTTTCATGTAGCACATGTTTGAGGTTCATCCACATTGTAGCATGCGTCAGTATTTCATTCTTTTTGATTGCTGAACAAGGTCCCATTATATGGATATACCACATTTTTTTAACCATTCTCCTGTTGATGGACATTTGAATAGTTTTCATTTTGGGGGATTATGAATAAAGCTGGTGTAAGTATTTGCATACAAGTCTTTGTGTGGATAAAAGGCTTCATTTCTCTTAGGTATATACCTAGGAGTGGAATTGCTGGGTGGTATAGTAAATTTATGTTTAACTTTTTAAGAAACTGCCAAACTGTTTTTGGAAATTGGCTGCACCATTTTACAATCCAGTCAGCAATGCATGAGGGTCCCATTTCATCCCATCCTTTCTAGCACTTGTCATTGTATGTCTTTTTGATAATGACCATTTGAGTACTATGAAGTGGTATCTCGCTGTGGTTTCGATTTGCATTTCTTAATAACTAACAGTGTCGAGCAGCCTTTGGTGTGCTTAATTCATTCACTGTCTCAACGAATATTTATGGGGTACCTCATATGTGCCAGAACTGTTCTGGGGACCAGTGAGCACATAGATAAAATTTTGTAGGGCACTCATATTCCTGTTGGAGAGACAGACAATACACAAGACAATAAATACATACAATATCAGATAAGGACAACTGCCAGGCCAGGGAGAAAAACGATGAAGCAGGGGAAGGGTATATGAAATGTCAAAGGGTTGAAATTTCAGGGAAGGGAGTCACAAAGACCTCACTGCATAAAGACCTGAAGAAACCGAGGGAGGTCATTATGGGAGCATCTGAGAGAGGAGTGATTCAGGGAAAGAGAATACATTCCAAAGGCCCCGAGGCAGAAGCAGGACCTTCAAGGACTGGCCAAGAGACCAAGCATGAGAAGAAAAGGAAGAAAGTACCAGACGATAAAGTCAGAGAGGAAAGAGGGAGCCAGACCGTGTGGAGTCCTATCAGTCATGGTAAGGTGTGCACGCGTGCATGCATTTGCACGTGTATAACAGAGAGAAGGGAAGTCATTGAAAGGTCTGGAGTTGATTAGCAACACAATCTGGCCTGTGTGTTAACAGAGTTGCTCTGATGGAGAACGGACCATGATGCCGGGTGCAGAGACAGAGTAGAAACTTGGACAGCGAGGAGATCAGTTAGGAGGCTCTTCAGTGACCCACCACACAGAGATGATGGTGGCTCAGACCAGAGTGGGGTAGCAGGAATGGTGGGAGGTGCTTGGATTCTGGAAATATTTTAGATGCAGAGCTGGCAGAATTTGCTGGCTGATTATAGTCTGGGAGAAAAAGAGAAGTCGTGAATGACCCCAAAGTGTTCAGCCTGAGCCCCCCCCACCGCCCCCGCCGACAAAATGGACTAGCCATTCACTGAGACAGGGACAACTGCAGGAAAAGCAGGTCTGGAAAGGCAGGGTCAGCAGCTAAGCTTAGGGGACATGGCACGAGACACCCAGGAGGCGGCCTAAAGAGACGCTGAGTAGACTGATGGATATACAGATCCTGAGCTCAGATGCACATCCCAGAATCATCAGCGTATAGCTGGCATTTAAAGCCATGAAACACAGCAGGCTGGGAATCAAAGGATTACTTCATTAGCATCTGAGGCAGTGCTCAATAACCCCCATGAAGGTGTTTCTTGGATAACTGAGCTGGAGAACATGGCTGAGCCTGGAGGTCTAACCAGACTTCGATTTCCTCCCCTGATTCTGAAAGCAGGCCTGACTTATCCACTTGACATGGGGTCTAGAGGATGAGGCCAGGCCTTCCTCTTTGGGACCTGCCTTGTCTTCTTGCCGACTTTATGTGCAACTCAGAAATAGGGCCTGCCTTGGGATGTGTCCATGAGGATTGTTAGGGGCTGAACTGAGTCCTCAGTCCAAATTCATATGCTGAAGCCCTAATCACCAATGGAACTGTATACTGAGATAGGGCTTATAGGGAGGCAATTAAGGTTAAATGAGAGGATTAGGATGGGGCCTGATAATACAGGATTCTTGTTTTTATAAGAAGAGACACCAGAGCTCGTTTGCTCTCTCTCTCCCACCCTTCCCATGCCCCCCACGCCCCACCCCTCACCATGTGAGCTCACAGGTAGAAGACTGCTATTTGCAAGCCAGGAACCAAATCAGCCAGGAACTTGACCTTGGTTTCCCAGCCTCCAGAACTCTGAGACACAAATTTCTAAGGTTTAAAACACTCAGTCTCTGGCATTTTGTGACAGCAGTCTGAGCAGTTTAAGACAAAGACACACGCAGACCCAGAGGGAATGTTACACCTTGGTGCAGGATATCTGCCTACTTTCTAATGTTCCCAGGAGAGTCCAGAATTTGACCTGTCACTTTACAACTCCTCTTCCTTTGTGGTGGAAGGAAGGAAAGGAAAAGTGGAGAGTGAGAAACAAGGTTGCAGTTCCTTCCCCAGTAAAACTGTCTCAACAGAAAGAAGGAAATAGAGGGCCGGGCGCGGCAGCTCATGCCTGTAATCCCAGCACTTTGGGAGGCCGAAGCAGGCAGATCATAAGGTCAAGAGATGGAGACCATCCTGGCTAACACGGTGAAACCCTGTCTCTACTAAAAATACAAAAAAATTAGCCAGGCATGGTGGTGGGCACCTGTAGTCCCAGCTACTCGGGAGGCTGAGGCAGGAGAATGGTGTGAACCCAGGAAGCAGAGCTGGCAGTGAGCCGAGATCGTGCCACTGCACTCTAGCCTGGGTGACAGAGCAAGACTCTGTCTCAAAACAAAAGAAGGAAATATTCTCTTTATATAACCAATAGTGGTTTTGGCAAAGCAAGAATGACTAATTTTGGCCTGTCTCCCATCATATCTACCATAGCAGTGTTACTAATGTTACTAGGTCGTATCCCTAACTACTATTGTTACTAGTGTTACTACGTCATAGCCCCTACCCTGCCCGGGAGCACATGCAGCCTCTGCACCCAGGCTTCTGACCTTGCAGCATCCACCAGTAATGCAGGAAGCTCCAGCCCTGACTCTTGGCCATAGCGGATGGAAGCCCCTGCACTCCTCAGTCTCCATTACACTCTCATGGATCCCCTTAGCATCCACCGTGACTGATCTCTCTAATACATCCTCCTTACCTTGCTTTTTGAACTTGGCTCTCATCATTGACTTTCCCAGCCCTAGACATTTGGCAGGCTCTTGCCCATGATTTGAGCTTTTCCCGTATCTGAACTGTCTCAGGACACTCTGGGGATTCATCATCTTTCTCTTCCGTCCTTCTACCCTTCAACTCTTTCACCAGCCATGGACTGAATGTTTGTGCCCACCCCCCAACTCACCCCCTTCAACTTCTGTTGAAGCCTTAATCCCTGTGTGATGGTATTTGGAGGTGGGGCCTTTGGGAGGTAATTAGGTCATGAGGGTGGAGCCCTCATGAATGGGATTAGTGCCTTGATAGGAACAGGCCAAAGAGCTCACTCTCTTTCCACCATGTGAGGGCACAGCAAGAAGATGGCTGCCTATAAGCAAGGAAGAAGGCGCTCATCAAGAACCCAGCCCTGCTGGGACCCTAGCTAGGACTTCCAACCTCCAAACTGTGAAAAATAAATGTTTGGTGTTTTGTTTGTTTGTTTGTTTTTGAGACGGAGTCTTACTCTTTTTGCCCAGGCTGGAGTGCTGTGGCACGTTCTTGGCCCACTGCAACCTCTGCTTCCTGGGTTCAAGCAATTCTCCTGCCTCAGCCTCCCGAGTAGAGTAGCTGGGATTACAGGCACCCACCACCACACCCAGCTAATTTTTGTATTTTTTTAGTAGAGACGGGGTTTTGCCATGTTGGTCAGGCTGGTCTCGAACTCCTGACCTCAGGTGATCTGGCCCGCCTTGGCACCCCAAAGTGCTGGAATTACAGGCGTGAGCCACCACACCCAGCCAAATGTTTGGTGTTTAAGCCACCCAGGATACAGAAGTTTGTTATGGCAGCCTGAGCTAAGACATCCCCTCCTCTTCACAACCACCTCCCCTTCACACCCACCACCTAATTTGAGCCTATGGGGTTGTATATGGAGTCTTTATAGGACTGAACATGCTTCAAACCAAGTCATCATACAGATACAGAAAAGCAAAAAGATATGATCTTGTAAAAGAAATGTCTCCTTCTCCCAAATTACCAGGTATGTGGAATGTAATATATGTTATGTTATGAACATTTTTAAAAATATTATTAAATTTTAACACAGGTTGAGGTATTTGAATTTCAAAGACTATCTGTGCAAAGCAGAAAAAAAAGAAAAAAAAAGTCCCAAGATTAGGAAAGGAGTTGATACAAATGATAACTGACAAAGTACAGCCCAGTGGTTCTCAGACTTGAGGATTTTGTGGTTCAGCAATTTTTTTTTTGTAATAGCAAAAAAGGAGGTTGACAGATACATCACTGGTATGAATGGAGAAGGAAGAAAATAAAAGCCATAAGTGTGAATGAGATGACAGGGAAAAAGCTAAGGAGTTTGTTGTGGTTTATATATATACTTTTAAGTTCTGGGATACACGTGCAGAATGTGCAGGTTTGTTACTATACATTGATGGGTGCAGCAAAATCTTTAAAGAGAAAATTGGAGGATTCACATAGCATTGCCAGCTTTATATAGTGCCAAGTGTAGATACCCGAGAAATCAACTCAAGTCTACAATCACTATCTTTTCATAGGTTACAGGATATTTTCAAATCAACAAGGCAGGAAAGATATAACTCCAGGAAAAAAGGACAATCCTGTTGATAATGAATAAATTTAATTTTATGAAAGACTCACTCATGTTTTTCTCATTTCTCCACAAGCTGATGAAAACTTTGGCACGAAGCTCCGGAATGCCGAAGTTAAACACATATTAATTCCCACAAAATATGCAGTCTCATAAGTCTTCAAGCCTCACCCAGATGCTGTGTTGCCTTTTAGAATCTGCATGCACATTGGAAAGGTCCCTTGATGACAGGGTGAGGGAAGGGAGCCCTATCTCACCCCGGGGGTCTTCTTTCCTTTAAGAACTGATTCCCTTTGTTTTTTTTTAATGGGTTATTCTTGGTCTTCCCAAGACCAATTATTCTTGGTCTTCCCAAGTTGCAAACAAGATATTTTCCCATGACAATTTTCTTTTCTTTCACAGGTTTCTGATAAGACCCAACATTCTAAGTCACTGGTTGCTAGGCTTCCAAGAATAGCTACTTCTTGGTTAACATTAGTTAAGTTTTGGATCAAGGTGAAGCTGCTTTCCGTTGGGTTCTGCTTGTGTTGTCTTAGCTTTAGACAGGCAAACACCTAGTTCTCCATTCCCACGATTCTTATTGATCTATTCTATTTTTCACCATGATCCAGGTTGCTGTTCATAAGCATGGTCAGCATACCTTCCTGGAGAAAAGCACACAGTGGGAACCAAAGGTACAAGGAAGGAAGTTGCTTTAGAATTTACAAAAGTCCATCTGTCACAGAATGATCTGATTGCTGAGTCAGAAGGGACGTGAAACTCTCCAGGTCTTTCTGGGCCCATGAAAAAGAAGCTTCTGAACTGAGAAAGAAGACCTGGCGTGCTCTAGAAGAGGTCAGGTTTCTGTGTGCTCCAGCCCTTGCTCCACTGGCTGCAGGAGTCCAGCAAGTGACTTAACTTGAGTAACCTTGGTGTTAGCACCTCTAACAAAACACAATACCACCCGCCTCATGGGCCATGTGAGCATGCAATGGAGTCACACATGGCTCACTGACACTGGCCTGGTCCCAGCATGGGCTCCTTTCTTTCCTTCCCTGTTCCCTTGATTCCAGGGGAGCAAACTTGGAGAAGAGACTTGTTAAAGGCTCAAGGCCAACATCTAGACAAAGATGGGAAAGAGTCAAGAGTATCACAAACGGCTTGCCCCTGGGTCTGGCTGGCTTAAGTCACCAGGCTCTGTAGCACTGAGTTGGTTGCACATACCTGCCTCTTACACTGAGGTTCTCCTGTGATGCAGGGAGGTCCCTGCACTAACTGCATGAACCTGGGTCAGGATGGTGCTCTCCTGCTTACACGCAGGGACTCCTGCAGGGCAGATGTTACCATCATCCACAATGCATACGGAGAGAAACAGAGAGGTCTGGAATTGGCCCAAAGTCACCAGCCGACACCTGAGAGACCACATTCCAAATGAGGGTTGTCCTTATTCCATGCACTTCCTGTGTCTCCGCTGCCTAGGAAAGGAGAATCTATGAGAGAGAAATGACATATCGAGGACAGCCCTGTCCTCAAGGTTGCAGGCCAAGGAGAGAAACCTCTGAAGTGTTCAATGTGTCCCCAGGTTGAATGTGGGGACAGGGTGGGGGAGGCGTTCCTTGGGGAGGGTCCTAAATAGGTGTAGAATCAGACATAAGAGGAAGTTGAGATGTCATGGAAATGATGAGGGCCACTACTTTCTCTCCTCCCTCTCTTCTCTTCCTCTCCCTGTTTCTGTGTCTCCCCTCTTCCACCCTCCATCTTCTACCTCCTTTCCCTCTTCTCCCCTAGCCCTCCCTATTCCCTCTCTTCCCACTCCCCGACCTTCGCAGAAGAACCAAGAAACCCACACACGCTCCTCCACAGCTCCTCCTCCGCCCTCCTCTGCATGGCCTCCTCCTCCTGCTCACCGCTTGGCCCCAGAGAGCATTCTGCCACCTTCCATTCCTTCTGTCATCTTATCTCTTCTAATAATTGCACATTTCCCTGAGACAAATTCGAAGGCCAAGGAGAGATAAAATGAACTCTCAGTCAATAACCCCCTGAGCAAGTGTCTATAAAGGATGCTTTCTTGACAAACTAGCAGGTCTTGTGTTCTTTGTGATTTCAAAAGAAAGTAATGCCACCTGTCCTCGATGGTTACAGAATTAATCCATTAGTCATCACTGAGTCCCAATTATATGCTTGACACTGAGCAGGGCACTTTACCTCTATAGTGGCATTTCATCCTTCCAATAACCAGGAAGCCTCCCTCCCCACATTATACAGGAGAAGAAATGAGGTGCAGAGAAGTTAAGTGATGTTCCCAAGGTCACAAAACAGCAAATAATGGAGACAAACATAGAAGCAGTTAATTAAAAAGAAGTTTGTACATGCTATCATTGAACTGCCTATAAGGCATTGAGGTATATCAGCCAGAACCTTGGATATAAGCAACTGAAGCATTCTAGCTCACATAAGCAAAAGGAAACTTCTTGTTAAGCTATCTACGCCTCAAAAGAATCTGCAGGAAGGCTGGAGAGTCAGACCTGGGCATGGGTGGGAACCAGGGCCACTTGGAAGGCCAGGTATGAAAACAGAGAAATGAAGACCTCTTTGTCCTGGGCCCTGTGCTATGGGGACATGAGCTCCCTGTATTTCAGAGGCTTGATGCCTCCTTCCTAACTCCAGAAGGCCGCTATGCTTGTTCACTTGCAGTTCTTTTGGTGATAGAATCACAGGCTCCAGGTTAGCATCCTATGAGATTGTAGCTGATGGGGAAGAAGTAATCCCCCAACACATTTCTACCAGGAGGGTGATACAGAGAAGAGCGCATCAAGGAGGTTGGGGCAGGGGGACACAGGTAACAGCAGGCTTTACAGAACAGCAAGTCTTAAACCAAGGCTGCAAAGGGGAGCCACGGAATCCTAATGGCAGCTCACTGGGAGGACACGCACATTCTGAAAAAGCTGAGCTGAGCCTGCCCCATGCTTTAACACATTCCCTCCTCCGAGCAACCTGTTGAGGCAGGGACTGTTAGCACCCCATTGTAGAGGGAAGGAAACTGAGGTGCAGAAAGCTGAAGTTTCTTACCCAAGACCACACAGGCATAAGTGGCTGAGCTGGAATTCAGTCCAGGCCTGGCTGACTCCAGAATCTAAGCACTTAACTGCTCTGCTAGCAAATAATGCCTCACTATAATAGAGTATTACACATGTCAGAGTGCTCTCAGATCCATTATCTCAGTTCACACAGCAACCCTGCAAAGTAGATAAGGCAGGTGTGATGATGCACATTTCCCAACTGAGCAAAGGGGCCCAGAGATGCTAAGCGACCTACAGAAGGTCACACAGCTGGTGAATGAGAGAGCCCGCCCTGCCACCTCCCGGCTCAGCACCCTCCTTGCTGCTAATATACTCCAGAGGACTCTGAGTGTCCAGTTGAATAGAGGATCAGAGTCAGGGCAAGAAAGACGTTCATTTCTAGATTCTGGTATTTAATTCCCAGGCAGGCCACCTCACCCTTCACCCCAAGAAGCCACCCAAGTGCCTTCAAGTGCCTGGTGCCCTGCCACCACAAGATCTGGGCACAATTAAACACAGACGAGGGATTGTTGCCTAACAAATTAGCAACAGGTAAAAGCAATCAAGCCATCTGTTGCCTCCCACCACTGCTGCCTAATCCCCTTTCTCGGTGGTGTCCCCCACTCTGCGCTCAAACACAAATTAATAAACTGGCCTTTGCATATGTATTTGTGGCTTCAGGTGGGGAGAGAGCCACATGAGCAGGTGGTGGGAATGCAGTCGTTGGAGATGCTCTGCTCATGCAAATGTCCTTAGGTAGGGAGGGAAGTCTGTTGAAGGGCAATGGGAGAGGGTCAGCTGACAGAGAGGATGAGCTCTGAGTGGCCAAGGAAGGTGGGGCTTCCGGGTTAACTCTCTGTTCCACGTGGAAGTGTCTCCATGCCTTGCTCATCTCTCTGAGGTCTTGTAGTCTCTCTGAGGTCTTGCATCGCTGATCCCATTCTCCATACTAAAAACACTGAGGCCAAGAGAGGCTATATGATCATCCTAGGGACAGCAGAAGGCATGGACAAAAGCAGAAGTGAGCCCCAGACCCCCTGATGGTCAGCTTTCCTAGGAGCCAATCTTAGGTCACCTCTCAGAGTCTCAGTTTCCTCACTGCAAGTTTCTAAGATGTGTAAGTGCACCAGCAATGCTTAGTTGGACTTGACCAGAATTAATATTAATTGTCACTGGTACTTATTTCAACTTCTCACCATCCTTAGAAAGTAGACGTTACTATGCCCACTTAACAAAGGAAGAAACTGAGATTCCAGTGCAGTTAATTGCAATTATTTGTTAATTGGTACTTACTGTGGTCTAGGCTGGGCTCAGGCTAACGGTAGGCACTTGGATGCAAAGATGTAAAGGGAAAGCCTTATTCCTGTCCTCACAGCACTGGCAAAGTCAGTTACAAGTGCTGTGGATTAAATAGTGGGTGGGAGCGGGGCACAGAGAGGTGGATCAGGGCTATGCAGCCTCTCTGACGCCCAAAGGATGAAAAGGAACCAAGCAGACAAGAAGAAGGCAAGAGTGTTCCAGGAAGAGGAAAGAGCATGTCAGAGGCCCTGAGAAGGGAAAGGATTTGGTGTCTGGGCTCAGGGTTGCTGGCACTCAGAGCAAGAAAAGGGTTGAGCTGGTGATTAGACCCAGATCAGAAAGGGCCTGGCCACCCTTAATGGAAGCTCTGGATTTTCTCCTGTGTGTTGCAGGAGGAGGGCCACCTGATCAGTTAGACGCCAAAGACAGGCTCCCTCCACTGCACCACACTGTCCCCTCACAGGGCTGCTCCTGCAGGAGTAAAGCTAGTGGTCGCCTCCTCGGAAAGCCTTCTCATAGCCCCAGATTGGGCCAGAGTGAGGACTCCGGAAGTTCCTAGACTAGGGTTTTCTTCTCCTGGTCACACAGGAGCCACCCAGAGCTAGGTCATTGTCTTTTCCATTTTAAAATCCCACGTTACTCAGGATAAGGACAGCAAAGGAGGAAAGAAGCCTCTTCTGGGCCACCAGAAGGGTGAGCTTGGGTGTGGGAGACACATCTCTAAGAATCCATAAATGTGTCTGGGAGTGGGGACGGCAGAGCTCCCATGCTGTGATCTCACAGGGGGACAGGGCTGGGAAGTCCCTTGTAACTTCTGACATCCCAGCCCAGGTAGTGGCAATGATCTGGGCTCTGGAGTGCGCCCCATTCCTTGCTGTGTGACCTGGGGCCTTTCTAAACCTCCGTGTGCCTTTGTTTCCCCACTTGTAAAATGAACAGTCTCCCTCAAAGAGCATTGGGGAATAGAAAACAGCTGCAGGCACCAAGCCAGACGTCTGCATTCAGTAGGCGCTCAGTCAATGCTGAGCGACATTAGCATTAATCTCCATCTGCTTCCAGGCCGCACCTCCTCCAGCCAGTCAGCATCAAATCCACATCTCCTGTTGTCCCAGAGCCTTGCTGCATCTGAAGTTTCCAATCCCTTGTTAAAAATAAGCTTTAAAACAAGCCAGAAGAGGAGGCGGGAAAGGAAAAAAAGAGACGGAGAGAGGTGGAAGGAGCTTTGCTCACCTGAAGTCAGACCTCTAATTCTGCTGGTGGTCGGGGACGGCCCTGCCGCCAGTTTCTCTCACAAATCAAAGGGCTGTGGAGTAATCAACTGCAAAGTGCTGAGTTCTTTGAGGGTAGAAGCCAGAAAGGAAGCTCTTGTCCTTCGCAGCTCACAGGAGTGCCTTGAGGAGATGGGCTGGGCGGGCCTGTAACTGGAGCTGGGGGGAGAGGAAGGTGGTCAAGCTGGAGAAAGGGAGGAGAGTTGAGACCAATACTTGCTGTGCAGTCAGACCTGATCCTCCTGTGATTCCAGCCAGTTACTCACTTCCTTAAGCCTCCGTTGTCTCATCTGTGAAATGGATCGATAGCAGCTGCCTGGCAGGCTTGTTGGGAGGAGGGTATTGAATACCAGATTCAGAGCCCTGTGCCCTGGGTGTAGCACACAGTAGGTGCAGCACACAGGAAGTGGTCCGTGAGTGTTGTTTCTCATTCATTCACCTCTCTCTTCAGGGAAAGAGGAGGACTGGAGTGGGCTCAAGTGTCCAAATGCCAGGCTTGCCATCTCCCCACCCCACTGAGCTGTCTTCCCGCATGTGCTCCTTAGACGCATCCTCCTGGTCTTAGGGTGTGAAGTCTTATGTCTAGGCTCTTTTCCCATTATTCCCCTCCTTGGTCTTTTCGTTCTGTCCCCATGGCCCTCCCCACTGCCTTTCTCCTGAGCTGACCCAGCCCCCTCCTAACAGGCTTCACTACCCCCAGCGTCCCCCAGGCTCACTGAGCACACGGCTGCAGATCCACCGCCCTGAAGCCCAGGTCTGCTTTCCCCTGGCCTCAGCACCAGGTTCAGGCACACTCCCCATCACAATGGCTCCACTTGGCAGCCAAAGCCAGCCACTCTCTGGGTGCTGCTGGCCTTATGAAATGACCGTCACAGCACCTGGCACCAGCTGGCACCCAGCCGATGGTCAACAACCCTCACTGCACAACCCCCACCACCTGCACTCAGCACTGCCATTCCCAACACTCACCATACCCAATCCTGCCTCTTTATTTTTGCTCATGCAAAAACCGAACATCCTTCAGCAATCAGCTAAAATGCTGTCTCCCTCCAGAATCCCCCCCGAATATTCTCTCCCTCACACTGTGCAGAATTTGGGCTCCTTATCCTAGCACTCATCAAAGTCTACTTAGAATAGGGCCATTTGCATAGATGGGAAATTTGCTAAGTCTGCATTTACGTTTGTACTACATGGAACAGGATGTTAGTTCTGAGGTGCCAATGAGACAGATACCTGGAAACAAAGCGAGTGTGAGTTGGGGCTACTCCAGGGCAGTCATGGGATGGGGTAACATGAATTGTCAAGGTTGTGTTGATGCCATGGGACAGAAGGAAGTGTGTGGGTATGTGCACACCAGTCTGCATGTGTGCATGGGGGACATCACACACACAGGGCTACCTGCAGGCCAAAGTGAGCATGCAGGCCTCTCGCTCTCTCTTTTCTCTCTCTCTGTCTCTCTCTCTTGCACACACACACGCACACTGCACATATAATGCAAAGACATCTTGTACATCTTCACATTCTTAAACCTCGTGATTGGTACAAATTAAACAAATATTGAAAGAAACTCCAGCAGAGCTCTCCAAGCCTCAGTCCTGCTGGGTATACCAAAACACGTCCAGCAGCTGAACAGCACAATGATAAGGAATGACAATGTGTTTTTCCCTTTATGGAGTGCTATTCACAATCAGCTCTTACAGCATCCTTGCAATCTGCTCCCATCTTTAGGGAGGAGGCCTGAGGGCACAGTCTGTTTGAGGCAGAGCTGGTGTTCAAAGTCCCTCTTGGGATTCTGACTCCCAACCTCTACGGGCAGAAGCTCTGGAAGGCTCTATATCATCAGGTATTGCATCTCCTTGGGACTGTCCCCAGAAGCACAGTTCCTCCAAGCCTCACAGATCTGCGTCTCCTTCTTCTATGAGACAAGAAACTGGAATTTTCCATGTAAGCTAAGTAATGGGGGCATGAGCATGCACATTCTCCCTTGAGGTTCAGCTTAGACACAACTTCCCCCAGGAAATCTCTCCTGAAATCCCCAGGCTCCAGTATGTTCCCATAGCCCCAAATCTTGGCAGGTAGTATAGTGGCCTGTTTGCAGGTCCATCATCTGGATCCTGCAGCAGCGTTTGAGACCTAACCACAGGGACAGGGTCTCATTCACCTCTGGGTCCAGGTCCTGGCACATCTTAGACTTTAACAAAGCATTACTGAACATATGGATGGACAGATGAATGGATGGATGGATGGATGGGTGGGTGGGTGGATGGATGGATGGATGAACGGATGGATGGATGGATGGACGGGTGGACGGATGCATGGATGGATGGATGGATGGATGGATGGATGGATGGATGGATGGATGGATGGACGGACGGACGGACAGATGGACGGATGGACGGACGGACGGATGGATGGATGGATGGATGGATGGATGGATGAACAGATGGATGGATGGATGGATGGATGGTTGGATGGGTGGACGGATGGACGGACTGATGGACGGACGGACGGACAGACGGACAGATGAATGGACGGATGGACGGATGGATGGATGGATGAACAGGTGGATGGATGGATGGATGGATGGATGGATGGATGGATGGATGGATGGATGGATGGATGGTTGGACGGGTGGACGGATGGATGGACGGATGGACGGACGGACGGACAGATGGACGGATGGACGGACGGATGGATGGATGGATGGATGGATGGATGGATGGATGGATGAACAGATGGATGGATGGATGGATGGATGGTTGATGGGTGGACGGATGGACGGACTGATGGACGGACGGACGGACAGACGGACAGATGAACGGACGGATGGACGGATGGATGGATGGATGGATGGATGGATGGATGGATGGATGAATGGACGGGTGGATGGATGGGTGGATGGATGGATGGACGGGTGGATGGATGGATGGATGGACGGCCCAGGATGCAAATGAACTCTATGCACAGCTACAGCTATAGAAGCAAGGCTCAATCACTTGTGGGTGTATGGGGAGAGGAGGAGGAGGCAGAGGGAACAGGAGCCAGCCTTTGTCCTCATCTCTTCCACCCGGCAATTTTCCTAAGGAAGGATGAGTTAGTCTTCTAAGGAAAGTAGAGTGGATCTGAATAGAGAAGGAAGCTCCACTGCCTTCAGTGGGATCCACAAAAGGCAGCCCAGCCCGCTGTCCTAGATGCCTCCTGAGCCCAGAGGTCAGTGTTTAGATGAGAAAGTGAGTATTCTCTGTCACTGCCCCTGCCAGTGTCACTGACATGCCTCTCAGGGGGAGAGAGGGCCCTCCTACACCTGCTCCTAGTACACTCTGCACCCATTACCAGTTCTCCTGGCTGAAAATATCAAGGGATTTTTCCTCAAGTACTTGTATCTACAGGAGTTTAAGAAATGATCATGCAGAGAATTGCCATCCCCAACTCCTCTGCAAACCCTACAGAGGCCTGGAAAAATTCATCTTCCCCAGACTCCCAAAGTTCTCTTTTCTGTGGCCAGTAGCCAACCATGAGCGAGTTCATTAATATTAATGTTAATAATCTCCTACATTTGCTTCACGCTTTCCCGCTTACAAAGCACTTTCAGATCCATCATCTCAGCCAATCCTCCACACTAGCCTGAGAGGTCAGCGGGGCAGTGATTACCATTCCCATTTCACTGAGGAGGGAACAAAGGTCTGGGAAGAGAAGGGATCAGCCCAAGGTCACAGAGCAGCCAGGTCTGGAGAGAGCTCAGGGCAGAGTCCAGGTGTCCTGACCCCCAGGCCAGCACTGGGCCACTCTACCTCCATGCTGCCAATCCTTTTCCTCCTCTGCCTCATCAATGTCACCATTGGCGTCATCTCCTGGTTCTCAGTCATTAAAAAGATAGGCTTAAAATAAATACGAGAGGCGGGCTTTAGCCATCTGCTAAAATGGGTAAAACGACCTGCCAGCAATTTGCTGGATGACCTTGGGCTAGACAGTTTCCTGTCTGGGCCTGCAATTCCTTGTGTTTCAAGTGATAGTGCTGGCCTCTTCTCCTCCGGCCCTACCCACTGTGATGGGAGGCTGCTGGAACCTAACGGTGCCACCCTTGGTGCCAGACTGGGACTGGCAGCACTCATGCCTCTGCGATCCCCTCCTCAGCACTCTGGAGTGGGAGGGATAGACACCTGTCATGAGCCTGTGACAGCCAAAGGATGGAGCTATGAAGCAACAGAAGACTGGCAAGAACCCTCCTGAGCGTGGGGGTGGAGCTAATCACAATTGCTACAGTGTAGCTACTCTGTGACAAGTGCTTTATGCATGTTATTGACATGCCTCAAAATAGTTCTACCAGACAGCAATTAGCAATTATTTTCGTTCTAAAGATGAGACACTCTGAGCTCAGAGAGGTTTCTTGACATGCCCAAACTCACACAGCAAACAGCAGTGGCAAGTTCCAAACCTAGATCTACTGATTTCTCAGTCCCAAATGCTAGAAGGTGGAATGGGAGGGGTGCACATGGAACCTCCTAAGTTCACCCTTCCTCCATTTCCTTTCTCCCATCCTCTCTCCCCTCCCTTCTCCTCTCTTCCTCCGTGCCTTTCCCTGGAGTCTCAGCCCCAGGCTGGGTCTCCTCTGCTGCACCAGCTCCCTCTGTCATCTCAGCACAGGCGGAGATTTATGGATCTCACTTCAAGGATTTTTCTTTAATAATAACATTTATAATCATTTTAGAAATTAAGAACTGAGGATGCAAAGCGTTTTAATTAAAATAATCCGCAGTTGATAATTATAGGACTCTCTTAGCTGGAACCATCTTCTTTCAATCTGTCACACTCCCTAAGGAAGGCAGGAGATCATCGTGAGGCAGTGAGCTGGTGAGCCCGTCCTGGTACCTGTGTGTGATACCATGTGGCCCAGGGCTCATTCTTAGAGGCTACCCGCTAGGGAGGTCGGCTTCGGGGTGAGCTGTGCTGGCATCATCTTTACAGTTGGTCCCCTGTGAGCCATGCAAGGCTGGCTTTTCACAGGAGGATAAGCCCGTCCAGAGCCTCCTCCCCACCCCTAGGACACAGTCTTCTGCTGGTTACCCCTGTGGGCTCAGAGGGTCTGAGACCCAAGACACAGAGGAACGTGTAAAGCTTCTGTATGAGAAGCAGAACGCTCGCTTGGCCAATGCCCTCCTGCTAATGCCCCCAAGTTCCCCGCCTTTCTACCCCAGCCCCAACCTCACCCTCACCCTCACCCCAGGCACAGTTCTGCCCTCTGCGGTCAGGAGAGGGCAGCCAAGGCCACCAAATGCAGACACAGTCCCTGAAGAATGGACCTGCTGATGGGACTTAGAGAAGGACAAGAGAGGAGCCCCAACTTGGGGAGGTGGGGCATGAACAAGTCAAGGTGACCCCACTTGATGCCTACCACTGAGACACTTCTGCTCGGCTCTGGCCCCACCACCAGAGAACAACACAGATGCCTTTTCCCTTCGAAGTTCACATTCCAGCAGAGGCAATAAACACGTATCTATTAATGATAATAGAAAGTAATTCATGCCCAAAACGAAGCTGCAGCAGTGAGGGTCCCAAGAGTCTCCAGGTCTGTCTGTGAGGTCATCAGGGAAGGCTTCACCGAGGAGGCAATGCCTTGGCAGCGTTGTGAAGGATGAATAGGAACCCACCCCAGCTCAGTGACAATCATGACCACTAGGATTTCTTGACTGTTTAACCATGTGCCGGGCACTGTGTTGGTCTGTTGTCACATCTCGTTCAAGCTTCACAACATGCCTGAAAGATAGACTTTATTATCAGCACCTTTGTTTTTCTCTAGATAAAGAAACTGACTTGGAGAGGTTGGATCATGCGCTCCAGGTCATGTAGTAAATAAGACGCAGATGTAGTTGCTAAACCTCAGCCCATCAATGCCAATCCCTGTGCTTATCCTGTGTGATGTGGGACCCTCTAGGATGACAGACTTGTCTGGGAAGGCTTATCCCCCACGGAGGAAATGTGTACAAGGCTGCAGGGCCCAAAGCGGGTGACAGCAGCTGGTAAGACAGGAGGCAGGGGTGACAGGTAGACGTGTCCTGCCAGAAGACCAGTTTTGGGAAAGCTTAGCTGAGTGACTGTCCCTTTCTGGGCCTTAGTTTCCCCATCAATAAGTGTAGGGTGGGGCTGTCTCCAGAGACTCTTCCAGCTCAGAAGGGCTTCAGCTTTCTGGGCCCACTGTGGCATCCCAAGCTCTGGGCAGAGTGCCTTGATCCTGGGAGAGATGGGGTGCCCAGGGAAGGTGCTCCTCACCAGCTTTCCACCCCAAATCCATTTAGGGCAAAAATGTAATGGGGAAGGAGATTCTGATAGTGGCCTGAAGATGGCCTCACTCGGGCTCATGAATGCCTCCGTTTCCTCGCAGAAAACATGCGGGACATGAGCTGGCCAGCCAGAGGAGGACTGGACACCTCCAGTAGGAAGTGGCAGCTGTCGTGCCATGGAGGCCAGACCTGTCCCTCCACCCTCTGCAGTCCAAGCAGCTTCCCTCCCCACCCCCACTGGAGCCTCCCCAAGCAGTGGACAAGACCGGAAAAGGATTATACAGACTCACTCATGGATAAAATTGGTTCTTGGTCTGAGAAGCCACAAGGGGGAGATCCAAGATGAGCACCATGGGGGGCCTGGGGCTGGCACACTGGCAGCAAGGCAGCGGGAGTAGAAGTCTGTGCCACGCTGGCCCAGGACACACCATCAGGGCAACCCTTCTATTCCAGTAATCACATCTTAGGCAGCAACCCCAGTGCCCTGATCAGCACCTTCTCTGCACCCTCCAGAGGGCAGAAATTGGATGGGAACACTGAGAACAAATTTGGGCCTCCCAGACCCAGGGTTTCCGGGGAACAGCTCTGCCAGGGTTGAGCAGTCTAGAGAGGATATGCTAGTTTTGCGAAGCTCCAGGCTGCAGACAAGGCTGGATTAAGTGAGGGCTTGGAAGGAGGGGCTTACTCAATGGGCCTACCTTCTAAACACTGCCCAGCAAAGCACAACCTTCATACTGCTTCCTACATAGTGGCTTCTCTGGATGCCAGCTGGCCTCTCCAGATGAGGAATTTCCCTCCCCTTCTGGACCCTCCCCTTCAGAGAACACTGGAGCCCAAGGTGCTTTTAGTAACAAGTTTTATTGCAGCTGAAAATAATGGAGCAACCCATATCTCATTTCCTGCATTCTGTAATGACAAGTATCGCAAAAGGGGCAGTGACTGAGGATTAGCAAAAATTCAAGGCAACTGGAAAACATTTAGATACAATAAAATATGTGCATTAAAAAGAAAGCGAAGAAAAGGCAGAATTCAGAATGATGGTTACCTTGGGTGGGGAAAGGCAGGAAGACGGGACAGGCAGGAGGAAGCCACACAATGAAGTGTGGATCATTGTCAAGGACTTTCCTTTTATGTTAGGAGGTAAGTTGGAGGGCACTTATTGTATTGTTATCATGTGCAAATGAACGAATGGAAGAAAAATAGGACCAAACAGAGCCCAATGAGGAGAGTGTAACAAAGATGATAATTACTCAAATTTGGTGCATCTGAGCTTCCAAAAATTGGGGAAAATATCAAAGAAAAGTGCAAATTCTATGTGGACCACACATCCCTTCCCTGCCCTGTTTGGCTTCCATTACTGAGCCTTTCTGGCTTTCCAAGAAGAGTCTTAGGGCCCAGATTATGCAGAAAACTTCCTCTTAAAGCAGAACCCAACCTGCTAGTTTGGTGTCCTGGACATTAAAAAGGAAAGAAATAATTTTAAATTAAAAAAAAATTATCCTAAGATGTGCAGGCCAAATAGTGTGTGCTCCCCCACAAGGGGGAGATCCAAGATGAGCACACTCCGGGGGAGGTTGGTATGCCAAGGACCTTGACTGTGATTTGGGAAGGGTGAGAGGCAAGAGAGCCAGAGGGTCTGCTGCTCTCTCTTCCCCGCTGTGAGTATTCCTGCCCTGAGAATCTTGTCCTGACTTGGGCCTCAGGTGGCTGGGTTTCCTGACCATGGCTATCCCACTCCAGGCCCAGGACAAGGGGACTTGTCCCCCTCTGCCAAACTCTGTCTCTATCTCCCACTCCCATTCCCCTCCCTGGCCCCCCACTCTACGGTATTTCCCTAAGGAAGGGATCCTATGAGACCTCCCACTTTCTCCTGTCTTAGGGTGCTCAGCTTTTCCTGAGCAGATGGGATGGATGCTCTTGAGGGGCTCCTCTACTTCCCAAAGGGGTAAGAGGGCAGGATCCCCACCATTCCAGCCAGACAGAAGCCCCGGCCCCTTGCCTCCAAGTTCCCAGGAAAACAGGGTATGAAAGAGACCTTTATCTCCCTGTCCTTGTTCAAGCTGATCCATCATTATGTCTCATTTCATGAGCTCTTGAATCCAAATAAACTGCCATGGAGCATGTCAGCAAGGCTTCCCATGCTGTGAATGGTCTGCTCTGGTTAGTGTCCCATGGGGAAGGCCAAAAGGAACAGCTGTTTTTATAGAAATGGAGATATTTGGGGAAATCTCTCAGGCTAAAGCCCAGGAAGAGATGAGGTGAGTGTCTGGACCAAGCCTCTCCTCCAAGCTTTATGATCCTTATGCACAGCCGTTTGGGGTCTGCACAGTCCTTTATCATATGTCATCTCACCTGACAGTAATTTGAGAGTTGTCAGTCCCATTTTCTGGATGGGGCCAGTGGTTCAGGAGTTTGCAGTTCCTGCTTTGCAGGTGTGGCTCTAGGAAGACAGGTGACAGGTGCAAGTTCACAGGACTCATAAGTGACAGACACTGGCCTCGAGCCCATTTCTGCTGGCTTCTGGCCCGGCACTCTCGAGCCACTGCTTCCATTTCAGCCTCTCCAACTGCTTACCTCAGCTGGTGGCGTAGGGAGGCCACTCCCTTCCACTGTGGCAAGGTTGCGCCAGAGAAAGGGAACAGACAGGGAAAAAAGTGAGGGCCAATGACTGCAGGACCAGTGGCCTCAGAGGAGACTTTGATTCAGTCTAAGGAAGTGCTTGGTAACAAGACTTAAGAAAAGAAATTGTGGAGAGACAACAGGGTGGACTCTTGGTTCTGCCCATTCTTGCTGTGACACTCAGGCACAATCACTTGCCTTCTCTGGGTTTCAGGGTCCCCCTTTACAAAAGGACATTTTATTACTCATCTTCCTGCCTCACAGACCAGCTGAGAGTTAAATGTGATATGATGTATTATGGAAGAGTTTCCTCAATGACCTAAGCTATTTGCTGAGAGCCAACCCTTGGCTCTTTGTACTGTCCAACAGAGGAACATTCTAGCTGGTAAGAGTGCTCAGCCTAGACCTCATGTTCTCTCCACGACAGTACAACTCCACAAACATTCACTGGGCACCTACTATGTGCCAGGGCACTGAGTTAGGTGCCAGGGACAGAGAGGCTAAATGATCAACCTGGTCCCTGACTCGTTGGTGCTCAGGCTCCAGTCCAGTGATTCTCAGCTATGATTGCACCTTAGGATCCCTGGAGGGAAGTGGCAAAAGCATCAGTATCCAAGCCCCATCCCAGGCCAACAAACCTGAATCTACATATTTTTCAAAGCTCCAAGGCGATTCGAGTATGCAGGATGAGACAAGAAAGTAAGCGATTACAGTATTTTCTTACCCTTGGTCTGCTCAAGAAAGTATAGAGAGAACTTGGAAAGGTGCCTGAGTCAGATTTGAGTGCTAGTGGTGGAAGGAGGGTTAGGGAGGGCTACTGGAAGAAATGACAAATGACTCCAAGCAATGTGATGGCAAAGTTGGAGGCCCTGACGGCAATTCTGCTGGACTGACTCAGACGGTGAGGAGAAGGCAACATGTTTGAGGCTGGAAGAGGCAGTGAGGGGCCAGATTGCAGAGGGCAGGTTTGCCCTATTAGGGAGTTTGCACAGACCCCAGAGGCAATGGGGTACATGGAGAGGAGTTAAGCAAAGAAATGCCATGAACAGATGTCTGCTGGTTGCTTAGGGAACTTACATTGTTCATCTGGGCAGCAAAAGGCTCCAGCAGGTTGGGGTCAGGACCTCTTTCACTACCCCCAAGCATCTGGAGAGGGCAGAATCTCTCCTCGGGGCTGCTGGGCACTACCAGTTTAATCTGAGTTCCATGGTGCATTAGCAACGGGCTCTCAGGGTCAGCCAAGTCCCTGGTACTAATCAGCCGCTGAGGCAGGATCAATGGCAACTGAATTGATCTTGCTTCTCTTTGGCTGCATATAGAGCTTATTGACTGGACAGTCTAATGGCGGGGGGATGTGCACCCAAATCTCATCCAACTGTGGGAGAAAAGCAAGGAGAGGAGTCCCTCCCAGGTCCTGCACCTTACTCTAGTCTCACACTCATCCTGAATGTGTCCCCCAAGTCCTACACCGTACACCACATCATGATGTTCAAGGCTTCAGCCTCAGCTGTTGCCACTCACTCTCCATATTCAGGTTTGAGCCCACAGAAATGCCTTTCCAACTCCTCTGCCTCTAGATATGTTCTTCTCTCTAACAAGGATGTGACTGACCCCAACCTCAATTTACCCAGTCTGATCTCCTCCTTCCTCCACATTCAGCTCAAATATCACCTCCTCTAGGAAGCCTTCTGTGACCTAACCTCACCCCCAAAGCACCAATAAAATCTCTGTGTCCACAGCGTTTGATATGTATCTATATGTATGACACTGATATGCTTTTACAACCATTTACTGTGTCTCCCTTCCCAGAATGTAAGTTCTTTAGGGACCTAGCACAGAGCAGATGCTCAATGAAGGGTTCTGGAGTGAATGAATGAACAAACGAATGAAGAAATGTTTTAAAATGTCATACAGATTTCTTTCTTCAACCCAGACCCTGCACCGCCCCCTAAGGGTACAGAATAGCAGAGACTCTACCTAATCTAATATGGATGACACCAGTTCAGATTTATACCTGGAAATATTAGAACTGGAACTTATGCTTTATTGTTATTGAGTTCAATCCCTAATTTTATAGTTGTGGCCATAGGTCCAGGGAAAAGAACTGACTCACAAAAAATCTCACAAAAGCAGATGGCAGGCTGAGACTTCTCCAGGCGCTAGTTTATATGGACCTGACCATGAAAGCGGGAGATGGCAAAGCCCGCTGCACACCTCCAGGCATTCCCACCCATCACTCTGACTTCCTGTAACAACCTTTGTCTCTTGAGGTGCATCTGGCTGAACAGGTACCTATCATCTGGGTCACAGGATGGAGGCTCCCAGAAGACGAAAGTTCGTTCTTACACTGACTCACTGTATGACAAAAGGACATTATGTCATATCTACAAGCCTCAGCTTCCCAATCATTAAAATGAGAAAAAAGATTATCTGCCTTTTCTGGTCTTAGGAGAGGCTACTCCTTGAGCAAAGCCTGCCATTCTTTGAAAAATATCTTTCCAGGTCATGCCATCTGGTATTGATGAGAGAGGGCAAGAGAACATGGGGTCTAGGAAATCACGCTGAGAACATAGCCTGTTTTTGTTTGTTGGTTTACTTTTTATTGAAATACAACATACAGGAAAATGAACTTATTATAAGTGCACAGCCCAATAAATTTTTCAAAAACTGAACCATATGTGTACCCAATATCCAGATCCAGAAATAGAATCTTCCTGAAGCTGCCCTTGGACTCCCTTTCCATCACTACTGCCTAAATCCACCATGCTCATCTCAAACACCATAGATTAGCTTTGTCTCTTTTTGCACTTAAGAGAAACAAAATCTTATAACTGTTCCTCCTTTGTGTATACCTTCTTTTGTACAACATCATGCTTCCATAAGGTTGTGTGTCCTTGTACAGCGGCCATTCTCATTGTTAGGTATTATTCTATTGTATAATTATATCATGATTTATGTATCCATTCTACTATTAATGGACATTTGGGTAGTTTCCAGTTTGGGGCTATTATAGATAGTGTTAAAATAGTGTGTTTTTAATATTTTAAACAATCACTTAAAAAGACAGATACTTTAAAATATCCAGGAAGAAAATAATTGTATATTCATACTTTCATTTAATAAATATCTATTAAGCACCAACTGTGTCCTGGAATGGTCTTCTTCCTTCCTCTCCTAAGCTTAGCCTTTACAGACCAGGTGACATCCCACCTCTTCTACAAAGTATTTTTGCTTGCCCCCAACCTATAGTGACATTCCCCCATCCCTGAAGCCCCAAGGCAGGTCTTGCCAAGGACACACAGTAGACCATGAGCCCACCCCGCTAGCCTTGTTCCTGCTCCTTTTCTGTGCTTATTTTCAGGTGGGCACTTCTGAAAAGCAGGCTCTGGGTATCATCTTTCTCTGCCTTCCACAATACCGTGCACAGCACTGGGTGCATTATCAAACTCACAAAATAGACATTCAATTTAACTAGATCTCAGCCATAAGAAGGTGATGTAAATGCATGAAGACCCTCACTCTCTGTCTCTACCCCAAGGATAATATTTTTGCAAAACATAGAAAAGACCTATGCCAAACATGGGCAAAACCCACGGATGGCAATGGATGGAGAAATGCATTGCAGTAGGCTTGACAGCCAAAATGAATTGGTTCCAGAGCATGAGCTCTGTGCTATGGTTTATAATCACCTCTCTCTCCACTCCTGGGTGCAAACAATCAGTAGACACTGAAGTTTTGGATAGAGGACAAATTGCAGCACCATGGGTAGATCATCCTGTTAGCTGTTCTCAAGGAGCCACAGCAGACTCTTACAGCAAGGTATTTTAGTGAGACAACCCCATCTTACTGGAATTTCAGAAATGCTCATATCCTATTTTCACTTTCCCACAGATTTCTGCTAAGCTCTAAATTCCATATAATGAGGTTGAAAAAGTATAGGTTTTAAAGCTAGATAGACTTGAAATTCAAATTCCAGCCCTATTGCTTGTCAGCTTGACTTTGGGAAAATTACTCAGTCTTTATGAACCTGAATGTATTGGTAAATGGTGCTTATAATATTTATTTATTTCAGATATTATATTTCCAAGTCTAAAATTTGCATTTGGTTCTCTTTTGTGGTTTCTTTTCATTTCTTCTGCTGCTGCTGCTTTTTTTTTTTTTTTTTTTTTTTTTTTTTTT